>NW_005370657.1:71369-81430 GCF_000412655.1 Myotis brandtii
CCTGGGGCAGTGGACGCCCCAGCCCAGGGAGCGCTGCGCGGGGAGCAGGCAAGCGGGGCGCCAGGAGGGGCTCTTCCAGGAACAGAAGTGGCCGAGGGCCCCGCTAAGCAGGAAGCTTCTGCCCCGCACCCCCATCCCGGCAGCTAGAGGTGTCAGGAGACTTGAGAGGGACGGAGAGAAACCTCCCCCAGTGCAGTACCCACTGCAGGCCAGCTCTGGCTGCCTGGGGCGGGTACTCAGTAGGCGCTCAATGATGCTGGTGACTGCTCTCTCCCAGGCCCAGCAGCGCAGCTTCCTGCACAAAGTCAGGCCTCTGGGACCGCGGGGCTCGGCCTCGGGGCAGTCCCCCCACCCCCAACTGTGTCCTGGGCCCCTCCAGGCAACCCCATCTGACTCTCCACTCCCCAACTGAGGAGGAGGAGGGAGTGCACGGAGCCCTCAGGAGTCAGGACTCTCACCCTCTAACGGCTGTAAATGCAGAGGCCCAGGCCGGGCCCTGGAGAGCCCCTGGGCTGGGTGTGGCCTATGAACATGCATTTTGTTTTATTTATTTTATTTTATTTTATTTTATTTATTTTGGTAATCCTCACCTGAGGATATTTTTCCATTGATTTTTAGAGAGAGTGGAAGGGAAGAGTTAAGACAGAGAGACAAGCATCGATGTGAGAGAGACACATTGATTGGTTGCCTCCTGCATGAGCCCTGACTATATCTTAATGAGTGACGGGGAGCGCGATCGCGCTCCTCCTGTCTTTCGCCAAAAGTGCCGGGAGCGCTATCAAAGCTTCGAAATGGCGTCCAGTTCTAAGTCTGCTTTTATTAATGACGATGATATTGCTAAATATGTCAATGTAGTAAAGGTTTCCTTAAGTTTTTGAATATGTAACTTCATTTACTTGCGATTCGTAATTTTTTCCCTAAACTGCTGTAATATCAGCAAAAATGCCTTGGCCATTTTAGCACAGTTCCTAGGATACTGGTTGGCACTCCAAGGGTTAATCCTCACCCAAGGATTTTTTCCCATTGATTTTCAGACAGTGATAGGGAGGGAGGAGATAGGGGGAGAGAGAGAAAGAAACATCACACCCCGTCGTGTCCCCATGGGGTTGGGGATTGAACCCGAAACTGAGGTCCGTGCCCTTGACCGGGAATTGAACCCAAGACCCTTCGTTCGGTCTGAGGGCCTACACCCTCACCACTGAGCCAACCGTCCGGGGCTGCACATGCATTTTGACCAGCTCCCCGGGTGACGCTGGTGCGTTGATTCCTGGACCACAGGCTGACAAGCAGACGGTCCAGCCCCTCGCATGGGGACACAGGGCTCAGTGACTGGGGCCTCGGGCAGGGCAGGTCCAGTTTCCTGACTCCTCGTCCAGGCCCCCCGCCCGGCACCCCCCCACCCCAGCCTTCTAGGCGGCAACGTCACAGGAGGTGATATTCTCTCATGTCGTCAGTTTTCAAGCAATGAGGGCGCTTGCTCAGCTCTGTGGAAGCTTCCAGGTCTCTGCCCCCTAGGCCTCCTGCTCTTTCACTGCCCCCCACCCAGAACCTTCCACAAAGAGGCCATCTGCCACCTGTCCACCTCTCCGGCCTCGGGGTCCCAGCTCCTTGGCTTCTCTTAACTCGTCACCCCCACTCCCGCCCAACCCCTCCCACTGTCCCCCCCAACCGGAAGGTCCCAGCTGCCCATCCCACGCCCAGAAAAACAGGGCGGTCACAAAGAGGGCCCAGAGCCATGCCTCGCGGAGCCGCTGCATTTGTAGGTGCAGTAAGAGGCGCCATCAGCCATGAAGGCCCATGTGGAGCGTGTCCTGTCATCAGGGGCCCTCGGAGCCAGGCTGGGAACAAGAGCCTCCCAGATGTGGAGGGAGCGCGGGCAGGGCCCCAGAGCATCTGGGTCTTTAACGACCTCCCTGCCCAGCACATTGAGATGCCACCAGGCTGGTCCGGCAGGCTCTGCCCTGCAGCTCTGCGAAGGCCCCGCCTCTCCTGGCAGCCCTTCTCTCCCTGCTCCCCTGCCGGCCAGCGGGGAGCACCCTGCACAGGCCCCAGCCCGGGGAGGGGGGGAGGTGGGGGGGGTCACCCAGCTTCTGAGCCACAGCCCCGGCACCGGCTCCTGCCTCCGCTCAGCACGGGTGCCGCTGCGACCACTTTCCCAGCTCCCTCTGTCTAAACAGGAAGCTCCCACGGTGCCCTCCTACTCACCACCTCGCAAAAGGCACTTAACCCCTGGCCCGGCCACCTGGCTGTGGCTCTCCCCTCGCACCAGCTGCCTGCGGCCACCTTGCGGCCAAAGCCTGGCCTGGATTTCTGGGCCGGGCGGGAGCCCTAGGATGTGTGTGTGTGTGTGTGTGTGTGTGTGTGTGTGTGTGTGAGTATGTAGAATGTGTGGGATGTAGATGTGTGTGTGGTATGTGTATGTGTGTGTGTGTGTAAGTGTGTGGGAGTATGTGTGTGTATATATACACTATGTATTTATCATATACAACACAGCAAAATTACTTGTAATCACCTGCTGCCCCCACATGTGAGCAACTGAAGTTCAATGACTTTTGTTTATAAATTGACAGTCAGAATAACGATGCTGCCTGACAGAGTGCCTGGCACGTACTGAGTTCAGTAATGTTCACTGATTTCACAGTCAAATTAATGCACTCATGAAATAATGAATAGTTCTTTCTATCTTGGAAAAACTAAACAGCTAATAAAAAGAAAGAGTCTGGCCGGCATGGCTCAGTGCTTGGGCATCAACCTATGAACCAGGAGGTCATGGTTCAATTCCCAGCCAGGGCACATGCCCGGGTTGCGGGTTCGATCCCCAGTGGGGGGCATGAAGGAGGCAGCCGATCAATGATTCTCTATCATCATTGATGTTTCTATCTCTCCCTCCCTCTGTCTTCCTCTCTGAAATCAATAAAAACATATTTTTTAAAAGAGAGAAAAATGAATGAATATTTGATTTGTGAGATCAAACCAATGCCCATTGCTCCTCAGACTTACTAGTGAGATGTCTGACAGATACTAGCTGTTTATTTCAAGAAAAGGGAGCAGGTGGGGATTTCATGTATAGTGGGGCCTTGACTTAGGAGTGTCCCAACTAACGAGTTTTTCGAGATAAGAGCTGTCTCTCGGCCGATATTTTGCCCCAAATGCCAGCCGTGACCCAGGTCCCCCCGGACCCACCGCAGGACGAGAGCGCGGGGATGTGAGAGCTGTCTGCTGAGCCGGATGAGGTCCGTGCTGAGCCCATTCTCGACTGAGATGAGACGGGGAAAGGTTCTCTCTCGGATAAACAGATGGCACCGCGAGGGCAGCTGTGAGTGGGTGCTTTTCTTGGCAGCTGAGAGAGCTGCCCGCTCGCTGCCAGTTCCTCTGCGGGCCTGGGGGTCCCACCCGGGCTGGGCATCGGCAAGGCTGGGCAGGTCGTAGTCGCTCAAACAATGATTATTGGATGGACGGACAGACGGATGGGTGTGGGGCTGGAGGTGGACTGGGAAAGGGGCCTGTCCTGGCCATGTTCTTTGGAGTCAGGGACCCTCCACGCTCTCCCATGAGCAGCCTGCAGAGGGTGAGGGAGGCCGTCGGATGTTTCTGGGTGGGAGGCGTGTTTGAACTCAGACCTTCCAACTTCCCGAGCCTGGCAGTCCCCACGCTGCCAGGCCTGCCCCCTCCAGCAGGCCCGTGACCCGGCCAGGCTGCTCAGGACCTCAAGGACCCCCTCCCCCACGCCCCCGACTGCCTCACGGGGCCCGAATGCAGCCCACGCCGCCTGGTGTGGATATCCCTGGCTGGGCCACCCAGCATTCATGGGGCGCCAGGGGTGGCCCAGGACAGGGCAGGAGTACAGGGCTTCGGAACAGAGCAGGCCTGGGCTGGAATCGCCTATTCATGGGGACGTGTGACCTTGGCAAGTGGCTCAACTCTGAGCCTCAGTTTCCCTCTGCATAAACCGGGGATAGCGGAAGCACTGGCCTCCATGGTTAGTGGGCGGACAGTGAGGGGTGAGGCCCGGGAGCCCCGGCCGGCTCGGCTCGCAGTAAGTGCTGTGGTTGCTGTCACCCTGCCTCCCTTCATTCCCCGAGCAGACCCTGACCCCACAGACTGGTGCGGCTCCCCCTCCCCCGCTCCCCCGCGGAGCCTAAACGCTGAGCTGTGCGGGGGAGAGAGGGGCCTGGACTTGGGATCCAGAAGCAAGTCCTACCCCTCCTTCCCAGCTGGGGGCCTTGGGCCAGTTGCCTTGCTCCTCTGGGCCTCCAAAGAATAGAGGTGCCCGTCTCTAACCCTGCCCGGTTCACAGGGCTACCGTGCGCGCCTCATGAGCCGTCATGGAGACCCTTTACTGAGCACCTACTATGTGCTAGGCACAGTCTCCCACGCCCACTCAAGGCTCGCCACACTCCCACAGATTTCACTGCTCATCATGCCCTTCCATGGGAAGTACACCGAGCCTCAGGGTGCTCCCAGGTCTCGGGGTGCTGTGCAAGCTGACGTGACTACTCCTGCTCCAGAGTTATGGTTCAGAGTCTCTGGAGGGAACAGTGACACTCCGGCCCTGTGGAGCTCGGCCCCCAGGGAAGGGCCCTGGTGGGGGTGTAGCAGGTCCAGGCCCCCAAGCTCCCCACAAGGGATCTATTAACCAGAGGGGCAAGATCCCCCTAGAACCACGAACCAAGAACCAGAGACACAGACCGCTGCCCTCCCAGCCCCCTGGGAGACCCAGGTTCCCCACCCGAACCCCCGGGCTCTTAGCTTCCAGGCCCTCTCCTGGCCCCTCGCTCACCCTCCCTCTCTCCGGCCACTGGGCACGTGTTGAGGGACACCCTCGCCTGTCTGAGGGCCCACGTTCCTGGGGACCCCTCCCGGGCCTCTTCTTAGCCTGGATCAAATGACGATGGGGACCGGAGGGGCCTCGCGAGCATCGCGCACTGCCTGGCACCGCGCAGGCGGGAAACGGAGGCGCGATGTGATTGGCCCAAGGTCACGCAGGGAGATGACAGCAACAGCCAGGACCCGACCCTGGTGTCCTGACCCCCCACCCAGTGTCCCTTCCTGCAGAGGGCTCTGCCCCACCCCCACCAGGAAACGGATGGAGGGGAAGGAAGGAGGAAGGAGGTGGAGGGAAGGAAAGCAAGCTTGTCGTTCACAGGCTCGGTTCTGGACAAACCCTTTGGGCTCTCCCCACCCCTCCCAGCCCTCCTCCTATCAGGCCTGCTGGCTTCCTCCCGTCCCCCTGCTCCACAGCCCCAGGCGCCCCACCCCACCCCGGCACCTTTCAGAGCCAGTTAGAGGGAGGCCGGTTAAATGGGGAGTCCACCATGGAAAACAGTATGGCGGGTCCTTAAACAACTACACAGAAGGACCCTATGGCCCAGCAATTCCCCCTCTGGGTGTGTATGTGCCCGAAAGCATGGACCCCAGGGACTGAACAGGCTTAAACAGCTACACAGAAGGACCCTATGGCCCAGCAATTTCCCCTCTGGGTGTGTATGCGCCCGAAAGCATGGACCGCAGGGACTGAACAGGTATTTGTGCACCCGTGTTCACAGCACCATCATTCACAATAGTCAGAGGTGGAAATAGCCCACATGTCCATGGACGGATGGTGGATACACAGAATGTGGTCCATCCACAGCCCCAGGCGCCCCACCCCACCCCGGCACCTTTCAGAGCCAGTTAGAGGGAGGCCAGTTAAATGGGGAGTCCATCATGGAAAACAGTATGGCGGGTCCTTAAACAACTACACAGAAGGACCCTATGGCCCAGCAATTCCCCCTCTGGGTGTGTATGTGCCCGAAAGCATGGACCCCAGGGACTGAACAGGTATTTGTGCACCCACGTTCACAGCACCATCATTCACAATAGTCCGTGGACGGATGGTGGATACACAGAATGTGGTCCATCCACACAACGGAGTATTGTTCAGCCTCGATGAGGAAGGACATTCTGACACCTGCTGCACCATGGATGAACCTGGAGGACATGATACCACGTAAAATAAGCCAGAAGAGCAAACAGTGTGCGATTCCTCCTCTAGGAGGTCCCTAGGGTTGTCAGATTCACGCAGGTGGAAAGAAGCTGGTGGGTTCCAGGGGCCGGGGGAGGGGGTTTCCTGTTTAATGGGACAGGGTTTCAATTTGGGAAAATGAAAAATTTCTGCAGATGGATGGTGGTGATGGTAGCACAACAATGTGAATCTAGCCCTAACCGGTTGGCTCAGTGGATAGAGCGTCGGCCTGCGGACTGAAGGGTCCCAGGTTCAATTCCGGTCAAGGGCATGTACCTTGGTTTCAGGCACATCCCCAGTATGTGAATCTAGTTAAGGTCACTGAACTGTACGCTTAAAAATGATAACTCTTGCCCTAGCCAGTTCGCTCAGTGGTTAGAGCATTGGCCCAAGGACTGAAGGGTTCGATTCCGGTCAAGGGCACCTACCTCGGTTGCAGGCTAAATCCCCGGCCCCGGCCCCGGCCCGGTGCCTGCAGAAGGCATCCAATCGATGTGTCTCTCTCACATCGATGTTTCTCTCTCTCTCCCCTCCTCCCTCCCTCCCACTTTCTCTAAAAATCAATGGAAAAATATCCTCGGGTGAGAATTTTTTAAGAAATGATAGCTCTTTTTTTAAAAAAAAATATATTTTATTGATTTTTTACAGAGAGGAAGGAAGAGGGATAGAGAGTTAGAAACATCGATCAGCTGCCTCCTGCACACCTCCCACTGGGGATGTGCCTGCAACCAAGGTACATGCCCTTGACTGGAATCGAACCTGGGACCTTTCAGTCCGCAGGCTGACGCTCTATCCACTGAGCCAAACCAGCCACGGCAATAGCTCTTAATTTAACTATATTTTACCACTATAACAACTCAAAAAATGGAAGGCAAGTTTCCTAGTCTCTGGAACCCAATGGTCCCTCCGGGTCCTACACTCACAGACACTGGCCAGGGGAGGGGGCGGGGCTCCACCCCAAACAGGACATGGGTGGCTCCGGGAGCAAGTCCTCAAAGGGATTCATCTACCGAGGCTCCCCCCACGCCCTGCTCAGCCTGTGCCCTCAGACTCCAGCACCAGCATCCTGAACCTTCGGGAGTCAGCCCTGCGAGGCCCTGAGGTTTTCGGGAACAGGTACCAGGCCTCCTCCTGCCCGGCTGGGGGCCTCTCCCCCGGGCTCCCAGGCCTTGTTTATTTTCACAGTCTGTCTGCATCTCTGTTTCCGCCCTGCCCACAGGAGGGAATGCTTTCAAGAAAATCTCAGTTATTAATGTGGTTTCTTTTGTTGTAAGTCACTGCAAAGGCAGCGCAGGAGGGTTTATTTTCCTAACGTGCTTGGCATAGCTCAGCGCCCGGCGCAGACCTCAGCGTTTGGCTTGGGAGGAACCCGAGACCCCGGTTTGCTCTGAGTCACCGGCGAAGCCACAGCCTTCCAGCCAGTTCCGGGGGAGCCGAGTCTGGGAAAACCATTGGCAAGAAGACGCTGTATCTGCTGCGGGCTTTGTAAAAACAAAAGAGTAAACGCTACGTGTAAACACTGGTTGAGCCTGCTAACCTGGCAGGTTGAAAACCTACCAGTTTCTAACTCATTAGCTTCCCCAGGAACCCTTAGTTTCTCATGGGGCGCCCCATCTCTTTGGTGGCGGTCCCTTTCTTAAGACCAGAAACAGCTGCAGAAGCCACAGGAAAACCCACTTGGCGGGTGCCTGGGGGTTGGGTGCCAGCTTTGGGTCCAGGGATGCGGGCTGGGCTGTCAGGATGAAGAGATGAGAGGTCCCTTCTCCCCCACCTCTGGAGACATCGGACCTGGGAATTCACAGTCAGTGGCAGTGTGTGCGGGGGTGTGGGGGGGGTGTGGGGGTGCACCTGCCAGGGGAGGATGCAGACCCAGCCCCAGAGAGCCAGCCACGGACTGTCACGGGCCTGGGGGCAGCCACAGGGCACCCCACCCCTGCTCCAGAGTCTCTCCTGGCAGCGGGCACCCCTGGAACATGCCAGCTGGCTCCGGGAGGTGCTTGACGCTACATGAAGCATTTGGGTTTCATGGGCTGGTGATTTGTTTTCAATCTGATGCATGCGTATAGAATTACCTCCTTTTAATTCTGCCAAGGAAAGACATGAATAAAAAACAATCTCCAGTTTTTATCCCCATTTCATAAAAAAAGCGTGTTTGAACCCCAAAAATGAGTAGGGAAGCCGTGATCCCAAATACGAGAGCATCCTTTAAACTGGAATTCTTAGCTTCCTGAGCAAGTCCTCATGTCGGCCAGGTTTGCTTCCATGTGCAGAGGCCTGAGCAAACCGCTGTGGTCCAGGAGTCCCCAGGGGGGGCAGGTCTTACAGGGCCTGAGGCCGACCCGACTGCCTGCGGCCCCCGTCCCTCACCTCTGGGAGCAGACGGACTGCTGCCCTTGGGCCCCTCCCACCTGACCCCACGCCCAGTGTGTCCTCTGTCCCCCACACCTGGGTATTCCCAGGTGCCGAAGCCCCCCCTTAGGAAAAGGCCCAAGCCTCCCTGACTCTTATGGAGAGCGGCCCGGCCACCGGGGCTGCTGGGGAGGCCTGCTACCCACCCTGGTACCTGGGGCTGCCATGGCCCTGTCCATGTGCCTAGTCCCGCTCTCTCCTCCTCTCCTTCCTTCCTTGTTTCCCTTCCTTCTTCGCTTCACCTTCCATTTGCTCCTCCTCTCCACACCCCTGGGGTCCCCCAGTCATCAGGCTGAAATCAGAGACCAGCTGCTCCTCCCAGGAGACCTGAGATCCCGAACAAACTGAAGATGGCAGGCTCCCCCTTCCACACCAGAGGGCACCCCACTTTACCCCGGGCCCAAACCAGACACCTTCCTTTCACTTTTCCATCAGGGACACCCCAGCTCCCAGGGGTGGGTCTGCCCGCTTCACGTTTACTCCGGAGGGTGAGGAGAGCTCAGCCCGCTGTGGCTGACGGGCGGGAGCCAGCGGCACGGGGCACAGCTGGCACCGGCGGGGCACTCACTGAGCCGCAGGCATGTGTCAGGGGGCCCCACATACACACATGCTCCCGACAAGGCTCCAGATGAGGCTGCAGGCCCCCAACTTTCCCTGCACCTCCTCTCCTCCAGAAGCAGGGCGTGCCACCAGCAGGGGCTCCCCTGAGACCTGGAGGCTGGTGCAGGAGGTGGGGGTCCCCAGGGGCAGGTGGGAAGGTTGCTGGAATCAGGTGGGTGACCCCCAGGGGCCAGCGCCTTCAGAAGGCCCGCCTGTGCCCCAGAGCGAAAGGACCAGTCAGTGGTCCCCGACCACCCCCCCCTTCAGGGTGTGGGTGAGCTGCGGGGACTTGGGGACCCCCTCGTGAAACCGCCCAGGGCTGGCCTTTTGCCTTCTCCTTCTCTTCTGCTCTTGCTGCCCCTCCCACTTCTTACCAAGGGCTCAGGGCCCTCCCATCCACTGTGACTTTTTTTAAAAAGCCACTTGGGTGGGTTGTTTGTTTTTAAAGCCCCTTCCTGATGACCTTTAACCTTATCAGGAGCAGAGGCTTAGCTGGCTCGGAGGGGCTGGGACATTCCAGCTAGGAAGCCGTTGGTGGGGTAGCCGGAGGGGGGGACCCCAGCGGAGGCACCCAAGTGTTATTTTAATATATACTTTTATTCATTTCAGAGTTGAAGGGAGAGAGACTGAGAGAGAAACATCAATGATGAGAGAGAATCATTGATCAGACGCCTCCTGCACCCCCCACACTGGGGATCGACCCCGCAACCCCAGCCATGTGCCCTGACTGGGAATCGAACCCTGACCTCCTCCTGGTTCCTGGATCGAGGCTCAACCACTGAGCCACGCCGGCCGGGCAGCACCCAAGTCTTAAGAAGATGTTGCAGTAGCTGCGGTGGCATCTGGGAGGGGGGGCGCGGTTTGAAACCCAGCGTTGGACTCAGCAGCTGTGCTCCCGGCAGCCTCAGTCTCCCCGCTGTATGATCCCACCCGCTTTCCCGGCTGCCGGGAGCACTCCTCCCAGCCCCCCGACGACGTGAGATGGCTACTGCCCACCGACGGCCCCCTCCCGAGGTCACCGCAGCCCGCTCCATCCCCAAAGACACCT
>NW_005370657.1:82292-91770 GCF_000412655.1 Myotis brandtii
CCCTCCGCACCACTAAGGAGTGGGAAACCTAAGTGTTTTGTGGTTTTTCTTTTAATCCCCCAACACGTTTCTGGGGAGGTGGTAGAGGAGGGGTTAGCAGCCGCCCCCCTCCGCTTACGAACTCCGCCGCAGGGGTGGGGGAGCGACTCTGAGACAGTTGACAGGGGAGATCTGGACCCGCCAGCTCCCCGCTCCCTCCCCCTGCGCCTCCACGCGGTCCCTGTCCTGGCAGAGAGACTCAGAGGTCCGCCTTGTCTGTTCCACTGGCCCGCGGTCTTCCCCAGAGAGCCCCACGGTCTCGAGCTTATGGGATGTATGCACCCCCCGCCACATACACCCCCACACCCCACACCCACACACACGCACCCCACACACCCCTGGCGCCCGCCTGCAGGGCGCTCCAGGCCCTCCCCAAGGGAAAGCAAGCCGGAGGAGAGGGTCCCTCCAGAATTCCTAGCGGATAGACAGCCAGACGACAGCCAGACTGACAGATGGGTGACAGGGAGAGAGAGAGGCAGGCCCAGTCTCTGCTCCTGTTTTTGTTTTGAAAGGGAAGCACAGAAAAGAGGCCGCTGGTGGCGGGGGGGAGGGCACACCTGCCTTGGCGGGGGGGGGGGGGGGGGGCGGGTGCTGGGTGGGGAGACCTTGCTGGCCCGGCCTGTCCTCCATCGCGGTAGAGCCATGATGTCACAGCGACAAAAACAAGGCCCCGGGAGAAGGCCTCAGATCGTCCCCTCTGGGCTCCCGCACACAGACCCACTCTGCACGCACCCCGAGATCTGCAGGCAGCGCCCGGGTTCTGCACAGGCTGGTTTTCCTCCTGGGGTCCGATCAGACGTGCGCCTCCTGGCTGTGGGCCTCCGCAGTCGCCTCAGCCGCTGCTTCTCTGGGTGCCGTCTGCTCAGTGGGCTGGCAGAAGGAGTAAGTAAGCTGCTACATGTGGCCGCTTGGTACTTAGCACTCAATGCGTGTTCATTATTATCATTTTTTTAACATCTATTTCCAAGAAGCCGTGCAGGGCAGTGATGGCAAATTTGGACTTCGGAGCTGGTGAGATGGATTTGAATGCGTTCACTGCCGTTTACTAGCTGCGAGGCCTTGGAGCTGTGCGAGGGGATAGCAAAGGGACCGACCCAAGGGGTTCAGGTGAATTTGGCATTATTGCTGCTGCGGTTGAGTTGCTGCTACCCTTACCAATCCCAGCTGGGGGGCAGGGTGGTGGAGGGAAGGCAGAGGGGGACACGAGGCCGGGACTACTGTACCGAAGCTCAGCCCTTGAGCCAGAGCCAGGCTGTCGCTGCCTGGAAATGCACCCAAGGGAATGCCGTCACCCCAGCGAGGTCACGACTCATCACCCCAAAG
The DNA here is from genome assembly GCF_000412655.1 of Myotis brandtii. Classification (NCBI taxonomy): domain Eukaryota; kingdom Metazoa; phylum Chordata; class Mammalia; order Chiroptera; family Vespertilionidae; genus Myotis; species Myotis brandtii. The sequence continues at coordinate 83,655 of NW_005370657.1, forward strand.
GGAGCCGGCTGGAAAACACACGCCGTTCTTGGTGATTAGATAAACCCTGCGATGCTAACCCCACGTCGGGGTGAAGGGAAAATAGGATCCCAGTTTGGAACCTCTCAGTCCAACAGATGTTTATTGAACCAAGCTCCGCGCCAGGCGGGGGGACCAGGGGGGACGAGGAGGGACGAGGAGGGAACAGAGTGGGCCCCTGTTCTCCAGAGAGAACTCGCGGAGGAGGAGCGGGCCCCTGATGGTGGCTCCAGTGCAGACTGGGCCCTGGGGCTGACCCGGAGTGAAGGTGCATAGGTGCCCCGGTCTCAAACGATCACGTGCTAAAACATAAAATAAAAAGTGGACCTTATTGTGGATATTTTAGAAAATACAGTAAAATTATGAAAATGAAAATTCCATATATCCTACTCCCAGGGACCTCTGACACACAATAAGCATTCCATACATTTTTTATCCTCACCCTAGGAGTGAGGGTAGTTTTTCCATGGGTTTTCAATGAGAGTGTAGAAGGAAGGGGTGGCGGGGGGAGAGAGAGAGAGAGAAACATCACTGCACAGGCTGACCATGCCTTAACCACTGAGCAACACTGGCCAGGGCTCCACACATTTTTTAAAGCTGGTTTAATGACAGAGATTGGAGATAATCATTTATTTATTCAGTATCGAATTGGAGACCTAGAAAAAGCAATAACACAAGGAAAGGGACTTTTAGGCTATTCCTTTCAACTTTAGAGTGTATCTTCCTAGCTTATATCTATATTCTAGATAGAGGGAGAGAGAGAGCCACATGATCATGGAAGCTGAACCATGTACTGCCAGCTTTCTAATAATTGCTACTGCGTCATTAGTCGTGTCCACCACTGTGTTTTGTTTGTTCGGCTGGTTGGTTTTGGTGTTTTTTTCTTTTGGTTTGTTTTTTTAGATTTTAAAATTGATTTTTAGAGAGCGAGGAAGGGAGAGGGAGAGAGAGAAATATCCATGATGAGAGAGAATCATTGATCGGCTGCCTCCCACACGCCCCCTACTGGGGATCGAGCCTGCAACCCGGGCGTGTGCCCTTGGCCGGGAATGGAACTGGCGACCTTTCAGTGCACGTGGGGTGATGCTCAACCGACAGCCACACTGGCCAGGGCCACCCCTGTTCTTAGTGAAGGCCGGTGACACATTGCTCACTATTGCAGTACACCCATCATTGTTTTCTTTATAGTAAATACCTAGAAATAGGGTATTTGGACGTGGTAGGCAGGCGACGCTGATGGCTGGCTGCTCCTCCCGCCACAGCTTTGCGGTTGTCAGAGGAAGCGTCGTGGACACAGCCCCAGAGCGCGGTCTGCTGCCCACCAGCGGCGTGGCTACTTCCTGCTCCTGACACTGCGCACGGGGACTCCCGGAAGCCGGCGGGGGGCGGGGGGGGGGGGCATGTGTTTCGTTTTCTTGCTGATTCCGTCACCGCCGTCAGGCATGGCGAACAGCCCCTGGATCTGCCCGCATCCTGCTGTCCGTGCCTCAGCTTCTGCCAGTTACGCTCCATTTTGAACACAGTTCTCTTCGTGATGACCTGAGTGGTCACGGGGCCTGAGGGTGCGTGATGCCCGGAGGAGAGGGCTGGCGTCTCCGTAGGCAGCGCCCAGGAGGAGCAGTCATAATGGTTGATGTTTAATTTCAAAAGGCATTTCCTTGTTTTAATCTGCAAATCTTGAATCATTTCTGAAGGTAATTCTTGTTGTTGTTGTTAATCCTCACCTGAGGATATTGTTCTATTGATTTTTAGAGAGAGTAGAAGGAAGTGGGGAGAGAGAGAGAAACATCGGTGTGAGAGAGACACATCGATTGGTTGCCTCCTGAATGTGCCCCAACCAGGGCTGGAGATCAAACCTGCAACCCAGGTACGTGCCCTTGACCAGGAATCCAACCTGCAACCCTTCTAACCACTGACCAGCACTGGCCAGGGCTGGAGGTAAGTTTTTTTTGGTATTTAATAGCCACTTGCATTTCTTATTTGTAATAGCCTATGTATATCCACTACCCATTTTCTACTGAAATGGTTCTCTTTATTTTTTATCCTCACCAGAGAATATGTTTTTATTGATTTTTTTTAAGAGAGAGAGGAAGGAAGGGGTGGGAGAGAGAGAGAGAAACATTGATCAGTTGCCTCCTGTATGCACCCTGACCAGGGATCAAACCCAAAACCTAGCTATGTACCTTGACTGGGAATCGAACTCACAACCTTCTGGGGTACAGGACAACACTCCAACCAACTGAGCCACTCAGCCCAGGGGTTCTCTCTATTTTTTGTGGAATTATATTAGTGTCATTCTTTACCACAACAACCCCTGCAAGACACTTGACTGTCAATCACTCATCGACCAGGCCCGTTTCACAGATGGGAAGACAGAGGCCAAGCCCAGCGTGGAATCCTGCAGCCCCTCTGGCACCCTGGTCACCACTGTGGCCACACACCCAAGAGCCTCCTTTGAAGGAGACAGGTTAGCGGGAGCAGCACGCGGAGGCACACAGGCCAAATCGTGTTCTGGGAAGTTCTCAGCACGGAGGCCGAGGGGGCTCAGACGTGACCAGGCAGGGCCGCGGCAGAGCACGGGTTCTGTAAATATTGCGTCAGGCCGCGATCACAGCGGGGCTCCCTGCTCATCCCAGACCCCGGCCCACCCTGTGGGAAGCGGAGACGAGCTCAGCGGGATGGGACAGCGGGCTGTCTGCTCAGCTCTCTGCCCAAGCATCCCCCAGCCTCAGTTTCCCTCCTGGGGGTCTCCCGCTGCGGTGACCGATTCTCAGCCCTTGGCGAGGCGTGGAATATTATTCCCCTTGGAAACATGTTCACTAGTAGTAGCAGGGGCTCTTCTTTCGTGAGCCTTGCCAGAAGCCAGGCAGCGCACCCAACCGCGTGATCTCACAACATCCTCCCGGTGACGTGCGAGGAGGGGACACAGGCTCGGAGAGCTCAGCTCTGTGCCCCAGTAAGCTTGTCGGGCTCCTACCCGTCACACCAAGTTGTTCCGGGAGAACTTAGGGCTGGCAAGTTATTTGTTTCTCTTGGGAAAAAACAAACAAAGAAAAACGAAATAATGAAACTTGAGCAACCCATTGCATTCCCCTTCTTGCCGGGGCTACCAGGAAACCCTTCGCTCATGTGAAGGCATGAAATCCCAGCAACTCTGTCAGTCCAGGTGGCAAGTCTGGGTCTTAGCTTCTCTTTTCGTCTCCTATCACGTGGCGATTTTGTTTTCCCAGTTTTTGTTTTAAATCTTTTTGATGCGCTGGCTCTGCGTTTGACACTTTCCCGCAGCACGACATTGATTAGGTCACTTCACCTCTCTGGGTTTCCTCATCGGTAAATTGGAGGTAACAACGGCACCTACCTCGCAGGGTTGTTGCGAGAATCAAGCGAAGTAACCTGTGTGAACAAAAAGCCAAGCACAGACTCAGAACGTTGGAAACGTTCAGTGAACATTAGCTATGGGTGTGGAAAAGGCATTGACAAAGCCAGAGCAGAGAACCCGTCCCCAAAGGGAGGGCTTGGCTGGATCTGAGGCTGTCCCGGCTGTGGACCTCCTGTGTGACGTTGGGCCACGAGCTCCCCTCTCTGAGCCTCAGCGTCCCATCTGAAAGCTGCCCGCTCTGTCCTTTCCTTCCTGTGTCCCAGAGTCTGCACAGAAGAAAGGAGCGGGAGGCAGGTCCTGACCCGGCACACAGTAGGGCTGCATACATGGTTGTTCCAAGAGTGGATGGCTGGTTGAATGGCTGGTGATCAGATCCCCCTTTAGCCAGGAAACGCCTCGCCAGTGTGAACTGTGCCTGGGCCGGTGCCAGGGCGGCATTAAGGCGAGTTTGGGGTCCTGAGAACCTGGAGGGCTGGCCCTAGGTCTGGGTCAAACAACAAGCTCCCGTTGAGTACCTACTGTGTGCAGGTCTAGACATGTGACACCCCCCCACACACACACACACACCCCGGCTGACCCAGGGGACTTCAGGATTCACAGGGAGATAGATGGTCCTAAACAACTCATTCCTCGCAATTTACTGAGCACCTACTGTATACGGAGCCATCCTGGGTGAGCACCTGACCGTAACCCTGACAGGATTCTCCAGGGAGGCGCTGCCGTCCAGCCATGGCGGCCTGAGCCCCAGAGACTAAAGGGCTGGTCACTTTGTTGCATCAGAGACATCTTCCGAGCTGTGGGCTCCTGGGCCTCCTATTACAGGTGGGGAATCTGAGGCTCAGAGGGAAAGGGGCCCGAGCCTGGGACCCACCCCACCCCACAGCTCTCCAGAATTTTCTCCTGGGGAATTGCCCTACCCCCTCCTGCTCCGCCTCCCCTGGGAGTCAGGAAGGATGCTGGGGGTGAGGGCACAGGTCAGACCTGCGGGAGCTCCCAGGCGCTGCCCTCACACACACACACCCCACCCCTGCCCAGGGCCCGCAACATCTTCCCGGGGTTCCTCCGCAGGGAGTGGGCTGGGCGCCCGTGCTCGCCGAGACCCTCCCTGCACACAGCATGGGGGGGCCCTCGGGCTGATGGGGCGCGGTGGCTGAGGACCAGGCAGGGCTGAGGGGCGGGGCGAGGCTTCCAGCTCACCGGCTTAATTGGGGATGTAATCGTTATGATTATCTGTAACTCCCTCCTGAACCCGCGCCAGGAGCGTGTGTTCGCAGCCTGCCCGGCCCAGGCAGGCGTTAAGTAATTAAAGCGCCGTCCTAATCGGGCGGCAAAACTCCCCCTGGGCTCCCACTTCCTTCGCTCGCTGATTGCTGATATTTGGGGGGTGAAATATGACCATTTTTACGATCAAAGAGATCAGAACTCCAAAGGAAAGAAACGGAAAGAAAAAAAAAAAGGGAGGGGGGCGGGGGCTCCCCCAGATTTCCTTCCCTGCGACTTCGTGGTCTGGTGAAGTTTCCTTAGACACGCGAAGATTTACACAGCGACCTGCAGGGAGCCTTGAATTACTCCTCACCGCTCCGCCCGGGAACAGTAAGTCATTGAGGAATGAGCAGGCCTCCTCGTAATCGCTCGGCGGCCTTTGAGAGGGGATGGCTAATGACTTTTTTTGAAGTGGAGGTCAAGGTTTTTTTAAATAAAACAATCTGTGTTCCTGCAATTTCCTCTGGAGCCCGAGCGTTGGATCTCATTTGATTTTTACTTTTTGGGGGGCGGGAGGCAGAGGTGGGGAGGCGCATCGTTTTTCTCCCGCCAGACACCGCGTCCCTAATGAGATACATTTATTTAAAACTCCGTATATCATCACCCTGTCAGGGCCGCCGAGGGAGACCGGCTCCCTTCTGATTTGTTTGGGGTTAGCAGCGGCGTGCGGCTCACGGAGGGCCCCGCAGCCTGGCTGGCCCTCTCTGCCCCCCTGTCTGCCCGCTGCCCCCTCAGCACAGCCTTGACCATGGGGTGCTGTGCCCCAGCCCCAGCCGATCGCCCAGATCTTAGCACAGCCCTTTGGCTCCCGGTCCTCGCCTTCCCACCCTCCTCACCTGCGTCCTGGCTGAGTGCACCCCTGGCACCTGCCTGGCCCCGGCCCACAGCGCAAGTCCACCTCCAGGAGTGGCCACCGGCACCATCATTACTGCGTCCCCAGGCCCAGAGCAGAGCCGGAGGGCAGGCCTGGGCCGGTTCCCCTCCTTTTTTGTTTCATTTTATATTTATTTTAATCCTCACCTGAGTTTATTTTTCCATTGATTTTTAGAGACAGTGGAAGAGAGAGGGAGAGACAGAGAGAAACATCGATGTGAGAGAAACACATCGATTGGTTGTCTCCTGCACGTGCCCCAACCAGGGCCCAGGGAGGAGCCTGCAACCGAGGTACGTGCCCTTGACCTGAATCGAACCCGGGACCCTTTAGTCCGCAGGCCGACGTTCTATCCACTGAGCCAAACCAGCTAGGGCTGGTTCCCGTCCTTTCTCCAGCTCAGTACCTCTACTGCACGTTTTCACCCGGTGCCTCCACAGTGCTGGGTCCGGGCTGGGCACTGGGGGCAGAGCGGCGCCCCCTCCTGCAGAGACGTCAACAGGCCAGTCTCCACGGAGAAGCAGCAGCAACATCAGGGGCCCCGGGGGGCGTGCGCGGGGAGGTGTATCCAGGGGGGTCCCTAGGGCAGGGCACTAAGCCGTTCTTGAAGCTGAGCAGGACTTAGCAGGTGACGGCAGCCAGGCAGGAGGCCCTGCAATGTTCAAAGGACCCACAGAGCCCCAAGCTTATCTGTCCCGAGGGCCAGGGCCCCGCAGCAGCCCCCTTGTCGGTCTCTCTGCCTCACCTTCCCTCCCCTCCACGCCAAGAGCTTGAATTGCATCTTTAAACTGCCTTGAGGTCATGAGACGTCCATCCCACAAACATGTATGTACGGGCCTGGGCTACCCTGGGGCTCACAGAGGAACAATGAAAATGGATGTTCAACTCAGGCTGGGCTTCAGCCATGCCGGGCAGGGGGGGCCAAGGAGGGCCCACCCCCCTCCACTGTGCAGCCTGGAGGGCAGGAGTTGGGGTTTAGGGGAGGACGGGAAGCACCCCAGAGGTTGTCTGTCCACAGTGGAGGCCTAGCTGGTAGGACTCTTGGGAGCCTGGCTGGGCCTTGGGGGGGGGGGGGTCCTGGGCCCTGGGGGAGTGGCGAGCTCGGAGACCAGGGCAGGCCCGCTAACGTGCAGGAAACTGGCTGGAAGGGGGACTGAGCCAGTGTCCGTGGCTCAGCCTTGGGGGTCCAGGCTGGGAAGCCTTCCACCCATCCCCATGACATGAGCACCTGGGGCCTGGAGGGGCTGCACCACCGGGCAAGAGAGACCCCAGGCCTCTGTGCCCACTCCTCTCTCGGCCAAGGGCTGCCCAGGCGGAGGGCCCACTTCAACCACCTCTGGCTGCCTGGTCGAGGCCGGCTTGTCCGGCTCCTGCTAGCACTAGGCCAGTGATGGCGAACCTTTTGAGCTCGGCGTGTCAGCATTTTGAAAAACCCTAACTTACCTCTGGTGCCGTGTCACATATAGAAATTTTTTGATATTTGCAACCATAGTAAAACAAAGACTTATATTTTTGATATTTATTTTATATATTTAAATGCCATTTAACAAAGAAAAATCAACCCAAAAAATGAGTTCGCGTGTCACCTCTGACACGTGTGTCATAGGTTCGCCATCACTGCAGTAGGCACTGCCCGGGCCGCTGGTCGCTCGCTGCCTGCCTTCCTCGCTGCTGCCCGGGGAGAGCCTCGCCGGGTGCCTGGCACACGAAGTCCATAGCAGCCCATGGAGTGGTGGCAACGACTGGCCCGGCGGCGCGTCCAGGCAGAAGGGAACCCTCGCACCGTCTCTTAAGGGCTCTGTGACCTTGGGCAAGTCATTTCGCCTCTGGTCTGTAAATGGAGCTGACCACAGCCTCTGCTCCACGGGGTGTGAGAGCACCCCCCCCCACCCCGCCCCCGCGATGCCATGCGCTGGGGCTGAGTCAGTGCTGGCCACCCGGGGACTCCTGGCGGGGCGTCCCGTTTCTGGAACCCTCTGAAACGGACTCTTGTTCTGTGAAGTGGGCCCTTACCTCCTGTCACAGCTAAAGCCCCCACAGCCAATCCCAGGGCACAGCCCGGCCACGCCCCTCCTGGGGTGGCGGGGCTGTCCTCGGCCTCTGTCTGTCTCCATGTGTCCGGTGTCCCTCTGTCTGCCGGCCAGGAATTCCGCCCCAGAGGAACCAATACCCCAGGGTCGACTGTGTTCCGTTCACAGTGAGCTGGGGAGAGGCGGGGAGGGGGGGAGAGGGGAGAGAGGAAATCAAAGCCCACATATTGGTTCCAGATGTGGCCCTCGCTCACCGCCCTCCGCAGCAATTTAATTAAATTCCCCCAGACAGCCGGGAGGGTTTCTTAATGATCAAATTTCCCGGCTCCCTCCTCGCACAGCCCACTCCGTCTCCCTGACGGATGGCCGACGGGCTCTTCCTGCCGTCAGCTTTGCCAAGCAGGCCAGTGGGGATGGAGGGCGGCTTCCCGGGCAGCACAAAGGCCCTGCCCTGCACCCGCCTGCCCTCCCTCCTGCCCCAGGGGCTCTGAGTCCTCCCGGTCCTCCCTTGGCCGAGCTGACTGGGCCTCCCTGCAGCGGCTGGAGGGGGCCTGT
>NW_005370657.1:91870-97365 GCF_000412655.1 Myotis brandtii
CTGCCTCCCTGGCCCGCCAAGGACTGATGCCAAGCGGGGGCCGCGGAGGGTAGATGGGCCTCTGGGATCAGGACTCTGGGCTCACAGAGCAGCCAGAGAGGAGGCCGGCTCAGCCCTCCTCCCCCCCTCCCCCTCCCATTCGGCAGCCAGAGAGACCAAGGCTCCAGAGGGCAAGGCCTGGGCCCCCCGATGACACAGCCTTGCTAGCCAGGAACCAGGGAGGCGGGGCCCTGACCAGCCCCGAGGAGGAGAGGACCTGCCAGGGGGAGGATGGGCATTAATTCTGGGGACGTTTCCCCCAGGTGGAGCTAAGGGTCACTCTCAGTAGCCCCCCCAACTGCTGGAGGAGCCTCGAAAGCACCCTCTTCTTGTGCGGCTGGTACAGTGAGGCTGAGAGAGCACCCGGCCAGAGATCAGGCCCCCCTCCCTCCCATCTTGGGGTGAGGGGTCTGAGGGGCTCTGTAAGGACTGAATATTTGTGTCCCCCAAATTCACATGCTGAAACCTGCCCTCAATGTGATGGGATGAAGAGGTGGGCCTTCGGGACAGGATTGTGTTAGATGACCCATGAGGGTGGGGCCCCGGATGGGATTAGTGCCCTCATAAGAGGAGTCTCCAGAGTGAGCCCTCTGTGGTGTGCACGGTGGGGGGAGGGGAGGGCACAGGTCACGTGAGCACACAGACAGCAGGCGGCTGCCTATAAGCCCAGAGAGGAGGCCTCCGCATGAAACCCGCCTTGTAGCACCATGGTCTTGACTTTCCCAGCCTCCAGAACTGGGAGAAAGAAATGCCTGCTGCGGAAGCCGCTCGGCTATGGTCATCTGTTATGGCAGCCCGAGCTGACTAAGGCTCTCAGCGCCTTCTCACCCTGTTCTCTGGGCTTCTGGGGGCCCTGAGGACTCACCCCACCCGGAAGAGGCTGAGGGTCAGGCAGGGCCTCTGATGTGGGACCACAGGAGTGGGGGCACACAGGGATGGGGCGCACAGGGATGGGGGCGCACAGGGATGGGGCGCACAGGGATGGGGCGCACAGGGATGGGGTGCACAGGGATGGGGGTGCACAGGGATGGGGGCGCACAGAAATGGGGGCGCACAGGGATGGGGGTGCACAGGGATGTGTGGGACCACAGGAGTGGGGGCGCACAGGGGTGGGGCGCACAGGGGTGGGGCGCACAGGGATGGCTGAGAAAGGGAGGTCCCTCAGTGACCTGCCTGGGAGCTTCGCCAGGCCTAGCCCAGCTCATACCTGGCTCTCACAGGCCCCATACCATGGCCAGGCCCCAGGGCCAGCTGGCCGTGCCTGGGTGTGGGGGCAAGGGGTGTTGGGGAGGAGGCTGCCCTCAGAGCAGGGGGCTCTGGCCAGCAGGGGCAGTGTTGCTGGAGGGGGCAGATGGCGTGGGAGGCCTGGGGCAGGGCACTGGGAGCAGAGGGCTGTCTCCCCAAGTGTGGAGATCCCCAAAATGGTCCTGAGTGCCCCTCGGGGGGCAGATGGGATGAGGGAGAAGATGGGAGAGTCTCCCAGGCCAGCCCATGCCCTGCCACCGCTCCTGCCCCCAGCCTCCTGGTCCCTCAGTTCCGCCCGCACCCGGAGCCTACGGAGGGCTGGACCCCCAGCAGTGAGGTGTGAGTTCCTGCCCTTCAGCGCGGGGACTGTGGCCAAACGGGGCCAAGCAGACGGGTCTCCTGGTCAGTGACACGCTGGGTCATGAGGGTAGGAGGTCCGGGTGGGGTCAGGCGGAGGGGAGGGGAAGGAAGGAAGGGGAGCTGGGCCCGAGGAGTAGAGGACAGTAGACGGGAGGAAGCCGCAGGGCCAGGGCCAGGGCACTGGAGGGGTAGGCACAGCCCCTACTGTGTGTGAGTGTATACGTGAGTGTGTGTGTGTGAGCATGTGTGAGTGTGTGTGAGTGTATATGTGAGTGTGTGTGTGAGTGTGTGTGTGTGTGTGTGAGGTCAGGCGGAGGGGAGGGGAAGGAAGGAAAGGGAGCCGGGCCTGAGGAGTAGAGGACAGTAGACAGGAGGAAGCCGCAGGGCCAGGGCCAGGGCACTGGAGAGGCAGGCGCAGCCCCGTCTCTGCCTCGGTGCCTGGGGCCTGCCCCGGGCCTGTGTGTGAGTGTATACGTGAGTGTGTGCGCGCGTATGTGTGTGTGAGCATGTGTGTGTGTGAGCATGTGTGAGTGTGAGTGTGTGTGAGTGTGAGTGTATATGTGTGTGCATGTGTGTGTGAGTGTATATGGGAGTGTGTGTGAGTGTATATGTGTGTGAATGTATATGTGAGTGTGTGTGTGTATGTGAGTGTGTATGTGCGTGCATGTGTGAGTGTGTGTGTGTGTATGTGAGTGTATATGTGAGTGTGTGTGTATGTGAGTATTGTGAGTGTATATGTGAGTGTGTGTGTATGTGAGTATATATGTGTGTATGTGTGTGTAGTGTATATGTGTGTGTATGTGAGTGTGTGCGTGCATGTGTGAGTGTGTGTGTGTGCATGTGTGTGTGTATGTGAGTGTGTGTGTGAGTGTGTGTGTGAGTGTATATGTGAGTGTGTGTGTGGTGTGTGTGTGTGAGTGTATATGTGAGTGTGTGTGTATTGTGTGTGTGTGAGTGTATATGTGAGTGTGTGTGTATGTGAGTATATATGTGTGTATGTGTGTGTAGTGTATATGTGTGTGTATGTGAGTGTGTGTGTGAGTGTATATGTGAGTGTGTGTGTGTATGAGTGTGTGTGTGAGTGTGAGCACCCCCCACGCTTTCCTGAAGGGTCACTCAGGACCCCGCTCTGCCCCTTGCTCTGTGGGGCTGCCCTGGGGCAGAGCCCAGCGGGCGGCCAGCCCTGCAGGGCAGCTCTTGTCGCTGCTGGTGCTGGAGGCTGCAGAGGCTACACTTCCCTCCTATGTTTGTGGGCGGTTTTCGTCCTTGTGACTCGCCTATGCAGGTCCTTTGCCATTTTTCTCTTGGTATTCTGCCTTCTTCTTGTTGGTTTTTAACAGTATTTATATCTCAAGGTTACCCACCTCTGTGCACTGGACAGTCAGAGTGACTCCAAACTCCCCGGAGAGGAGAAAACAGGGAGACCGCACCGGTGCGGCCCCGGGGCCCGGCCTGCGGAGGAGCCTGGAGCTGGGCAGCAGCGGGGCCAGTGGCAAAGGGAGATCGGAGACGGTGCGGAGCTGCAGTCAGAAGCTGAGTGACGGAGGGTTAATGGGAGGCAGATGGAGGAAACAAGGCTGCCCTTGCCGCCAGGAGGGGGGTCAGGGGGCACGGAGCTTTCTGAAGAGAGGAGCCTGGGCGACGGGCAGGCGGCAGGGCCGGCTCCGCAGTGTGGTGCCCGAGGGCGGTGACAGAGAGGGGTCAGCTCCTCCTCCTGATGGCCAGACCCTCCTGGACCCAGAGCCAGAGGAGCTGCAGACCACGCGGCTCCCGGAGGCCAGACCTGGCTGTGCAACGCTGGACAAGCACCCAGACCTCTCTGGGCCTCCGTTTCCTTGTTGGTAAAATGACATGATACCATCAGCTCCTTAATGGGATTGAAGGATGGACTGAGGTGAAGATGCCAAGCATTTAGCACAGGCCTGGCACATTGCGAGGGCTCTGTAACTCGTGCCGTTACTCTACTGGTCACAGATAATGACAGGCTGCTTGTTGGCAGAGCTCTCTATTGGCTCCAAGACTGACAGAGCTGAGGGCCTCCCGCTTACAGGCGGGGAAACTGAGGCCCAGAGACCAAGGGGCCATGCCTGGCATCATGTATGACAACGGCTTTAACTGTGTCCTCCAGAGAGATATGTTCAAGTTCTAGCCCCTGGGACCCATGACTGGGACCTCGTTTGGAGAAAGGGGTTTTGTCAATTAATCAAGTTAAGAAGAGGTCGTACTGGACTCAGGTGGGCCCTACATCCGATGGCTGGAGCCATTTAGAAGGAGCAGATTTGGACAGGGACACAGACACGCAGAAGAGGGCCGGTGAGGAGAGAGGTAGGAGAGGCTGGAAGGATGCTGTCGCAGCCCGGGGATGCGTGGAGCTGCCAGGAGCCGAAGAGGCGAGGCAGGAATCTTCCCTGCCCCCTGGAGGGAGCATGGCCCTGCCGACACCTTGACCTCAGGCTTCTGGCTCCCAGAACTGGAAGAGGACACATTTCTGTTATTTTGGGCCATTCAAAGTTTGTGGTACTTTGTTCCAATGACCTTAAGAAACTAATGGAGCCAGGGAAGAAGTGGGCCTCAGCCTTAACCGCCCTGTGGACTGAAAGGTCCCAGGTTCGATTCTGGCCAGGGGCACATGCCCAGGTTGTGGCTGGATCCCCAGTAGGGGGCGTGCAGGAAGCGGCCAATCAATGATTCTCTCTCATCATTGATGTTTCTCTCTCTCTCTCCCTCTCCCTTCCTCTCTGAAATCAAGAAAAATATTTTTTAAAAAAAGTGGGTCTCAGGCTGCCCCCCAGGTCTGCCCTGGACCCCCTTCTAGATGGCCTCCTCCACTTGCTCCCTGTGTGCTTTTGGGCCAATCGGGCGCTTTGGTGCCCTCACCTTGGCTATGGAGCACGCGATCCTGGATCAAAGGAAGGGCCGTGCAGCCCCAGGTCACCTGTTGGCCGCTTGGCCATTCAGAACCTTGAGACCAATGAAGGGGCTGGGTGTGGACCCTGAAAACAGGGGCAGCCATTCCCACTCCCCAGGGTAACCCGTGGGGAGACTGAGGCAATCAGGAGCAAGGGCTCCATCCAGATGCTCATGGTTGCCAGATAGGAACTTGGGCCCAGGGGCCTGGCCTTCTGATTTGACGGACAAGCTGGGCATCTCCATTTCTGTGTGAGCAGAACTTCCCAGTTTCAGTCAAGGAGCAAGAACCACAGCCGAAGTGTGCTGGGAGCCAGGGGCCCTGTGGTTCCCGCTGGCCGCCTAACGGGGCTGCAGCCTGGGCCCACTCCATCCCTCCTGCTCTTCTAGGCAATGGAAGGGGAGGCAAAACGGGGTGGTCTGAGTGCTTGGGGAGGGTTTCATAGCTTGGCCTTTGATCTACACAGCAACCTCGGAAATGGAACAGCAACAACAGCGAACAGCTGTCCAGCCTGCTGCGTGCTTGCCCCACTCAGTGCCCAGAGCTGGACTGGGCAGCTCTGGACGGGGTGTTCTTGTGAACTGTTTTACTCTCGGAGGAGGCTTATGCTGCCCATTTTAAATGTTTAATCATTAAACACATCGGATTCAATGTGGCTCTAAGCAGATTTCCTCCCCTCGCAACTCTTGCCTCTGGCCGGTGCCAGGCGGGAGACTCCCAGGCCCTCCGGTGGGGGAGGGGGGCGGTGCGGCCACGGCTGGGACCTCTTCACAGCAGATGCTCCAGAACCGAGAAGACAGCAGGGCCGCCCGGGGGCTCGAGGTTGGGGAGGGTCAAATGCTCGGCCCTAAGGAAGATGCCTAAACCCTGGCACATGGTCCTAGGCTTGGGGGCGCCTGGGTCGGGCCGAGGTCACTGCATGGGTCGGGCCGAGCGATGGGCG
>NW_005370657.1:98983-110089 GCF_000412655.1 Myotis brandtii
TTCCTCTCAGCTCAGGGACGGTCGGTGCCTGAGGAAGGGGTGTCAGTGTCTGGCTCTTGCTCCTGGCCACCGGGCTCCCCTCCGTCCCAACAGCCCAGGTGTGTGAGGCTTCGTACCCCAGGCAGGGCCAGGTTCTCGACAACTTGGAAGGAGGCTGGAGACGTCCGGGTCCTTTCTCGTCAGTGTCTGGCTCTTGCTCCTGGCCACCGGGCTCCCCTCCGTCCCAACAGCCCAGGTGTGTGAGGCTTCGTACCCCAGGCAGGGCCAGGTTCTCGACAACTTGGAAGGAGGCTGGAGACGTCCGGGTCCTTTCTCAGCAAACCTGCGGCGGCTGCTCCAGCTAAAAACCTGCTTGACCCACAGATCTTTTCCAAAGAGAAGTTCTGCCCCCCGAGCCAGGGCCCTGCCCCGAGGGGGGAAGGGAGGTGTAAGGACAGCAGGACCCTCAACTGGCCCACCTCTCTCCTGCCCAGGCCCAGCTATGTGCCCAGCGAGGAGAGCCGGCTCCTTGTTCTCACCGAGCTTCTGGAGAGAAAGGCCCACTCCCCGTTCTACCAGGAAGGCGTGAGCAACGCGCTGCTGAAGATGGCCGAGCTGGGGCTGACCCAGGCGGCCGATGTTCTCCTGCGAAACGGGGCCAACCTCAACTTTGAAGGTCAGGGGAGCCCGTGGGGCTGGGCCGGGCAGGCGGCTTCAGTGCGGCCGCTCTGGGTGGCGGCCAGGCCTCTGGGCTCTGCCTGACTTCTCTTAGCAGCTTATTTCATGGGCGATGGCTACGGAACCCACACCGGGCGGCCTTCCGCCCCGCAGGCTTCAGATGGCCCTTAGCACCTCTGGCCCAGGAGCAGCTTGTTGCTCTGCTACCCTGTGATTGATTTAGCAAACCTCCCCAGCTCCCGCTCATTCCCTGCTTCCATCAAGGTGAGATGCAGCTGCTGGCACTGTGCCCAGAGCTAAGGGAAGGTCATTTCCTGCCACTTATTCTGAGCCATCTTGCATTTTCGTTCATCCCACAGGAAGAGGGGGAAACACCGGGCCTAAGTCACAGCAGGACTGTGCTGGCTTCTGGCTTGTAGGTGCTGGGTGGGGGGCGGGAGGTGAGGGAGCCCTTTTCCTTTTCTCTCTGGCTTTTCACCCACGAGGGCAGGGTCAGCCAGGAGACGTGTGGGGCCGACTTATGACCAAATGGCGGTCTTTGCTCTGACATAGGACATGGCCAGGCATGGCTCCTCTCCCCTCTGAGGACCGGCTCAGAGGCTGCAGGCTCCTGGAGGGTCAAGGAGCTGAGGTGGGGGGGAGGTGGGATGGGGGTGGGGGTAAGGGTGTTCTGAAGTCAGGCGCTTGGAGACCCGGCTTTGAGAACGTGGCTGCCGTCGCCAGGCTTGAGGAGCTGGCACTCTGGGTGTCCTCCCAGTAACCCGAGAGGAGAGGCCCTGTGTTGTATGGTCCCATTTTACAGAAGAGGAAACTGAAGCCCAAACAGATTAAGTACGTGCCGTCCCCACTACAACACCCAGGACCCGAACCTAGGCCTGACCAGAGCCTGTGCTGTAGCACCCAGTGAGGACAGCTGTGCCCTGACCCCTCCGGGTGACAGCAGCCCGGGCCCGTCCGGGGAGGGGGGAGTGCCGGGACTGGGCTGCCAGGCCAGGTCCTGGGATTCTGCGAGAACGTGCTGACAGGACTGACGAGCTGGCTGTGCCCTCAGACCCGGTCACCTACTACACGGCCCTGCACATCGCTGTCCTGCGAAACCAGCCTGACATGGTGGAGCTGCTGGTGCGCCACGGGGCCGACATTAACCGGAGGGACCGGGTAAGAGCCGGGCGGCCTGCTCTGAGGGAGCGCAGTAGGGGCGAGAGCAGCCTCCCAGGTCAACCGACTGTGCTTTCTTGGCTCAGATCCACGAGAGCAGCCCCCTGGACCTGGCCAGCGAGGAGCCGGAGCATCTGCCCTGCCTGCAGCGCCTCCTGGACCTTGGGGCAGACGTCAATGCAGCCGACAAGCATGGTGGGTGCTTCCTCTGGGGTGCCCCAGGGTGACAGGCGGGCAGGCTGGTGCAGCCCATGTGCTGGCCCGGTGCGCACAGGTGCACTTGCAGAAGCTTGAGAGAGAGCAGCCGGTGGCCCACGCCAGCCCCTTGACGGCTGTCGGAGGGAGGACCTCGGTGTCCGCGCTCAGCTTCTCAGGGAATGTCTCCTGTTGGGAGAGACCCAGCCAGGTCTCGGGTAGCATCCAGGGTCCAGCAAAATCCTACCTCTCTCGGCCCTTCTGCTCTCCTGTGTGTGGCTGGAAAGAATGGCCAGAAAGCGGTCACCCTCAGCCCTGGCTGAGGTCAGTCCTTTTCCAAGTTCATTTTCTGACCTGAGCGCCTATCTCCCTCCTCCTCCGGGGCTGCCCTCCCTCGGCTCCCTGGCCTCCTCCCCCCCTCTCCCTCCTCAGGGAAGACTGCTCTGCTCCACGCTCTGGCCAGCAGCGACGGCGTGCAGATCCACAACACCGAGAACATCCGGCTGCTGCTGGAGGGAGGTGAGGCGCTTCCCCGGGCTGCCGGCCTCCCCTTCCACGGGGACTGCAGGTCCTGCTGGCTCTCCCCGCCCCGAGGGTCACTTTAGGGCTGAAGGGCTCCTCCCATCTCTTGTCCTCCTGCTGGCTCTTCCAGGGGCAGACGTGAAGGCGACCACCAAAGACGGGGACACCGTGTTCACCTGCATCATCTTCCTGCTCGGGGAGACGGTGGGAGGGGACAAAGAGGAGGCCCAGATGATCAACCGCTTCTGCTTCCAAGTCACGCAGCTGCTGCTGGCTCACGGGGCGACCCCCAGCGAGTGCCCAGCCCAGGAGTCGCTCACGCACATCTGCCTCAAGAGCTTCCAAGTGCACTTCCCTCTCCTGCGCTTCCTGCTCGAGTCCGGAGCAGCCTATAACTGTTCCCTCCATGGAGCGTCCTGCTGGTCTGGCTTCCACGTGGTCTTCGACAGGCTCTGCTCCCACCCAGGCTGCGCCGAAGACGAGAGCCATGTGGACCTCCTGCGCAAAGCCGAGACCGTCCTGGATCTCATGGTGACTAATTCCCCAAAACTGCAGCTGCCGGAAAACTTCGACATCCATCCCGTGGGCAGCCTGGCAGAAAAGATCCGGGCCCTTCACTCCTCCCTGAGGCAGCTGGAGAGCTACCCCCCGCCCCTCAAGCACCTGTGTCGTGTTCACATCCGGCTCTACCTTCAGCCGTGGCCCGTGGATGCGAAGGTCCAAGCCCTGCCTCTGCCCGACAGGCTGAAGTGGTACCTCCTCAGTGAGCACAGCAGCCCCGTGGAGGCTGACATCTGACCGCTCCAGACCGAGGGGACAGTCTGGGCCCCTCAGCCAGCCCGCTGGTGGACTAAAGTCCCGGCGGCCTTGGGGGAACCTTCGGTCCCGCCTGTGAGAAGGCGCAGGCTGCCTGTCGGAAGGTGTAGGCTGGTACAGGAGAGCCGGCAGCTGCGGTCATTCCTGTGGGAAAGGCTGTGTCTTCAGGGAGACGGCCCCCATCTCTGACAGTGACCCAGTTCTCAACCCACATGGGAGAAAATGACAGGGCTTTGATTTGGGACAGGCGTGAAAGGACTGGTGGGCATTCCTGAGCGCAGACTCCTGTGAGCTGCATGGACAGAGCTGAAGCCAGAAGGAACTGGGTGGGCCTTTGTGGGTGCGGCCCAGGCAAGGCCCTTTACTCCACAGAAGGGCTTTGGTGGGCGGGGAGAGAGCGGAGCTGCTTCCTGCTGGTGTCGCCGCCCCGCCCACCAGGGCACAGGGCTGTGCCAAACCCAGGTCTTGGGGACCATGCCTTCTGCTAAAAAGCAATCATGCATGACCAGGGACATTCCAAAATGTCTCACCTGAGGATGAAAGCTACCAGGACTGAAGGCTGACTCCTGCCTGGTGCTGAGCCTCACAAAGCTGTCATGATGGTCCTTGTGAATTGTGTAAATGCCACAGATATAAGCTAAGGCAACTAAAAGCATATTTATATTACCCAATTAGACTGACTTCTCTGGTCTTAAAAGGCCCTTGATAACATCTCTGCCCCCCATTTCAGGATGACGGACCTCACAGCGTCCTGGAAGAGGGGGTCAGCACGAGCAGACACTGCATTAGGGCTCAAGTAACACCTGTCCCATAACAAAAGCACCATCCAGACCGTGGGGCCTTCCAACACAGGGATTCACCCTCTTTATTTCTGACTGAAAACGTCCGCCAAGGAGGAACCACAAGGCACGGCCAAGAGTGAGCCGCGGGCCTCTGCCGGCTGCAGGCTGCGGGCTGCTGTGACCACCACGTTAGGGACACCAGGGCCCATCACCAGAGGACTCGGAACATGAACCTGCCACCAGCTGCGACACAGCGGCTGCGCCTCTCCCCGGAGGTCGTGTCCTCAGCCGGGGTCAGGGTTCTCTTCCTCTTAAGGCGCCAGGCCTGTGGCTGGTGATGGAGACCAGGAGTCTCCGCTTCTGCTGGGTCGCCATACCCCACAGACCTGCACTGCCCAGGCCCCACCCGAGGGCAGCGGAGCCAGGCGCCTGCCTCACTGCCCACTGGATGGCACTCCTCCCCGGTGGGTCCTGTGGTTAAAGAGCCTGTATGGCCAGTGGATGGCAGGCAGGTACATTTACTGGCCTCACTCAACTCCTGCGAACCATCAGAATGAGCCTCTGATGGCACCTGGCTGCCAGCTGTCCGCCCCTGCCGGTCCCTCTTGCCCTGCAGCCCTGCTCATCTCAGGGCCAAGCTGTAGACGTGGTAGATCTCATCGGGGAGGTTCTCCTGCTGCTCCTGGGCGAGGAGGCTGAGGCCTGCGCTTCGGAAGATGCCGTGGACCACCTCGAGGTCCCGGCACACGCTGCTGTCCACATCGTCCAGGATCACGCCCTCCTGGGCCATGTTGTCTTTGATGACGATGATGCCGTTGGGGCACAGGCCCTGCTTGCAGCGCCGCAGAAACTCGGCCAGGTGCAGATAGGTCAGGTGGCCTGGAAGGCAGAGGCGTGGGAACAGGATGGTGCGGGCACACTCGCCACTGGCTGCTCCTCAGCCACCGCTCATTCCACTTTGCACTTTACGATTGACACACAGGGCCAACTGCCCTCAACAGTCCAGGGGGGTCACTGAAGCCCATTTTGTGAAAGAGGAGACTGGGTCAAAGTCACCGAGCCACAGGCAGCCATGAAATGTGCAGCTGGGATTCCACCCTGCCCAGTGGCTTCAGGCCCTGCCTGACACCTCACTCCACATGCCACCCACCCTCCTAGGCCTGGACCAGGGCAGAGTACCCAACAGTTCTTCCCTCCGTTAGAACTCCAGACAGGCTTTTTGGGACCACAGAACACAGGGCCAGATGCAGTAGGTCCCACAGGGTGGTGCTGCCTGCCTGGGAGGGTGGCTGACCGCTGCACAGGACATGATGGCAGAGCCGGCTCACCGCCAATAGCAGGGACAGCCAAAGCTTCAACCTTCCTCTCGGTGCTGCCTGCCTGGGAGGGTGGCTGACCGCTGGCACAGGACATGATGGCAGAGCCGGCTCACTGCCAATAGCAGGGACAGCCAAAGCTTCAACCTTCCTCTTAACCCCTTTTATAAAATCTGTCCATGTTCTTTCTAAGTTAGTTAACTGGGCATTTAAATTTTTTCAACAAAAAACTGCCTCCCCAATGGGTCACAGCAGGTGCTGAGTTAATAAAACCTGGGGAGAGATGTACCTTTAAGGTGGCGGGCCCCACGGTCCTGGGGCAGGGAGGCTGGAGAAACCCCCGCTGCCTGCCTGGTGCTGCAGGAGCAGCGGCTCCAGGCCATGGGGACTCCAGTCTGGGAAGCGGGACGCGCAGGACAGAGAAGACGGCAGCAGGAGGCTCACCTATCACCCACTGGATCCAGATGACGTCGTAGGAGTTGGGCTCCGGGCTGAAGTCCTGGAGGCCACAGCAGAAGTAGTTCCTCACCCTCTTGCCCTCCTCACCCAGGTAGGTCTTCGCTTTTGCCAGGAAGTCCTCTGTCACGTCCACCATGTCCACCGCCCGGAAGAGCGGCAGGAGCAGCCGCTTGGTGATCCTGCCGATGCCGGCGCCGCAGTCCAGGGCACAGGAGGTCCCCGTCTGGTTGGGGCCTTCCTAAAACAGGACAGGTGTCAGGAAGGCTCGGAAAGCCAGAGGGACCCCGTCACTGCCCAGGGCCCTGCCTCACAAGCCCCTGAGGGACTCATCTAGCCTGGACGGTGGTGTGAGCGTGACCTTTTCCTGGGTCAGATTTCTAACATGAAAGCCAGCTTCCACTTCGAGGTGCTGACTTGAGCAGGTGCCTTCATTTCACTCCTGAGACCCCGTTAAAACGACAGCAGGAACAGGAAGAATTTAGTCAGCGAGAGACCAGAAGAGGCCAATCAATGGCACGGGATTGGAACAAACCTGGGACGATGGCAAGTGGGTGGAGAGACAACCAGAGCGGCCTCTGCTGCTCGCGAACAGACAAGAGGGGGAGGACCAGGGAGGCTCCAGCCGGGGCAGGAGGCCATGGCGGGAGTGACCAGGAGCTTGCCTTCCGCAGAACAGCCAACACCCACAGCCCAAATACCCAGACGTGGCCAGAGAGCCAAGGTTTCGTCCCTGGGAAGATGGGACAATTTAAAGGGAGACTACTCAGTTCTGGGACAGGGAACCCCCAGCATAACAGCCATCGACTGTTGGTCCCCTCGAGGCCCAGTCCACAAGCCGCCCGCTGTCCTTCGGGCCTGGGCGGTAGACGGACACACTGCAGGCCCTGCAGCGGCAGTCGGAGGAGGCGCCAGCACGTGCTCCGGAGAGCACCCCAGACCTGCCTACCCTCAGAAACCTCTGCAGGAACTTCCGGGAGCTGTTGATGTCGATGCTGGAGATGTGGCCGTACCCCCCGAGCATGCCGTCCACCGTCGGGGGGACGTCCTTCCAGTACGTCTTGGCCTTGGAGTAGAATTGCTTCTCGTCTTCTATCACCTTGCTCGTCATACTGTCTCCAACTGCGTCTGCTGCAACTCCGCAGTGGCGCCTCCTGCAGGAAAATGGAGTGAATCAGCCAGGCCGAGGGCCGTCTCACGTGCTGGGCTGGTCAGTCCTGCCTGATGCAGGGGAATGTCCGTGTCCCCATCTGCTGCTGCCCCTCGGACGACAGTGCCTTACGTCTCTTGCATTCAGGTCACTTTACAAAGCGAACTTCACGTCAGAGGAGACCAGAGTCCTGGCTTCTAGTGCTTTCCTCACCCTCCCTGACACCTGGCTCCATGGCTTCTGACCCCAGCGGACAGAGAATCTGAGCTAAGGGAAAGTCGTGTGTGTCCTGGCCAGTGTGCTAATGGTTAGAGCACCGGCCCTCACAATGGAAGGTGGCGGGTTTGATTCCCAGTCAAGGGCACATACCTGGTTGCAGGTTCGCTCCCAGCCTGTCAGGGCGCATGCAGGAGGCAAATGCAACCAGTCAATGTGTCTCTCTCACATTGATGTTTCTCTCTCCTCCCTCCCTTCCTCCCTCCCTCCCTCCCTCTCTCTCTGAAAAGCAATGGAAAAAAATATCCTTGGGTGATACAAGGAGCTCAAGCCTGCTACAGTGTACTCTGTGGGGGGCTGGGGGGGGGGGGCTGAACAGTCCCCATGACCCCCTCTCTCTCGCTGGTCAGCAAAGAAGCAAGCTCACTTCCAGGTCTAGTCCTTCATCAACAACCAGGCATCGTGCTGTGAACGGGGAGACAGAAGACAGCTTGACTCCATTACAACTGTAAGGGCTGGGAAGTACAGGGCACTACAAGGGCACACCCTAGAGCAGTGGTTCTCAACCTTCCTAATGCCGCGACCCTTTAACACAGTTCCTCATGTTGTGGTGACCCCCAATTTCATGGTTACAAATTGAACATAATTAAAGCATAGTGATTAATCACAAAAACAATATGTAATTATATATGTGTTTTCTGATGGTCTTAGGCGACCCCTGTGAAAGGGTCGTTCGACCCCCAAAGGGGTCTCGACCCACAGGTTGAGAACCTCTGCCCTAGAGGGACCTAACTCTGCTGGGGTCACGGAAGGCTCTGGGGAAGTGACCTCAGCTAAGACACAGCACCAGGAAGAGTTCACTAAGCACTCGGGGCAAGGAGACTGCTCCAGGAAGAAGAGCGGGCACAGAGCCCTCCCAACTGGCAAGTCAAGGTCCCACGGGTCACATTTGGTAGTTTAGATTTCACCCTGAAGAGCAATGACCGTGAACTAGCCTGGGCTAAGCAGGGAGTGACATGAGAAAATGGTCCTGGAGACTTGGCAGCTGTGAACTGCAGGGGCGAGAGCAAAAGCAGACACGGACAGTGTCGCCGCTGACAGGAGCATAACCAGGGGGACGAAGGACCACAAAGCAGCAGCGGGGCCCGACAGCAGAGCGCAGGCCCACACGCCGCTCAGGGCCGGGAGGCCGGTTCGCAGCCCCACTCAGCCAGCGGCCACCTCATGCCCAGGAGGGACATCAGGGTCATCCCTCCCCTGAGGCCCTGGCCCTCGTCAACACGTGTTCACCCTGGCAGGTGTTCTGGTTGCTGAGGCTTGTCAACATGAAGCCCGACCCCCAGAGAGCTGGCAGCCCGGCAGGAGACGGGGCAAAATGAAACCCACACACGGAGGGACCACGAGGGCTCTCACGGCGCCAGAAAAGTGCCGTGGATCTCAGGCTGGAGGAATCCTTTCTGAATGGCGGCCAGGGCGGCAGCCGAGAGGTGACACCAGATGTATCACTGCGATTCTCTGGCGTCCCGCGTGGTGTTCACCAAAACACACACTTCCCGGGAAATGAGCAGAATAAATCGGACCGAACACTTGCCTGGCTCTCCTCTCTCTGCCTCGCCGGCCCTCCGGGGTTTACCTTCCCAGGCAGGGTCATGACTTTCAGCACCATTAGCCCAGCACCTGATACAAGGTGGGTGTTTGCTAATCGGTTGTTGAATGAATCAAAGCATGAGCTTTGTGTGGCGACAGCCAGTTTACACTTTTAAGAAAACCCCACGTAAAAACCCGCCCGTTCAAAACTGAGAACACTGAAGGCCATTACCGACAATATAATGACCTGCTTTACCAAAAGCCGTGAACAGGATCCCTTTAACTGTCAAGGTCCCCTGAATAACCTAATTTACAAGAATTCCACTTACAGGCAAATTCTAGGAACAAGCCAGGGGAGACCCATCTAGGCCAGGAAATGGCAACTGTAACTTTGACATTTGTTCTAAGAGCTGATACATTAGTAAACGAGACTCCGGGGCCCTGTCTACACTGCGCCTCCCGGTGTGGGCAGCGGGTCCCTAGGAGTCAGAGGGAGCAGGGTTGTCGATCAAACAGCAGGAAGCCCTCCCACACTCTGCCCAGATGGCAGCGAGGAGCTTCACCACTAGAGACGGATGGGGCCGGGGCCGGGGCTGGGGACAGCCTGGCTGTGTGTGCTCTCGGCTAACTTGGAGGGGAAGAGAGACCCTTTGCTCATAGTGAACGTGTGCTCCTCGGCGGGGAGCATGTCCCTGCCCAGCCTTCACGGTCATCGAGCCACCTTCTCCCCCTCCAAGGTGTTTAGGGCAACACCTGGATAGCTGCCCCAGCTACTTCTCTTTCCCGGGATCCACGGAAGAGAATGGTGTTTGAACTGTCACTGGCAGTGCAGGGCAGAGCCACCTCAACCCCTAAGTCACCCGTCTAGGAAAAGCAGGAGGCCAGAGCCCGTCTGAGTTACCTCCTCCTCCTCGAAGCCTGCGGGGCAGGGCCTGTTCTCCTCGGATCTGTGTGTCTGCAGTTGGACATAGGAGAATGGCAGGATGCTCTATGAAAAAGAAAGGGAAGAAGGGAGGAAGGAAGAAAAAAAATTAGGGGAAAATGTTAAAAACCAACAAAGGCTCTGATGAAATCAAGTGAACCAGGTGTGAATCCTGGCTCTGCTGCTCATCAGCTGTGTATGCTCAGCTCAGACACTTAACCTGTTACCCAAGTTTCTTCATCTATAAAATGGGAGCAGCAATACTGACTCTAAAAGCATAAAGGGGCCCTGGCCAGTGGGTTCAGTGGTTAGAGTTGTCCCGTACACTAAAGGGTGGCGGGTTCAATTCCCGGCCAGGGCACATATCTGGGTTGTGGGTTCGTTTGCTGCTCAGGGCACAGACAAGAGGCAGCTGAGTGATGTTTCTCTCTCAAAATCAATAAATTTTTAAAAAGGATAGAGTGACCCACACAGTGCCGGGTACATGTTATCTCCAGGTTCGAAATCTGTCAAATGAGATTCCCCTCAGTTATCTCTGCCAATCGTGAAGCTCAAAGAAAAATGCACTGAAGTGCCCTATACATAGTGTTGGACACACGTAGGGGTTACTGCTGTTACTGCTGTTATGCTGGGTGGTGGGCATTCAGCCTCACACAGCTGAGCCTGGGGGGGAGGGGGAGGGAGGAGGGGAGGGCTCCCCATCTCTGCAAGCACAGAAAGACTGCGAAGATCGGGAGATGCTGTCTTTGAGACTGGCTTCTGGCCTCCATTCTAAAGCATTCCGCATGCGCCGCCATTCCTGCCACAGCCCCCAGTTCACAGACAGAAGAACCGTCCCACTAGAGGAGCGAGGTGCCTTAAAGCACACAGCGAACCAGGAACAGGAGGGAACCCAGCCGTCTTACCCAGAGGCCTAGTCCTCCCAGGGCCTCATCCCAGGGCCCCGGGCAGCGATCCTACACGTCCAGACTCTGCCCCCTGCCCCAGGGCCTCGGGCCCAGCGGTGTCTCTCTACCCCTTCCTACACAGCCCGTCCTCTGGGCCGAGATCCCAGCCCACAGCAGCAGAGCCTGGCCTTCTGACAGCCTCTCCTCACGCAGGCTGACCTTGCCTGCAAGGTCTCTCGGCGGCGGACCTGTCCGGCCAGGCCTGGGGCCGCGTCCAAGGGGAACGAAGACAGCAACTCCTAGGTAACGGGCACGCCGTGTGCCGGCTCCGAACTGAGCGCTCCTTACCCCGGCCTCTCGCGGGGGAAACTGAGGCTCAGAGAAGGAAAGGGATTTGCTACGGCCCGGGGGCCGGCGTGGGGGAGTGCCCGGCCCCGCTTTG
>NW_005370657.1:110432-111930 GCF_000412655.1 Myotis brandtii
GTTTGCCCCGCCCCGCGGGCTCCTGAGCGAAGCCGACTTCTGTGTCCCAGACTGAGAAGGGCCGCGGCGTGGACCCTCTC
Source organism: Myotis brandtii (assembly GCF_000412655.1). Lineage (NCBI taxonomy): Eukaryota > Metazoa > Chordata > Mammalia > Chiroptera > Vespertilionidae > Myotis > Myotis brandtii. The sequence continues at coordinate 110,513 of NW_005370657.1, forward strand.
CCACCCACCGGTGCATTTGGAGGGTGTAAGGCCGGACTTTAAAAAACTAGTATTCTGTGGCTTTCCCACTGGGTTAAAGAGGGGGCATAAAAGCCTATTCCTCAAATCCCATCCAGAACAATTCACGTCTTAAAATCATATACAGATCCAAAAAGGAAAGAAGAGAAAAAAAGAAATACCCTTGGCAGTGCCCAGGGGCTGCCACCCCAAATAAGCAGAATAAGCCCATGAAGCTTCCATTCCAAAAAGATTGCCCTCCCCTCGGCTCCCCCTATAAAATAGAAATTCTTCCAACGCTCTGAGGATATTGCACGGCAAGCCGTCGGTTTTGCGCTTGCAGCTGCTATAATGACAATATTCATCCTAAGTTCATTTTCCTAAACTGGCCTCCTGGCCTTAAATTGCCAGTTCCTTCCTCGGGGTGTTGCACACAAGAGTTGCTTAAAGTGTGTATAATGAAGTGAAAACTATATGGGGGTGCTGAAAACCCCACCTGCGGGATCCCCCACATCTGTCTATGTCCGTATTTGACATCCTCTTAGAGTACTCAGGGCCGCACACGGGTCAGACGTGGGTCCCCTCTCAAGCTTCATGTTCCATGTCTCTGAGGGAAGGGGATACATCCTGGGCAACGTCAATCTTATTTGGGGGCAGCTCTGAGGTTAGCTCTTTTAGGGGTGCCTAAAAACCCACTCCTACTTCACTTCCTGTCAACAGAAGAGCAAGTCCTTACCCTACACACGGACTCCAGGTCTGGCCAGCCCCCTGACCTCAAAGCCTCTTGCATTTCTGAATTCCCAAACCTGGAGCCAATGTTTACAGCACGCAAGGGCTGGAGGGCACCTTAGACATCGTCTATTCAGCCTGATGTTCCTCACCCGTTAAAAAAACAACTCACATACCATTAAAATAAGTAAAAAAAATATTACCTTCCCTCCTTAATACTCTACCTTCCCAAGGAGGCATGCCCTTCCATCCGTGGCTGAGGAGTATTTGCAGACATAGAACACATAGTCTCCAGGCAGACACCTGATCATCTATTACAAAGTGGTTTTCTTTTCATTTTCAAATGGTAAGATTACACCATGCCAGTGAAATTACGGGTCCCACACTCAAATTTCACAAATCGAGCTTGTACCCTGGAGTCCATTTTACCAGGGAGCCCTGACCAAGGACACTTGTCCAGCACCGCGCAGCACACAGACGCAGAGCATGGGCTCCAGCTGAGTCTCTTCGCTTCCAGGCCGCTGCACTGGCGCTGCCAGCCTTCCACCGGAAGTTCTGCTGAGCCACCAGCCCCAACATGACCCACCTGGGCCTCTCGGACCTGGAGGGGGCACCTGAATCCCGGGCCCTCCGTCCCTGGCTGGGGCCTGGCTGCCCTGGTCGGGAGTTCCACACCCCTCCTTGCCCCCCGC
>NW_005370657.1:111985-112565 GCF_000412655.1 Myotis brandtii
TCAACAGCCCCGCCCTCTGTGCAGGGAGGGGCCAACGGAGGGGCCAGGCGGGGAAGATGGGCTCTCCCAAGCTCCAGCCACCTGTAGGGGGCGCTAAACTCCCTGGGACCTTCTCTGGCCCCGACCCGAAGCCCCACTAGGTGCGTGTGCCTAGGAGCCAGCTCAGAGCTACAGCATCTGGGAGGGAGGTGGGGTAAGGACGACGCAGGCGGGCTTCTGTCTCCCGAAGGGAGAGTTTGTTAAAAATATATCTTGGCCCCACCGCGAACCTACTGGATCAGAACCCGGGGCAGCTGTATTTCCCAAAGCTCCCCACCCAGGGGCGGGGTGGCTGGGGGCCCAGCAGGAGACAGGTGCCCCCTTTGGAGCTGGTTCCGTCTCCTGATTCCCAGCAGGGCGAGTGCTGGGAGCGGCCACAGCCGGGGTCACCCCGTTCCGCAGCTGAGGCCACCGCGCACGCAGCGGGCGCGCTCCAGGTTACAGCCTGATCGGCACCTTATGAGGCTGAGACTGGATCCTAAACAATAAGCCTTTCAGGTTGTCATCATAATAGCGACCAGGGTGTGCTGGGGAGGGACGC
>NW_005370657.1:113484-114057 GCF_000412655.1 Myotis brandtii
TTCCTGGAGAGAGGGGCCTGGACACGGGTGTCCCCGTGTCCCGAGCCTGGAGGACACGGGAAGGACCGGAGGGGCCCGGCCAGGGAGGCCAAGGACGCCCAGGACTCCCAGGACTCCCTGGGCGCCCTGCTAGGCCAGTTCCTCCCCAGCAGGTTCCAGAAGTTCCTGCGCCAGCTCGGGGCCCAATGGGTGGAGCAGCTGGAGCGACAGAGTGAGGCCCCGGGGTCCCCGGGGGCTGGGCACCGGGCTGGGCACCCGGCTGAGTCCTTCGGGTGGGGAGGGCCCACCCCCTTTCAAAGAACTGGACATGTCGGTGGACTCCAGGCTGAGCTCTGGAGGGCGGGTCTGCCATTGCCCATGGTGGGAAGGAGGAGACTGAGGCCCGGGCCTAGGACGGAGAAGACCTTCGAAAGGGCTGTCCCCCAGCAAAGGCCCATAACTGTTTCCACCTCCTGGCTCCCAGCAGCCTCGGAACCGGAACCGAGCCACCAGAGGGGTGTGTCAGACCACTGGTGGGGACAACCTTCTCCGTGTCCCAGCCGCTCCTTCCTTCCCGACCTGCGGTGAGCGTCA
>NW_005370657.1:114165-120277 GCF_000412655.1 Myotis brandtii
ATGCTCCGAGGGTGGGGAACCCTGACCACTCATGCCAGGGGTGGTCTATTTGTCTTCAAGGTGCCAGTCATCGAACCTCCAGAATAATCTCAAGAAGGTTTCGAGCCAGTCATCGAACCTCCAGAATAACCTCAGGAAGGTTTCGAGCCATCAGATACCTACCCTGGGGCCGCTAAGGAGAGATTGCACACAATTCACCGAGGCCAAAAAGGCCAACAAGTGAGCTGTGGGAGGGAGAGGGAAGGGGGGGAGGGCATCTTTCTTTTCTTTCCTCTGCCCTTCGCCCATGAACTTACCTATCTATCCATCTACTCATCCATCCATGTGTCCATCCACCATCGGGTCTTCCACCAAAGCATTCATAATCCATCTGAGTCCACCCACCTGTCCACTCATTCATCATTACATAGCTCTATCCACGAATCCGGTTTTCTCCCAACACATTCAAGACTCATCCATCAACATCTATGACTCCATCTACCCATTAATCTGGTCTTCTACCAACACATTCATAATTCACCCCTGAACCCATTCATATATTCATTCTCCCATTCACCCATCCATCCTTGTATACATCTTATCTATGAGCCAGGTCTTCTACAACCTATTCATTAATCCATCCTTCCATCCACCCATCTAGTCAGTCATTCATCTATTCACAAATTCCCACAGTTCTATCCACGAATCCGAGTTATAGATTAATTATCTAGAAATCCTTCTATCCACTTATAAATCCAGGATACTATCCATCTCCAATCTAGTCATGAAGCCATCTACAAGTCTACATACCCATCTACATAATTATTCATCCTCCCATTCATACATCTAACCCATCCCCCTAAACTCTAGTTCTTCCATTCAGATGTTTTAATTAATTCATCCATCAGTCCATCCATCCACCTACCCACACACCAGTCTTCCATCCTTGTGCCCAGTCCACTATTCATTCACCCATTTCTTCTTCTACCATTTATTAGGTTTTACTATATGTCGAGTATTGGGGGAAATTAAATAAGGGATGGAGGTAAGAGAAGGGCCTGGGCATAGAGCTCCCTGGGACTTAGAAACCATAGCTTGGAGGAATGGAGGGGGAAAGAATGCAGGAAAATCCTCCAGCTTAAACAGAATTAGACAGGGGTGAAGGGTGAAGACTGCCCATGAATGTAAAGACCCAGGGAGAGTGAATACATGACTTACATACCATCTTTCTAACCCGGACCCGTGGCAGGCAGTACTAATTGATCACCGCACTTTTCCCCCACAGAGCCTCAGAACCCTTCCTGACCCCACACTCCTTGCAGACACCCCTGATGGATCAGAATAGGTGCCAGAAATGAAACACATTGGCCAACCCGGGAGCTTTAAATCGCTCAGGCCAGGTAGACACCCCGCTTCTCATAAGATATAAGAAATAAGAGCAGCGGTTCTCACCCTGTAGGTCGAGACCCCTTTGGAGGTCGAACGACCCTTTCACATGGGGTCGCCTAAGACCATCAGAAGACACATATATAATTACATATTGTTTTTGTGATTAATCACTATGCTTTAATTATGTTCAATTTGTAACCATGAAATTGGGGGTCACCACAACATAAGGAACTGTGTTAAAGGGCCGCGGCATTAGGAAGGTTGAGAACCACTGAATAAGAGTATGGCATTCATGATCTCCAGTGTGAGAACAGCAGGGACGGACACATTCAAAGAGTCCCATATTCAGGAGCTAATTAATCCCCACGCACCTTCCAGTGGGTGGGGCTCCCTGGTGGGCCCGGGGTGGGGGGAAGGCCAGGGTGCATTAGAACAGGAGCGGAGAAGCGGAGGGTTCAAACTGTGGGCAGAGCTGGCTATGACTCGGCCTGGCCCTACGGCCGGCATCGAGCGGGTGCTGATATGCCGACAGCTATTGGCTACAGAAGGTCCAATGCCTGCAGCCAGGCACCGCCTGGCGCGTCTCCTGCCCGCCTGGCTCTTTAGTGGCAGATGAGAAGCATCCCCTCTGGGCCCACACAGACAGGAAGATACGGTCAGATAAGTGGATGCAGGCATATCAATATGTACGTACTTGCGGTCGAACATGGTGTGTCTGAATAACAGAGCCATGGGTGGCTCAGGCAGGCCTCTTACAGCCTTGGCCTTGAGGACAAAATTAATAGCAATACATGTAACAAGAACAGATCCCCTTTATGGAGCACAGATGCCTCACCCAAGCTATTTGATACTCACCAAACTCCCGTAAGGATGCTATTATCGTGTCTATAATATGTAATACGTCATTTAAAGGGGAAAGCTGCAAGTGGAGACCTAAGGACAGTCTCCCCAAGATCTCACTGCTGTGGGGTGGGGCGGGCATGGCTGAGACTGACTGACAATAAGGACAGTTCCCCGTTAGAGATGTTTACCTCCGGCCCTGCAGACCCTGGCAGGCACCTGCAGTCCACTCCACCTCTTCACAGCCCCGCGTGATGGGCGTGCCCGGGGTTCCCTGTACAGATTAAAACCCAGAGCTCGAGCCCGACCCAACGTGGCTCAGTGATTGAACATAGACCTATGAGCCAGGAGGTCGCGGTTCAATTCCTGGGGGGTGTGCAGGAGGCAGCCGGTCAATGGTTCTCCCTCATCATTGATGTTTCTATCTTTCTCTCCCTCTCCCGTCCTCTCTGAAATCAATACAAAAAATTTGAAAAACAACAACACGTACCTTCATTGACAATAAGGACAGTTCCCCATTAGAGATGTTTACCTCCGGCCCTGCAGACCTTGACAGGCGCCTGCAGTCCACTCCACCTCTTCACAGCCCCTCACGATGGGCGTGACCTGGGTTCCCTGTACAGATTAAAACCCAGAGCTCGAGCCCGACCCAACGTGGCTCAGTGATTGAACATAGACCTATGAGCCAGGAGGTCGCGGTTCAATTCCTGGGGGGTGTGCAGGAGGCAGCCGGTCAATGGTTCTCCCTCATCATTGATGTTTCTATCTTTGTCTCCCTCTCCCGTCCTCTCTGAAATCAATACAAAAAATTTGAAAAACAACAACACGTACCTTCAAGAGTTCCCATTGAAACCCAGGACTGCCTGACTCCCAAGTTCACACCCGTCGTCTCTGTGCTGAAATGCCCTATGTGGGAGGATTCAAATCTTGCTTTCCAACCCTTACTGGCTGTGTGACCTTGGGCAAGTTGCAGGGCACCTCTGTGCCTTGGTTTTCTCATCTGCAAAATGGGAACAGTTGTTGTGTGTCATGGAGTTGTGTGGGCTCGGCAGGTGCTGCGCGCTACATGCTTGGCCCAGAGCCTGCAGGCAGGAAGTGCTCAGAGAGGCCGGCTGCTGTGCCTGGCAGCCGGTGGAGTGTTGTTGGGACGCGGAGTGGGGCTCAGGCCCCAGCCCGCCCCTGTACTCTTGCCTCCTTCCACAGTCCCTGCGGTCTACAGGCCCCCAAGCTCAAGGCCGCGCTCAACCGCAGCTCCTCGGAGGAAGCCTCGGGGCACAACAGGCGGTGTAGCCCCTTCCGAGTGCGATTTGCTGACGAGACCCTACAGGACACAGCGTTTCGCTACTGGGAGCGGAGATGTGCACGTAAGCAGACGGGACTCCAGAAAGTTCCAGCCTGGCCCTGGGGGAGCAGAGGCTGTGGCCCTGGGTCTGGGAGTGAGGTGCCAGCTGCAAAGGTTCAGAGGCCACGGGCCCTGCAGAGGAGGTGCCCGAGCTGGCGGAGGAGGTCAGGTGACCTTCAGGGACCAAGTCCGAGGTCCAGGAGAAGTGTCCCAAAGCAGGCGGCTCCAGGCAGAGCAGTGCTGGAGCAGGAGACACTGGCTGCCCAGGCCTCGCCACCCCCGAAGGACTGCTTGCTGCCAAGGGTTCCCAACACGCCGCATCTGCCCCCTCGGAACCGGCACCCACGGCCTCCCGCCCCTCGTCTGGCCCCTACAAGGCCTCCGGGGCTGGAGACGGTGGGAAGGCACCGGACCATCTCCTTCCCTTACTCGTGAAAGGACCTGGAGGAGGAGGTGCCCAGAAAGGTCCAGAAGATTCAGCCTCTCTCCTGGGAAGATGGGCACCCCCTGGTCTGGCCAAGAAGCGGGGAGCCAGCAGGCCCGGGTCCCCGGCAGAAGTTTGCTCAGCTCCTCAGGGATGAGCGTGGCCGTCTGTCGGTCTGGCCTGGTTTCCGGTGTTTTCTGGTGTCAGGAGGCGGGAAGAACATTTCTCCTTGCCCTGGTAGACCCTTCACCAAAGCCCCTTTTTCCAGCCGCCCGGCCTCTTCTCTTCTCAGGATCTGTCTGTGTGAGCACCTGCTGTGTGCAGTTCCAGGACACAGCTGGCCCAAAGCCTAGCTGTAGGGAAAGCCCTAAAAATCAGGACCTTCGCCAGTTCAGGGGGGACCCTCCCTGGCTCCCCGAGGCTCACAGGGAGTTGCAGGTAGAAGCGGTGATTTTGCCCAACCTCTGGTTGTTTGATGGGGAAGCCAAGGCCCCCAAAACAGATGACACAGCAGCCAAGAGGAGAAGCCAGAGGGGACCCGGCCACTGTGGGGATCCAGGGAGAGGAGGCGCCCGGAGAAACGGTCCCATGTAAATGGCAGTTGGCTGGCATGGGAGAGCTTCCTGGCCAGCCACCAGCCACAGCCATGGGAGCTGTGCCCGCACCCACGGCACTGGAGTGGGGCTCTGTGCTGCCTCCTAGCCCCTTCCATCCTCGGGGTCCCTGACCAATGGGAAGGGCAGCTTCTGGCAGGAAGGACTCCCAGCCCCCAGGACCCCCCATCCCTGGAGGAGTGTCACACCCTCTCTCAGGTGTCCATGGTGGGGTGGCTGGCCTTCCCTCTGTAGAAAGGGGGGCTGTTTCAGGCTGGAGCAGGAGTGGGTGTGGGGCACGGATTGGGTAATGAAGTCAGAAACAGTCACACGAGGTAGTTTTAGAACCGGAGCGAGCGAGCGTCCTCTGGAGGCAGCCAGAGAGGGAGCTTTGGGTTTCCATGGAGACGGGCTCTGCCCGCCCTGCCTGTCAGAGGGAGCAGGGAAGAGCTGGGGGGGCGGAGGCGGGGAGTGCCCCTCCGGGTAGAGCTCTCATGGTGCCCTCCCTCCTCTAGTCCAGCAGGGCATCAACAGGAACCGGCCAGCCCGGCCAGCCCCCTCGTCGGACAGCTTGGAGCCCGTGTTTGGGAGCATCAGGAGGTGGTTGGAGAATTTGCCCAACACCCTGGACTCCAAGCCCCAGAAGGGGGCCACGACCAGCGCCAGGGCCAGCTGGGACTGCCCCGGCCTGTGAGGCTCCCGGGAAGGGCGGGGTCGCGTGCACTGCCAGGCTGTCCCTCCTCACCCTGTAGACCGCCCCGTCCGCAGTGGGCAGGCCCGGGGTCTGGGCCCTTGAGGGCTCCGCCAGCCATGGGTGGCCCTGGGACTTGGGGTCCGTTCGGCTCACAGGCCACTGTGCCCCTCAGGCCCAACCTGGGGCGGCAGAGCCACCTCTCTGAGGACACCCTCTCGAGCAGCACCCAGAGGTGGCGACGAGACCACAGAGCCTTCCTGGGCACCCAGGACATTCTCGACCAGGTGGACAGGTCGCCCTGCTCCTGGGGCCAGAAACTGGTGAGTGCCTGCGCGGCTGGCAGCCTGGAGCCCCTGCCTGGTGGGGCGGGGGGCAGGTACAGCCTCCCTACACTACACGCTTGGCCAAGTGGTGGCTCTCGGCTGGGCTGCCTGGTTCAGATCCCAGCTCCACATGTTTCCTCATCTGTAACATGGGGTGAGTGTCTGCCCCCAGCGCTGAGTGGAGAATCCGCCCTGGGTCCCGGAGCCCTGTCTCCTGCCCAGAGCCCCCACCTGCATCCCGCGCCCAGCTGGTCCTCCCTCTCACTCTAGGAGTCCTTCCTGCCCCGCCTGGAGCTGAAGCGAGGCGGTCCTAGGGGGTACCAGCTGCTCCTGCCGTCCGCTCTGCAGTAGCAGGCTCCGTGACGCGTGGCCCCGGGACCCCACCCAGCCGTGGACACGGCCTGGGGTGAGGACAGGCCTTCCTTGCCCTAAAATAAATGTGCATCCCAGGGGGCTGGGACCTGCTGCCATGTCTCAGTCTCACCCAACAAGCCTCTCCGGTGCCTGGTTGCTGGTCTCCAAGGTACT
>NW_005370657.1:120337-121224 GCF_000412655.1 Myotis brandtii
GGGAGGAGGGGGTTGGGGGGGCGTGAGGGGTGGAATCACAGCTGAGATGAGGCTGATGGGTGGGGGGCAAGGCAGCCCCAAGAGTCAGGGTTTGTTCCAAGTGAACCCCTCTTCTGGAAGGTGGGAGACCCTGCCACACACCTCACACCTGGGACCAGCCCACAGCTGGAGCAGACACCTGCCCTGGCCTCTGCCCCCAGCTGCTTCCTTTGATGGAACAAAGGCTGCTCGCTGACCTCCCGCTCTGATCCCTGGTCCTTGGTCCCTGGTCACAGCATCTGGGTGGACGGGGCCAGATGTTTCTCTCCTAGTGGGAGAGGGGTGGGCAGCGTTCAAGCCGGGTCAGGAGGTGGCGAAGGATTAGGTGGCAGGTACTGCCTGGCGTTTATCTGCCCGCTGGGCTGACCCGGCAGTGCCCTCCCCCCCACGCCTCCCTGCCAGGTGTGGCCCTGCCACACTGTGTTCCAAACCCCGGAGCCCCCTCCACTCCTTGTAGCCTGCATTTGGCCCCAAGCCCTGGCCAGGCCCAGGATCCCGGTCTCTATCACCACTTGCTGGCCATAAGTAAACTGCCCGGGAAGGCGCACCCAGGCACCCTGCTGAGTAGATAAAGGGTAAAATTGGGGCTGGACACGCGGTGGGGAGCTTAGGGCCAGCATAGCTTGTGGATGGGGGAGCCCTGGTCTGAAGGGTGCCCTGGCTCCAGAAGAAAGGCGACAGGTCGAGGCACAGTTCGGACACACCGTGTGGGGGATGGGTGGGGGCAGTGCTCCTACAGCCTTGGGGTGGGGGAGGTGGGGCTGGAGTGGGGTTCCACCCCCTGGGGTGACCTCTCCCCTCCACACCGTTTCTGGACTTTCCCCCCCATACACACACAGTATTTCCAT
>NW_005370657.1:121775-128293 GCF_000412655.1 Myotis brandtii
CTGCGGCAAGCGGGCCAAGGACCCTCTTCCCCTCCCCGCCTCTCTCCGCCTCGCCTCCCGGGCCAACCCCGTGCCTCCCCAGCCCTTCATTTCTCTCTCCCGCTCCGCCGCCCCCTCTCCTCCCTCCGCTCCCTCTCTTCTCTTGGACTAACGTGGATTCTGTGTCAAGAGGACCTTGAGCATCAGCTCGGAGCCTCACATCCCACTCAGCACAGACAGACACAGGGGACCAGGCACACACACAGCAAATGCGCCGAGATGCTGGCTGACACACACACACACACACACACACACACACACACACACACTCACACACACTCACACTCAGGAACATCACACTCGGATCCACACCGCGCACTAGAAACACCGCAGATGGCACAGTTAGGGTCTCCCAGGGACCAGCCCCCACATTCCTGCTCCACCTGATGCCTGGGAGGCCACAGATGCCCCCTCTCCCCAACATTCCTGCCTCTTTGGGTCCTGCATCAGTCCCTCCCCATATGCCCTAAATGAGGGGTGGTCTGCACCTTCTGGGGGCTCTTGACAAAGCCATCCAGTCCCTCTACGGTAGCAATATATGCTGCCGCCTCCAGGCAGCCCCACGAGCCTCAGCGTTCCCCTAAGCAGGCTCAGGAAGGGGGTGGCCCTGGTGATGTCATTGTGCCATTGGGCCCATCCGCCCAGCTTTGGGCAGAATCTGAGCCGGAAGCAGGGATGGGGCCCAGGAGGCCGGGCTCTGGGACCCTCCTGAATGGTGGCACTTGGACCCCAACAGCACCGGTTCTATTTCTTCGCCTTCATTCATTCACAGGACATATTTATTGAGCACCTACTGTGTACCAGGCTCTGTGCTGGGCCCTGTGAACAAGACAGACAGCATTCCTGACTCAGGGAGCCCAGGGCTTGGGGAGGGGGGAGGGGTGGGGCTGGCCTCACAGGTGTGTGACGCCTGCCCAGAAGGGCCCTGCCGTGGGTTTAAGGCTCTGCTGGCGTCACCTTGAAATTCATAATTGATTTTGAACAAGGGCCCTGTTTTCATTTTACCCTGAGCCCTTGCAAATCGTGTAGCTGGTCCTGGTCACAGACCTTAAACTGTGGCAAATGGAGGCTGGCCGGCGGGTCCAGGAGGGGCTGTTGGAGGCAGTAACAGACTTGCCTAGGAGCAGGCTTTGTCCTGTCCCCAAGTGCCAGGCCTGGGTTCCCCGGTCCCTCAGGGCAGTTCCCTGGGAGCTGGGTCTGTGTTGGCAGGAGGGCAGGACCAGCAATGCTCCTAAAGGACTTTCAAATCCCCTCGCAGGGGGCTAGCTGGTGCCTGCAGTGCGGTGTGGGAGGCACAGCCCGAAATCGGAGGAAGGAAGCCCCCCACCCCCTCCTCCACTGGCCCGGCCCCTCCCAGTAGGTACCCCGTTTCTGGGCACCTTTCAGAGCTATTTTGCGCACGTATGAGGAAGTATGTACACACGTGCATTTTACATTGCAATGTCGGTTTTGCATGCATTCTGTATGGCACTCACTTCTCTGCACTCAGTAACCTCAATTCAAAATCTAACTGGGAGGTGGTAGAGGGCTTCTCCCAGGCCATCCGTGCAGGGCACCTGCGTGGTGCAGGGTCCCTCCGGGCGGACGCTCACCACATACTCAGGCCCCCACAGCCTCCCTCCTGCCCCCCTGCTAAGACTGCTATGGAGGGAGCCAACGCTCTATCCCATGAAGGAGGGACTGTGATGACCCCCAGTTCCACATGAGGCTCAGAGAGGCACGGCCACCATCCTGGGGTCACACAGCACGGAAAAGATTGTAACCTGCGAAGAAGCTGCACTGCCTCTCAGGAGTGGGTTCACGTTCCCCGCGGGGGTTGGGGGTGTCGCTCCCTTTGCAATACACCCCCAACCTCCCGATGCCAGATGGGGAAGCAGGTGAGAACTGGGCAAAGAACCCTGCCAGCCTGACAGAGCCCCCAGGATGGAGCTGGCAGGAGTCCCAGCGAGGCCTGGAGGGCGGGGCTGGACCAGGTGGCCTGCGGGGGGCGGGGCAGGTGTGTGTGTGGGGGGCCACCTAGGCCCCAGCTGCACCGAGGTCCCGCCCGCCCCTAGGTGGCCCGTGCCTGTCGCCCGGGGAGAGCTGGCGTCAGCTGGTTGCATGCGCCTGGGGCTGCGATTCAGCATTTGGGTTCAAAGCGTTATTTTTATTGGGTTTTGCTTACTCAAAGCTCTGCCTTTGAAATCTGTTTTCGCGCCTCCCATCCCCGGGAAGAGAGCTGGTTTGGATACAACTGTGCGACTGTGTGGTGTCATCTCAGCCTTAAAAATAATCCCCTGAGTGGGCCTCACTGTCCCTGAGCACACACGGCCCCCACATAGGCGTCTGTGGAGGGCCTCAGGGCTGCCCACACCGCCCTGTCCTGGCCTAGCCGGGCGGCAGTAGGCGGCCCCGCAAAACCTGCGTGGAGATGGGCCCTCCAGTGGGGGCTCCATCACTGTGGCTCAAGGAGGCCCAGCTTCGGGGGGTTAGGAAGCCCTGTGACAAAAGCTAAGGACCTTCTCTGTTCAGAGACGTTCTAGGAGCGTCTAGGATCTGAGGCCCGTCCACAGGCTCCTCCCTGCACTGCAGAGCCCCTGCCGGAGGAGTCCCGCAGCCAGGTTCTCAGATAATAATCCAGCAGCTGACATGGAGCACGGACCCCTGCTTCAGGGGCTGTCGTGTGCAGTTTCCGGAGTCACTCATTTACTCCTCACAACAGGCACAGAGATGTCAGGTTACTCACCCAAGGCCACACAGCTGAGAGGTGGCTGAGCCGGGATCTCAGCCCGGCCAGTTTGCTCAGTCCGCACTCCTATCCTAACATATGCACATGGGTCCACACGCATATGCGCACGTGCCCGGTGCCTGGCCCCCGCGTAAACCTGAGGGTTAGGCCCAGGGAGAGCCCGGGGTGGAAAGGCCCACGCGTGTTAAGTGCCGGGGTCTGGGGTCTGGCTGAGGGGGATGACTGGGGACCAGTCCTTGGTGAGGGTGAGATGAGACCTGGGCATTTTCCTGGCCCAAGGCCAGCACAGGGCCTCCCCCATCAGGGGAGCTGATATTATCGTAGGGGATGGAACAGAGAGTGGGGGTCCCACAGCGTAGACACCCTTGCAGTGCCTGCCATCAGCACACAGACTCCTCCTCCTCCCCTCTTCCTACCCCCTAACTTCCTTCTCCTCTCCTTCTTACCCTTCTCCTCCCCCCTTCCCTTTCCTCCCTTCCTACTGTCTCTCTCTTCCATCCTCCCTCCCTCCTCTCTGTCTCTCCCCACCCCAGTGCTCCCCTCCCCCACAGAGAAGGACAAGGCCTGCTGAGCCTCCTGTGGTAGACACAGCCTAGCCCCCCGTACACCGCACGCATCTGAGAGCCCGAACCCCGGATGGGGAGCCACTGGTTCCACCCGCCTCCTGTTTGTATGTTGGCTGAGCCCACAGACCAGGCCAGGCCGCCCAGTCCTGGCCTCTGGTGCAGGGAGGACGGAGTGCAAAGCCCCGAGGGCCTTCCAGGCTGGGACTTCCGGCATTTGTGGAATTAAGACCCTAATACTAGTTTCCAACAGCTTTTGATGGTTTAATAGAATTGAGGGTGAATCTAACTTGCAAATGTTCCTTTTGATCACTTTTTTTTTTTTTTGCGCAAGAGGACAGGGTTTGGAAGAGGACAGGAGCTCCCCCCTCTCCTGTTTCCAGCCAGGGTCTCCTGAAGTCCTGAGATGCCTGGATTCCTGGCTGCCAGCCTGGACCCCTTCCTGCCTGCCTCCTCTCCCCCACCCAGCACTGATCTGGCCTAGGCAGGCTCTTCCTCTGGCATCCCCAGGCCCTGTCCCCTCTGCCCGCTCCCTCCATGCTCCCCCTCACTCTGCAGTGGGCTTCTGGCTTCTTTAATCTTCGGAGCCAAACTCCTTCGTGCCCCAGGGCCTTTGCATATGCCCCCCCCCCCCTCCCTGAAATGCTCTTCCCACCAGCTTCAGTGACTCCTCCTTAATCTCAGGTCTCAGCTTAGATGTCCCCTCCTCAGGGAAGCCCTCCTGAATCAGAACTGAGCAATGATGACATCACTGTGCGCAGAGACCACTGTCAGCAAACCCTGAACTCCCGGGGCACAGAGACTGAACAGGCCCCACCCTGCACTGCCACAGGAGCCCTCAGTAAATGCTGGGCAAGGGGGCAGGATGCGCTCTGTGCGAACCCCCCTGCAGAGTTCTGTACCTCAGTTTCCCTGCCTGGGAGACGAGGGGGTGGGTGGCGTGCCCGCACTTGCCATGTGGTGTTTCTCGGTGCTCCCTCTGGGTTTCCTGCAAGGATCACACTCATTTCACGCTATTTGACTTCCTTGATTATCTGATTTTCCAGGGAGGAATTTTAAATCTCTGGGTTGGGGTGGCATCTGCCTGAGACCCAGGCCCCCGTCCCATCCCACCAGCCTGAGTGCACCTGGCATCCTGGGGAGACCCATTAAAGCGGCCCCCCTCTAGGCAGATGCACCCGCACAGAGAAACCCTGCCCGGGCTCCGCAGCTGGGCGCTAGCGGCGGCGGTACCGCTCTCAGCAGCCAAAGCTATGGAGTCGGCCACGGGGGCTCAGGACAGACAGGCTGGGCTCACTTCCTGGGAGACAGGCCACCATCACTGCCTGAGCCTCCGCCTCGGCTGTGTAAGAGGCATAAGAGCAGCGGGGGCTCCTGTGTTAACGGCCCTGGTTCCTGCCTGGGCTCTGGGGTCAGAGGCCTGCCCTTCTCATCCCAGGGGCACTGGCTAAGCCTCAGGTCTCGGGAGCCCAAAGTAACCCAAGTCAATACATAGCTCTGCTCTTTAGCTGGTGGTGTGACCTCCTCGTGCCTCGGTTTTCCCATCTCTAAAATGGGGGTGATAGGTACGCCTGCTCTTAGTGGCCACCCACACTCAGAGCCTCATCAGTGTCTGCCTTCACTCTTCCCAGCTTGGCCTCCCGCACGCCGCCCACGGCTGTCTTCTCATGGATGTGGGGCAGCGGCATGAGCAGGGAGGAGAGAACCCCCGGAGCCCCGTGCGTCTCTGGGCCCACTCTCCCAGCTGTGTGTCCGGGGGCGAGGCCCCTCTCTGGGCCTCAGCTGTGGCCTGAGAAAGGATGTCCAGATGTGAGCTCGCAGGGCACTGTGAGGCTTGTGTGGAGCAGACGGTGTGTGGCCATTGTCGTCATTACTGTCCCTCTGTCAGAAAGTTCCCTCCAAGCCCAGTCCACACCCAGGCTCCCGGTGGGGAAACAGGCCGGCGGGCAGGAAGCTTCGGGGTCAGGACAGGAGGCACTTCCAGCGTCTTCCCCCTCAAGCTTCTAAGCCGCTGGGGCCGAAGAGGAGGGCTGGCCGTCGGGTCTCAGGGGGCGAGGGGACACGTAGACAAAGGGAGTGTCTTAGACGCCCCTCCGGCGGGCGGAAGGGCGCGATGGGTGTGGTTGGAGCAGGTACCAGCCCTGGCTCCCTGCTCGGGTCTCCAGGGTCCATCCCCCCATGTCCTTCCCAAGAAGCCCTCCTCCTGTGGAAGGCCCCAGCCAGGGCTTCCTGGGCAGGGAGAGGGCAGCCAAGGCACAGAGACAGGCATGGACTGGCCTGAGGTCACACAGCCCAGCGGCGCTGCCTTGAGGCCCCCAGTACCTGCCTTCCCGGCTGGGACCTGCGGTGCTTCCGGAGGTCTGAGCGGGTGGAGGCCCAGGATAAAGGGGGATCCACCTCTCTTGTGACTCACCAGCCCTTCCGCTGGGGATCGGCTTGGGGCGTGGGCTTTGATGTCTGCGCAGTGACCGGTCCCCCCTACCCTGTCCCCACCCCAGCCTCGGGAGCCTCAAGGAGACCGACTTGAAAGGGCAACCATGGGGCCCTCTAGCCTCCCTGGGACCCGCCCGGAGGAGGGAGGAGGCGGGAGGAGTGTGCAGGGCCAGGCCCCTCCCAAGGAGCAAGGAAGCGAGGTTCCAGGCCCAGGGCTGGGTGCCTGTCTCCTCCACCCGTCGCAACTGGGCCCCTGGGCCAGACAGAACAATTGTGGTTCCCATGGAATGGAGCCCACAACTCGGGCCCTCGCACATGCTGTTCCTCCTGCCAGGACGCCCTTCCATCTTCTTCTCTGGCCTGAGCCAGCTCCTTAGTTGGCTTCCTGGCTTCCTGTGGGCCTTCCTGAATCGCGCCCCCAGCCTCTTCCCCTGTGCCCGCCTACCTGGCCCCTGGCAGAGAGGAGGGCACTGGGACCCTAGGAACCCGCCCCCAGGCTCTGGCTCCAGGAGGGCATCCTTGCACCCCCCGCCTGGACCGCTCTGCAAACAGGGAGAACCTCAGTCACAGCCACAGTGAGGGCAGCTGTGGGGCGAGCCAGCCCGAGGGGTTCCAGGCTCCCAGAGTGCACCATGGGTCCTGGGGCACCAGAGCCTCAGACCATAATGCTGGGTGACCCTCTCAGGCTCCAGCCAGGCCTGCCCTCACAGTGCCGCATTCCCCCACCCCTCGCTGTTCCCCCAGCCCCCCCAACC
>NW_005370657.1:128436-130293 GCF_000412655.1 Myotis brandtii
TCCGGCCCCTCCCCCTCCTCCGCCTCCTCCCCCCCCTCCTCCTCCTCCTCCTCCGGGACCGGCTGATTCCCGGCCTCGCCCAGCACCAGCACCAAGCAGCTGGCGGGGACAGGGTTTCAGTTCCAAGCTGCAGGTGGGAACACTGAGGCCCACAGAGCTCCAGAGCTAGTGGGGCAGAGCGGGCGGACGGCGTTTGGCCTCAGGAAAGAGAGCCCAACCCCCAGGCTAGATTCCAACCGCCGACTCCATTCAGCCAAGGCCCCCTGAGAGGGTGAGGGGCCCAGGTACCATCCTTTTGGGGGGCTCCCGTATACTAAACAGGGGAGGAAATTGGCCACAAGCCTCAAGGCAGGTTCCAGTGTTAGGTCTCAGGAACGATGTTTTTTTTCTTTTAAAAAAAAATATAGTTTTATTGATTTCAGAGAGGAAGGGAGAGGAAGAGAGAAAGAAACATCAATGATGAGAGAGAATCACTGATCGGCTGCCTCCTGCACGCCCCCTACTGGGGATGGAGCCCACAACCCGGGCATGTGCCCTTGGCCGGAATTGAACCTAGGACGCTTCAGTCCACAGGCCAACGCTCTATCCGCTGAGCCAAACCAGCCAGGGCAGGGAGGATGTTTTAATGCGCTCACAGCACCGTGTAACTGGCTGTGCATGCGCACAACGCAGGAGCAGCCCTGAACTGGCCCCTCCAGCCTCCCCAGGTGGGAAAGGGTCAGGGAGGCTGGAGGGGGTGGCAGGGAGGCAGAGATGGACTTGCTGCCTGTGTGGCCCAAACCAGTTGTGAGCTTTGCCCCACCCCCAGCTCCAGCTGCCCTGCGGCTGCCTCCCCGGGTTCTGGGTCTTCTGTGTCCCGCTCCCTACACCACTCCCACCGCCCACCCACTCTCTGCTCGCTGGGTTCAGGAGGCAGGGAGGGCAGGGGAGAGGGAATGGAGGGATCGCCCTGGGACAGCAGGCAGGAGACCTGACCCCCACCCCCACCCCAGGCCAAGCTTCTCAGCCTGTTTTCTCGTCTATCCTGGAGGGCTGGACTAATTTTCCTCCTTTTCTTTAACAAATGTTTATTGGCACCTGCTCCGTGCCAACCCTGTGCTAAGCCTGTGGATGCCTCTTGGACAGGACAGTCATCGTTTAGTGGGGGAAACAGACACGAATCAAACAGACCCACAAATAGGGGCTCTCGTAGTGGGACTCCCGGCAGCTCGGAGAAAAGGCTCTAACCCAGTGGTTCTCAACCTTCTGGCCCTTTAAATACAGTTCCTCATGTTGGGACCCAACCATAAAATTATTTTCGTTGCTACTTCATAACTGTCATGTTGCTACTGTTATGAATCGTAATGTAAATATCTGATATGCAGGATGGTCTTAGGCGACCCCTGTGAAAGGGTCGTTCGGCCGCCAAAGGGGTCGCGACCCACAGGTTGAGAACCGCTGCTCTAACCCAACCCCAGGCCCAGGGAAGGGCTCCTGGAGGGAGTGAGTGGCATGGAAGAAGCAAAGCAGAGGCCGGGGCGGGGAGGGTGAGTGGTGGGAGGGGTGGTGGGAGGGGAGGAGCGGAGGCAGAGGAGTGAGGGGCTGGCTGGTGTGAGTGGGAAAGAGGAGGGAAGAGCAGTTGGCGTGGTGGGGGCCTGGGGGCAGCGAGGGGTCTGGGAGGCCCTGGTTGCGCAGGGCCTGGCAGGAGCTGGGAACCCACAGAAGCCAGGCCAAGAAGTCCCCACTCCCAGGGACCTCAATGGATGGGACCCAGAGAAGCAGGAGGGTTGAGGTGGGGTTAGAAGAAAATCCCAGCCTGGATTCAGACCCCACCTGGAATGGACTGGCCAGAGGCTGGAGGAAGACAAGCTGGGCCCT
>NW_005370657.1:130312-133814 GCF_000412655.1 Myotis brandtii
GACCGAAGTGGATGGCGAGTAGACAGGGCCTGTGACCCGCTCTCCTAGCCTACCCTTCCCTGCCTGGGTCAAACTCCCACGGTCCTCAGGGCCCAATCTCAATGCTCCCAGATCCCCCAGGCTGTTCCCTCTATGATTTCAAAATCTTTACGAAGATCTTCTCAAACAACCATCTTCATGCAACACCTACTATGTGTCAGGTACCTGCTGAGCATTTTGCCTCAGAGACAGAAACGGCTCCCACCGCTGGGAAGAGGCAGGGCCAGGCTGGGGGCCCAAGACCACCTCCTCCGCCCCACCTCCCTCGAGCTCCTGTGGGAGGGGCCTTCCCCGCCCCTGCTCCTCCCATCTGTCAGATCTCAGCTCAACTGGCCCTCCTCCCAGTTCCTCCACTTCCCATCCGGCTCCCCACCCCCTCAACCCATTTCCTTCCGCCCTCCTTTCACCTCCTTTCACCACCGCAGTTCTTTCCGAGGGAATTTCCGTGGGATGCTCTCTCTCCACGTGTCTGAGGTTCCCGGGAGGCAGGGTCCCTGCATCGTGTTCACAGCTGTGCTCCCGTGTTAAAAAGGGTCTGGTCGTGCTTCAAACACCAGTGGTTGAAACAAGGGAGAGGCTCCTTTCTTCTGAAGGAAATGCAGGCAGGCAGGGCTGGGCTGGGGCTCCTGGGCCCACGGGGACTGAGCTCCTAATGCCTCGCTGCTCTGCCACCCCCACACGCAGCTTCAGCCTCGCAGTGCACGGCGGCTGCCCCAGCTCCAGCCTCCACGCTCACATTCTGGGCTGCAGAAAGGAGATACAAGGAGAAAGTATCAGATCCCGTCCTTTAAAGAAACTCGCAGGAAGTGATACTAGCCGACAGCCTATTGGCCAGAACTTGGTCACATGGCCATGTGTAGCTGCAAGGGAAGCTGGGAAATGTAGTCTTTAAGCCAGACGACCATGTGCCCAGCGAAGGATTGGGCGTTGCTTGTCTTAAGAAGAGAGACCTAGCAGCCTGTGCCATAGTGTCCATCTCCAGGCTCCTCCTCCTCACCATAAAGGGGAGAACTAATAAGATTATAATAATAATGGCTGACATGTATTCAGTACTTTACTTTGCGGGCATCATTTAATCCTCACAATAACCCTCAAGGCAGGGAAACCGAGGGACAGTATTGGCTGAATCACCGGCCCAAGGCCATCCAGCTGGCAAGCAGCAGAGCTGGGATTTGGACCTACGGCCACCGGGCTCCAGAGCGGACATTCTCTGCTGCTCTGCAGAGCCCGCTAACTTGCTGTGGAATGAACCACTGGCTCCACTGAATGTGCTTGTCTCCTTGTAAATGGACGGTTGCCCCTCCATGTGGCTGCCTCACCTGCTCCTTGGGCCGGCTCAGGGCTGGGCTGTGGCCTCCAGGACTGAGCCTGGCCTGATGCGAGGGACTCTGAGAGTCCCCTCCTGGATGGGGTCAGGGTTTTTGCCACTGGGAGGAGAGGGGAGCGCAGGGGCAGTGCTGATGGAGGATCCGGAGAAGGGGGAGAGGGTGAGGTTGGTCATGGATGTGGCCTCAGGCTTCCTTTAAAAACTGGGACTGGATTAGTGTGAAAAGAAGACCTTTCCAGGGCAGTGTGGAGCCTGGGGTGGCTCTACTCAAGTTCCTGGCTGCTGGGGTGTCCTGATCCGGTTGGGGGGTAGGTGAGCTCTTGCCTGGCCCCACAGGAGCCCAGGGATGTGGGCAAGCCTGCGTCCGGTTCCCTGGGAAGGCGGCTTCCTTCCCCAGGTATCTGCCCGGGAGCTCCTCCTGGGGACATTTTCCTCCTCCACCCACCTGGGTTCAGTGCCCAGATGAGGCCTCAGCTTTGGGGCAGCATCCCTGCAGGAGAGGCCCGGACAACAGAGGGTGCTGTCATCTCCCACCGGGCCGCCCTGTCACCTGTCACTCACCTGCCAGGCTGGCAGGTTCCCTGCAGGCTTCCCAGCTGTTCTGCGGGCCCTGCTTCTCACCCGTGTATCCAAGGGCCCAATTGCTTTCCCTGCGCTGGGCTGGGGTCATGACCTTTTCTGTGCCACGGACCACATGGCATTTGGTGACACCTTCATACCCTGCCTTGTTTGTAAATGCATAACAAATGCCTCGAGTTACACAGGGAGCCAATTAATTTGAAACACAGCAAACAAGATTCTTTTAAAGCCACATTCGTGATGTCATCGTAGCAGGTCGGAAACGGAGGAAACGGAGGCGGGGTGAGCGGGATGCTGCGGAATCCGCATCCACTTTGATGTGATCTGCAGAGACGGTGATTTCTGCTGGGAACAGCCGCAGGCCCCGCCCACCGCAGGGGGTGCTGGGTGCGCTCATCCCTGGAGGAAATGCTAAACCTAAACCGTGGTTAAAGGGGAGGCAAAACAAAGATGCTATTTCTTTTCCCACCCAAGTTCATGCACGCCCTGAATTCTATCCATGCCACGTCCCAGGTTAAGGACACATTCTCTGCTCCAACAACTGGGGTGCAGGCCATATACCCACCAAGCATGGAGCTCTGGGAGGGCCAGGAAGGGAGGTTGGGGCGGGACTGGGGAGGGGAGCAGATAAGAGGCAGGAGTCCTGGCCCCATAACCAATGACATGTGGGTATTGAGGAAGGCGGAGGAGCCAGTGTGCTGGGGCCCTGGGCTCGAAGGCCCCTGAGAGCAGAGGCAGGTCAGGAAGAGGGCAGAGGAGGAGTGTATCAGCCCTGACTGGGTCCAGCTGGGAGAGAGAGAGCGGAGCAGTCAGCTCCTGATTGGTTATGCTGAGTAACAACCAGCCTCCACATCACCTGCCTCAAAACCGGAAAATAAGATCTACTTCCTGCTCAGGTCAGAGGTCAGCTGGCCAAACGGACAGCGGCTCCACTTTTCCGTCATCTTCTCTCCAGGATCCAGGCCCAGGCGGTGCTGCTTTCATGGTGGAGCGAAGGCCCCGCGAAGGCCCACGTCTGGCCACCTCACAGGTTTGTCCCGGCGTCCTGACCTTTCCTAATGTGTAGTATGTGCTCCGCCACCCGCACTGAGTCTCCACGCAACCCAGGCGTGGGGTCCCTGACCCACTGAGTGAGTGAGTGAGTGAGTGAGTGCACGTGTCTGGGTGCTTGAGCAAGGAGGCTGCCATCAAGTGCATGCGCACGTGCGTGCTTATTCAATGCAGGCGGCTACGCAGCGCGCGTGTTCCCAAAGTTAGTGATGGGGGGACAGTGATTTGGTCAAGGCTGTGCCTTGGGAGGGGGCAGAGCACTCCCCCAGCCCCCCCTCCTCTCCTCTGCCCAGGCCGTGGACTTACTGAGCTTGCTCTGTTGTTGGAGGGGCGGGGAGAAGCCCCACAGCTCGAAGCCTTTGGTGCTGACACATTCTGCTCCTTCCTCCCTCCCTGACCTCCCTGTGACCTCCTCGCCCAGCCCGGGCCCCTCCACTGAATGGGGGAAGGGGCAGGGACCTCCCAGTGTCATCAGGGCATGTCCAGCCCAGCTGGGCTTCTGCCCGC
>NW_005370657.1:133856-139873 GCF_000412655.1 Myotis brandtii
CCCCAGTTCCTGCCTGGGCCCTGGGAGGAACCTGGTCAGGCCAGCCTGGCATGGCTCCAGGGAGGCAGGGCCCAGACTGCCTGTCCGGTCCCTCACTCCTGCCTGGTGAGCTGGGTCACTCCACCTCCCTGACCCTTCATCCTGTTGTCTGTGGCAGGGCCCCACCGCACTGCCCTGCAGCCAGAGCCTGTAGCGGTTGGTTCGTGAGGTCCATTTACAGAAGGCTTGCCGCGCGCCTGGCAATGGAAAGTGCTCGGTTAGTGTAATTTTGTCATCCGTGTTAGTGTCTCCCTCCCTCCCCCGCTCCCTGTCTGCCTTCTCGCACTGGGGCCTTGCAGGCTTGGCCTCCAACCCCGGCCCATCTGCTCAGCTCTAAGCCCCAGCCTCCGGCACAGCACCTGGCATGCGGGGTGCTCACAGTGTCTGGTGTGGAGGAGCCGGCAGAGTTTCTCAGGGTAAAGCCCTTCCTCTCTCGGCCTCAGTGTCCTCATGTGTGAAATGTGTCCGCAAACTAGGAATCTCCGAGGTCCCCCTGCTCTGAAACCAGGGCTGGATGTTGCGCGGCTGTGCTGAGGCTGGTGTGTGTGTGTGCGTGTGTGTGTGTGTGTGTGTGTGTGTGTGTTTTCAATAATATTAATGTCATAACACATCCCAAGTCCTCCTACCTGGGCACAAGCCAGCCTCTTGCTTTCCTACCTGCTTTGACCTTATTCTCTATCACACAGAGCTGGCGCTGGGGTCTTCAAAACGCCAAGCTCCGCAGGGTAAAGACCAGAGCCTTTAACATGGCTCACGGGGCCCTGCTTGGGCCCAGCCCTGGGAGTCTTTCCAGCTTCTTCCAAAAGCCTCCACCAGCTCCAGTGCACAGGCCCTTTGCACATGCTGTTCCCTCAAGCTCTAATGCTGTTTCCTCCCTCTTCACCTGGGTAACTCCTCCTCATTCTCCAGAACTCTGCTATAGGGTCACCGCCTCTGGGAAGCCTTCCGCAGCCTTTCCTTAGACTGGGTCAGATCCCCCAATTCCTGACAGCCAGAGCCCGGGCCTCCGTCTCCCAGTGCCTGGGCCTTGGGTCTTCCTGTATGGAATGGAGACAATACTAGTCCCCACTGCAGGGGGCGTGAGCCGGCCAGACCATCTGTGCACAGTTCATGGCCTGGTGCTCAGCACAGCGCCTTGCTGGGGCAGGAGGGCACTCACCTGGGCCACAGGGACACGGGGAGGGATGGGGCATGGCCTTCAGGGGGCATCCCCAAGCCACTGCAGCTGGCCAGCAGCAGGCGTCAGGAGAGGCGGTATTAGAGCCTCAGAGTAGCTGCCAAAAAGGGTGAGGGCTGAGTGTGTGTGCGTGTGTGAGTGTGTGAGCGTGCGAGTGTGCGTGTGGCTGGCAGGGAGAGCCTGTGGAGGAGGGGAGGCGGGGAATGAGCTGGAAAGCCCCGCACTGCAGCAGTGAAGCCAGAGGCCCAGAGGTAGGGATCTGGAGGGGACAGAAGGGCAAGGGGGCCTGGATGGAGGGAGGGGCTTCCCGACCTGGGAGAGGGGACTGCGGAATTCCGGACCCTGGGGCCTGAAGACTCCCTGGGTCCCCTAGCATTCCAGGACCCCTGTTTGAATTTGGGCTCTGCCACTTGTGAGCTGTGTGACCTGGGTGAGTCCTTTGTTCCTCGAAGCCTCAGTTTCTTTGGTTGTAAAATGGGTATGATAACATATTGGCCCCGACGCTGCCATCACAAAGTACCACAGGCCCAGGGGCTTCAGCTACAGGTTATTTCCTCCCAGTTCTGGAGGCTGGACATCCAGGAGCAAGGTGTCGGCAGGTGTGGTTCCTTCCGAGGCCTCTCTCCTTGGCTTGCAGATGGCCGTCCCCCCAGTGTCTTCATGCGGTCCATCCTCTGTGTATCTATGTCTTAATTTCCTCTCCTTAAAAGGACAGCAGTCTTACTGGGTTAGGCCGGGGCCCCTAATGACCTCATTTCACCTTAGTTATCTCTTTAAAGACCTCATGTCCAAGTTCAGTCGCACTCTGAGGCACTGGGGTTAGGACTCCACATATTGGGGGAACACAGGACAGCCCATGACACCTGTTTTGCTTTCCCTGAAGGAGGCAAAACTGAAGGCTGATATGCGTGCAGTTTGGGGTATATTCTCAGGGCAGAGTGAGGGGTGAGGTGGTTTGGGGGTATATTCTCAGGGCAGAGTGAGGGTGAGGTGGTTTGGGGGTATATTCTCAGGGCAGAGTGAGGGTGAGGTGGTTGGGTTGGGGGTATATTCCCAGGGCAGAGTGAGGGTGAGGTGGTTGGGTTGGAGGTATATTCTCAGGGCAGAGTGCGGGTGAGGTGGTTGGGTGCCCACCCCCCTGGGATTGTCTGAGATTCCTTATTAAATGCGTCTCAGGACCACTGCCCGTGGCTCCATCTCCCTGGGATCAAGGGTTGGCCTATAGGGTGTTATAGTTGAGCCTGGTGACTGGTAGGTGGGCTCCTGGGCAGGGAGGGGCATCACAGAAGCCCAGGGCAGGAGGCGAGATGCTTTGCAGGCCCAGGGGCAGGCACTGTCAGGCCAGTGCCTGGAGCCGGCCACAGCCTGCAGGGGCGCTCACTGTGGCTGGCCCTGGAGGAAGAGGCAAGGCTGAGGGTTTGAGAGAGTGCCCGAGAGTGTTGGGTACAGTCCGCCCCTTGCAGCCTCAGCTCTGCCCCGGCCTCCACCGGGTCCAGTCCCTCAGAGCCCCTTCCGGGCTGGCCATCTGCGATCCTTGCGAGGATCTTACGTGGTTTGGGGGTATATTCTCAGGGCAGAGTGAGGGTGGAGGAGGGAGGAGAGCAAACCCGGAGAGAAAAGAACGAGCACAAACATGAATCACAGAGCTCACCCTGATGGAGGTCTGGGTGCCCACCCCCCTGGGATTGTCTGAGATTCCTTATTAAATGCGTCTCAGGACCACCTCCCGGGGCTCCATCTCCCTGGGATCAAGGGTTGGCCTATAGGGTGTTACAGTTGAGCCTGGTGACTGGTAGGTGGGCTCCTGGGCAGGGAGGGGCATCACAGAAGCCCAGGGCAGGAGGCGAGATGCTTTGTCAGGCCAGTGCCTGGAGCCGGCCACAGCCTGCAGGGGCGCTCACTGTGGCTGGCCCTGGAGGAAGAGGCAAGGCTGAGGGTTTGAGAGAGTGCCCGAGAGTGTTGGGTACAGTCCGCCCCTTGCAGCCTCAGCTCTGCCCCGGCCTCCACCGGGTCCAGTCCCTCAGAGCCCCTTCCGGGCTGGCCATCTGCGATCCTTGCGAGGATCTTACACAAGACGGTTACTTACCGATGAGCCAGAGCGCCTGCAGCCACATCTGGGCCGATTACCACACTGGTCGCCGGCAGGAGGACCCCCAGCGGTCAGGTGGCAGGCACAGCTCTGAGTTCAGTGGGACCCGAACCGGCACAGGTAACCAGGGTTATCTGACCAAACGAAGGGTGCGGGGATGAGACACACAGATTCGCTGGAAGTGGTTGGGGGTGGGGTCCTATTTCCGCCGCTCGTCCTGGCTGTGCCCCAGCCCCTGGGCACTCAGCACCATTGACTGGCTGTGAGCTCTGCACTCAGGGCCTCGGGATAGGGTGTCAGCTCACAAAGCACAGAGAGGACAAAGGACCGGCCCAGGCCACTGGATGGGCCCGAGTCCCGCCTGGACTCCCAGTCCAGTGCTCCTTTGAGCAAACCTCCCGAGAAGTGTGGGCATCGTGGGGAGAAGGGGCTGGGAGAGGTGGGACCTCTGGCCCAGCCCCTCAGAGCGCCTCCCATATAGCGGGCATTTGCTAGAATGTCTCAGTGGGTGGGTGGATAGACAAAGAGACAAGCAGGTGGGTAAGACCTAGCTCTGTATTGTTCCAAACCCAGCCACCCAATCCCGTCCTTTGCTCCTCTTCCCACCCCGTTTGGTTGCTAGCCATCCATCTCACTCTCATTTCTGCCAAGTCACTGCTCTGGCCGGAGAGGCGGCCAGCTGGGTGTGCCAGGAATTTGGAGGGAAAGCAGACAGACAGAACCTCAGAGCCAGCACCAGCTCCATTTTCCAGATGAGAAAACAGAAGCAGGGGAGATGCTGAGGTTTGCTCAGCCTGGAAAGTCCCCCTCCCCCTTCTGGGCAGCCTCGGGGTCCTGGCAGTGCCTGGCTCACCTGCCACCGTGGTCAGATGTTGGTAAATTGTGTGTGTGTGTCGGGGGCGGGGGGGGGGGGTCTGGTCAGCAGATTGGATTCCCTAAGTCCCACCTGTCACTCTGAGTCCCCCTGCAAATGTACTAACACAGCCCATGAAGCTCCAAGGAAATTGCAGCTGGTCTCTGAGAGGCACCCCAGGGCTCCCCTGCCCCCTGACCCAGTGCGTGGGCCCCCCTCCCAACATGATTCTCTCCTCTCTTTTCTCTTCCTTCCTCTCTGGTGCCTCTTCCTCTTCCCGGGGATCCCACCTCTGCCCCCACATGTCCTGGGAAGGCCTCTGCCCGCTCTCAGCCCAGCTACCTGAGTCCCTCTGACCCTGACCCTCCAGGACGCTGTGACTGGCAGAATCCAGCCCTCCCTTCTCCCTCTGCCTGCACCCTTTCTCTCCAGCCCCCCTCCAGCCCCCATCTGGCCTCTCTCTCTGGCCCCTGTGGACTCCCTCTACCCCACCTCCCCTTTCCTCCTCTGGCTCCCCCTCCTCCTGCCCACCCTCCTCCGAGATGCCAAGTCTGCAGGTTCCCGCGACCTTGAGCGCCAGCAGGCTGGAAGCAGAGCTGGCAGCTCAGAGCGTTGCAAAGGGGCCTCTGGAGAGGAGTCCGGGGGCTGCAGATGTTGGTAAATTGTGTGTGTGTGTCGGGGGCGGGGGGGGGGGTCTGGTCAGCAGATTGGATTCCCTAAGTCCCACCTGTCACTCTGAGTCCCCCTGCAAATGTACTAACACAGCCCATGAAGCTCCAAGGAAATTGCAGCTGGTCTCTGAGAGGCACCCCAGGGCTCCCCTGCCCCCTGACCCAGTGCGTGGGCCCCCCTCCCAACATGATTCTCTCCTCTCTTTTCTCTTCCTTCCTCTCTGGTGCCTCTTCCTCTTCCCGGGGATCCCACCTCTGCCCCCACATGTCCTGGGAAGGCCTCTGCCCGCTCTCAGCCCAGCTACCTGAGTCCCTCTGACCCTGACCCTCCAGGACGCTGTGACTGGCAGAATCCAGCCCTCCCTTCTCCCTCTGCCTGCACCCTTTCTCTCCAGCCCCCCTCCAGCCCCCATCTGGCCTCTCTCTCTGGCCCCTGTGGACTCCCTCTACCCCACCTCCCCTTTCCTCCTCTGGCTCCCCCTCCTCCTGCCCACCCTCCTCGGAGATGCCAAGTCTGCAGGTTCCCGCGACCTTGAGCGCCAGCAGGCTGGAAGCAGAGCTGGCAGCTCAGAGCGTTGCAAAGGGGCCTCTGGAGAGGAGTCCGGGGGCTGCACTGCCTCCGCACCCCCTCTCCCCAGCCTGTCCCCTGCCTGCTTTCTCTCCCCGGGCGTTTCTCATCGCCTCACCACTTCCATCCCCTCTTAGAACCCTGCTCCACAAGGGGAGGCCTTTCTGCTGCCATCACGGCTCTGTCCCCCGCCCTGACCAGTGCCTGGGCCAGAGCGCTCAGCGAGGAACTGGTGGATGGAGACTTCCCTGCTCGGGAACCACAGCCCCATGTCCCAGCGCCTCACTGTCCTGATCCACAGGTCGGCTGGCCCAGGACGATGCTAGGCCCCTTTGGGAAGATGGGGAAACTGAGGCTCGGACAGAGCCCGAAGGGAAGAGCGAGTCCAAGGTCACGCCTGGGTAGTTGGTGGAGGCGGGATTCGAACCCGCGCGTCCAGGCCGTGGGGCCTGCGCTCTAAGCCCTTCCTCCCACAGCCACGGGGTGGGGGGGGGTCACGCCCATCTTTGGCCCGCGCCCCTACTGGCGGACTGGGGAAACTGAGGCACCCGCTTCCTCGGAGTCCCCAACCCTCCTTCCCAGACCCGAGTCGGCCCCGCCCCTCGCAGCCCGACCCCTGG
>NW_005370657.1:140611-141419 GCF_000412655.1 Myotis brandtii
TGCGGGGAGTCGGGGGGTGGGCAGCGGGTGCAGTGGGACCAGGTTTGGAGCCGCTGCCTGGGACAGTGAGGGCCCTGCCTCAGTTTCCTCCCCTGTGAACCCCGCTGTTCCTGTGTCTCGCTTGTGGAAGGGAGAACATGAGAGGGTTCACCAGAAGTCGCCTCTCTAGTCGCTGCCCGGCGCTTACTGGGGGTTTATTTCGTGTTTAGACCACCGATTCCTCCCCGCAGTCCTAGGAGATGCCACGGCCCCATTTCAGAGATGAGTGCGCTAAGTTCAGAGACGGGAGACGCCTGTGGCCGCGCAGCAGGGGTCTTCTCAGTGGGGTGCTGGCATGGCCAGAGCCTGGGGTGCTGTGTTGGTCAGGGAGGGGGGCAGGTCGGGGACCCCCAGCCGGCCTGGCTCAGGGCAGCCTGGCCCTGCAGCCTCCAAGAAGGAGGGAGAGGGAGGGGGAGGGCCTCTCCTTTCCCAGCACTGATGGGTGGAGGGGGCGGGCAGGCCTGAGAGCAGGGATCTGAGACCATCCAGCCTGTGACCTGGGGCAAGTCCCTCCCCTTCTACAAGAAGGGCCTTACGTCCTCCAAGGCCCCTGAGGCTCCCCCACCTTCTCTCTGCTCCCCACCTGCCTGCCAGCTGCAGCCTCCTTCATCTCTCCAGCACCTCCCCACAGGGCACCTACTGGGTGCCAGGAGCCGTGCTGGCAGCAGGGCACACGGCCGAGAACAAGACAGCCCCTGTGACTGGCCTCTTGGGGCAGGATGGGTGTTGAGATCATTACACAGCAGCAGGATACCCCGACAGGCTATGG
>NW_005370657.1:141501-143238 GCF_000412655.1 Myotis brandtii
TGGGGGGTGGTGGGGGGGGTCTGCTGGAGAAGAGGAAGGGGAGCAGATGACCTTTGAGCTGAAACTGAAGGAGGAGTGGGAGGGGTCAGAGGCAGGGGAGACCAGCCCATGGGGGGGGCAGCACCGGCCAAGGCTGGAGTCCGAACGGAAGTTGGAAGGTAGAGAAACTGGGAATGGCCATTGTGCTGGGGGCAGGAGAGGCCGTGAAGTCAGCAAGGTCAGGCCAGGGAGGGCGTGGAGCTGTGAAGGCTAGTCCCTGTGGGGGCTGCAGCAAGGGTTTATGCAGGGAATGGCAGGGTGTACTTGGGCCTGGCAGCTGGAAGCCTGGCCTGGCTCTGTTCTCCGTCTCCCTGAACCTCAGTTTCCTCATCTGTAAAATGGGGTAATGATTTCCACTGCTGTAGGAGCTGTGGACTTTGGAGTCAGTCAGTCCTGAGTTTGAGTCTTCCCTTAAAGTTGGGGGACCTTAGGTGGTGTCAACAAAGACTTGATCAAAATGGCGACCACCTCACCAGCGTGGCTCAGTGGTTGGTTGAGCATCGACCTATGAACCAGGACCTTACGGTTCAATTCCCAGTCAGGGCACATGCCCAGATGGCAAGCTCTATCCCCACTGGGGGGCGCGCAGGAGGCGCCTGATCAATGATTCTCATCATTGATGTTTCTATCTCTCTCTCCCTCTCCCTTCCTCTCTGAAATCAATACAAATATATATTTTTTTAAAAAAGGGCGGGCCAACATGAATCTTGGGGTTTCTGTGCTCCCCCTCCATGGCTTTCCTGGCTCCCTAAGTGGACTCCAGAGGTGGTGCCCGAGAGCTAGAACAGCCTGCAGTTAGACTACTATGGGCTCGCAGGTCCTAGTGAGGACGTGTGTATCTGCACACACATCTTTGTATGTGTGCACTGTGTACATGGCACGGGTGCATGTATTGCTGAGTCTGCACATACATGTATGAGTATGAGTAGCTCTGTACATGCATGAATAACTGTACATGTTCATATGCACGTGCATCTTTGGTGCATTTTTGTGCGTATTGTAGGTGCCCCACACGTGGGCCTCTGTAGATCTGTTTGTGCTTGGTTTTCAGGGCACACCTGCGTGGGGTGGCGTCTCCGTGAATGCTTAGCAGCACACGGAACAGGCATCTCTGGGTGCACGGAGCTGCGTGGATGTGTATGAAATGCCGTGTGCGCGTGTACACCTGATATGTATTTGCATTCTGGGTGCACAGTGTGTGCACGCTGGCACGCATGGGTGTGAGTGCGCATGTTGAACGGACACACTTCTGTGTGTGTGCCCGCCGTGTCTGACTCCTTGCACACATGCACGTCGGCGCATTCCCAGGGCATGCCTGTTTCTGAGGCTGCTTGTGCCTGTGTTTGACTCCACACACTGAGCACGCTTGCGGGTGCCCGTGTGTGCAAGCCCACACTCAGGGAGCACAGCACGCCGCCTGGGGAGGAGGGTGCTCCCATGTCCCAGCAGGGGACAGAGACAGGCGGGGGCTCGGCTGCTGCTTCTCTGTAGAGGGAGGCAGAAGCCGGCCAGGACCACCCAGCTGCCCCCTGCACCCAGCTGGGATCCAGGGACATGGCCCTCCCCCCACACCCCCAGGCCTCCAGGCTGGCTGGGGGATGGGGTGGGAGAGCAGGTGGCCTTGCTGAGCAGGCAGAGCCTCCCCGGGCCCCTTGCCAAGGGAGGCTCTCCTGAGCCCCTGAGCTTACGGGGCATGCT
>NW_005370657.1:143309-144934 GCF_000412655.1 Myotis brandtii
CTGCTGAGTGTGGGCGCCGTGGCAGGCTGTGGGCTTGGCTGCTCTCCACTCTCTCTCCTTCCTGCAGCCCCGGCTTCAAGGCCCAGGCTGGGGCCGGGCCAGGGCTCGCCTAGGGCTGCCTGGGAAGGCAGGGTGCAGAAGCACCTCTTCCCCAGCCGCCCCCTGGGTGGTAGCAGGGAGCCCAGAGAGCGGGAAAGCCACCCTCTTTGTCTCTTTGTCCCTTTGTCTGTCTGTCTTTCCCTGTGATTCCTCACCAGCCTGTGATGCCCTTCCATCCACCACGACTTGCCTCTCCCTGACCCCCACCAGCTCCCTCAACCCCTCTGTGCTGGGGGTTCACTTGTGGTTCTGGCACCCCCGTTCCTGGGGTCACCTACTCACCCCTGGCACAACTTTTCTGTCCAGGACTTCGGGGCCACCAAGGGTCCACCTCTCCTATTTAGAGAGCCCCTCTGGGCACCCCGGGACCCCCTGGCCAACATGCTGACTGACCTCTTTCCTCCGTCCTGTCATCCTCAGGGACCTGGGCTTGGCCCCTGCACGTGGTCCACCCTGACCCGGTCATCGCTGCTCTGAGACTCAGCCATCCCACCAGCACATCCCTCCAGCCCTCACTCGGCTGGGAAGGTCCTGACCTCGCCACCCTCTCCAGTCCCTTTGTCCCCATGGTCCCCCCTCCCCAGGGCTCCTCATGTCTAGCACTTTCTGCACGACATCCTGAGACAGCCTTGCGCTCGGGTCCAGCCTTTCTCACCAGACTTCCCCGCTGAGTGACAGCATTGCCGCGTTAGACCAGTTTCCCATCACAGCCTCTCCACCCAGATGCCGCACTCCTTCTGTTCCCCTGCCCCCGCCCCCGTGTGTCCCTCCTCAGGCGCCCTGGCTCTCTGGCTTTGCCTGGATCTGCCCCTGGCCCTCAGCTCTCCCCCGTGCCCACCTCATCCATGGCCTCCAGTCCGTTGCCCTTTGAATGCCAGACCTCTCACTTCTTTTTTTTTTTAATGTATTTTTATTGATTTCAGAGAGGAAGGGAGAGGGAAAGAGACAGAAACATCAATGATGAGAATCATGGATCGGCTGCCTCCTGCACACCCCACTGGGGATTGAGCCTGCAACCCAGGCATGTGCCCTTGACCAGAATTGAACCCGGGACCCTTCAGTCCACAGGCTGACGCTCTATCAACTGAGCGGAACCAGCCAGGGCCAGAGACCTCTTACTTTTGCTGCCCTTGGACATCTCCACGGTTCTCCACAGTCCACACCTGCCCCCGCCCCAGGCCTCCCCTCAGAGAATGGTCTCCAGCCAGGTCTCCTGGGACCTCACCCTTGCTGCTTCTCCCTCGCCCTCCACAGCCAGCTGTCACCAAGCACCTGTGCTCAGGTTCACTGAGCTTCTCGGACACGGGTCTCATGAAGTTTGACATTTTTCAGCCCTTAGTTTTTTCACTAGTTTTTCTGTTCCCTCCCTCCTTTCCTGTGGGGCTCCAGTTACCCACATAGGATGCTGCTTGGAACTATCTGACAGCTCCCTGGTGCTCTTTCCTTTAAAAATTGTTTTTAAATTTTTATTTATTGATTGATTTTAGAGGGGGGGGGGGGGGGGAAAAACATCCATTTGTTGTTCC
>NW_005370657.1:144945-145786 GCF_000412655.1 Myotis brandtii
GTTCACAGATCCTTTCTTCAGCCTTGTCTAATCTGCTATGAATCCCATTTGGTGTTTTGTTTTGTTTTTTAAATCTCAGACACTATAATTTTCAACTCTTAAAAGTTCATTTTGGATCTTTTTTATATCTTATCTCTTACATCCGGAAAATATGGAATACAGTTATAAAAACTGTTTTAGAATCCTCTGCTGATTCTAACATCGGTATCAGTTCCAGGTCAGTTTCCACAGAAAGGAATCATCCTTTTCTTTATGTGTTGAGCGTTCCTGCTTCTTTGCATGACTGGTAATTTTCGGTGGATGGCAGACATTGTGAATTTTCGATATTTGTGTGTTCTTATAAACCTGCTGGAGCTTTATTCTGGGAAGCAGTTAAGTTGCTCGGGAACCAATGGATCCTTTTGGGTCTTGTTCTGTGATGTGTTGGGTGGGTTTTTAGCAATGCTCAGTCTAGCGTTCATTACCCCCACCTCTGAGGCAGGGGCCTCCTGAGCCCTGTCCCCCTGCCCGGGGAATGAGTTTTCCAGTCTGGCTGGTAGGAACAGGCACTGTTTCCAGCCCTAATTCTCCCAGATGGTTCTCTCTTGCAAACCACTGTTTCGTGGATTTTTTTCCTGAAATATCTGGTTGTTCCAAGTGGGATGGTAAATCTGACCTGTTATTCCATCTTAGTCAGAAGCTGAAGTCAGTCACCAAGTTTTTAAAAAATGTATATATTTGTATTGATTTCAGAGAGGAAGGGAGAGGGAGAGAGAGATAGAAACATCGGTGGTGAGAGAGAATCATTGATCGGCTGCCTCCTGCACACCCCCCACTGGGGATCGAGCCCGCAACCCAGGCA
>NW_005370657.1:146658-148726 GCF_000412655.1 Myotis brandtii
CGAACCATGACCTCCTGGTTCATAGGTTGACGGCTCACCTACGGAGCCACACCGTCTGGACCGTCACTAGGTGGGCGGGCTGCGGCCCCCTGGTTCGGGCCAGGACTTCTCTGCGTCAGAATCCCCAGGATGAGAGCCACACCGGCTGGACAGTCACCAAGTTTTGATGATTGTACATCCTAATACCTCTTGAATCTACCAGCTTCTCTCCCATCCCTGCCACCAATTCAGACCCCATTACCTCTTGCCTGGGTGACCCATGGCCTCCCAGGGCTATGTCCCTGCTCCATTCAAATCATGTTCCCTGAACAGCAGCCAGAGCCATCTTTCCAGCTGCCAAACCGCTCGCTCCCATTGTCTGAGGTCCTTGTAAACTCCCACCTGTGGCTCATCGGGTCTTGATACAGCCAATCAAACAGCTGCTTGTCATTTTCCCACGGGGTCTTTCTCCCTGTGGGGCCTTCGCTCATGCTGTTTCTCCTGCCAGGAGCTCCTGGCCCTCCCTCTCTTCTCCTCCTCCTCCAGGCCTCAGCCCAGGTGACACCTGTCCAGGGTGCCCACCAGGTAAGGGAACCTGCCCCTTAGCGTAGATTGTCCTGGTTTGTAGCTGCCTGGGATGGCTGTGTCCCCTAGATGAGCCTCCATGAGGGCAAAACCCTGGCCCCTCGTGCTGAGCCCTGCCTATCATACCCACCGAATGAATGAACGAATGAATGAATAATAAGAGAATGATGAAGAGGAGGGAGGGCTGGCATGAAGGGGCCAGGCTGGGACTGTGGCTCAAGAGACTGGTAGCCTCCCGCCAGCCCTCCCCAACTTGCCGTGTGATCTTGAGGCCGTCACAGCACAGGGTGAAGTGTTCTCCGGGACCTCGTCCGGCTCTGACAGTCACGACACTCACCCATTTCCACACACCATGGACTGAGTCACAGGGATGCGGACCGCCCTTGTCTGACTGATGGGGAAACCGAGGCCCAGTGTGGGGAGAGCTGGACCCCAGCTCGCTCAGCGTATCAGTGGCAAAGCCCAGGTCCGGCCCATGCGACAGCTCTCAGTCCTGCGGTTCTGGTTCTGGGCTTTGGCAGGGGATGTGGGAAAAAGGCCTCGTGGGCGGGCTGCGGCCCCCTGGGTCGGGCCAGGACTTCTCTGCGTCAGAATCCCCAGGATGCAGGACCCACCATAGGGAGGAGGAGGAGGGTTGCTCTGAGGTGGTCACACAGCTGACGAGGGAGGGGGCTGGCAGGGGAGGCTCAAGGTCAGCCCGAGGTCAGTCCCTGTCCAGCTTCATTATTCATTAGCCAGGGGAGTCCAGGCACTAAGTTAATGACCAGCACAAGGCTGGGGAGGGGCAAATTCTTCCCCCAAGGGTGGGCATGACCTGCAAGGGCAGGGAAGCCAGTAAATGAACAGATGATGGAAAAGCTCATTCATTCATTCATTCATTCACTCGTTCATTCAATTCAC
Source organism: Myotis brandtii (assembly GCF_000412655.1). NCBI lineage: Eukaryota > Metazoa > Chordata > Mammalia > Chiroptera > Vespertilionidae > Myotis > Myotis brandtii. The sequence goes on from NW_005370657.1 coordinate 148,123, forward strand.
TTCTCTCTGCCTGTCGGTGCGCAGAACACTTGCATGTCCGCTGGTGGTCCGTGCTTGGCAGGGGCAGCCCAGGGTCTGGGGAGCATTCATTCATTCACTCGAGAATTCACTTCTCTCTCTGCCTGTCGGTGAGCAGAACACCTGCATGTCCGCTGGTGGTCCGTGCTTGGCAGGGGCAGCCCAGGGTCTGGGGAGCACAGAGGAGACCCCAGGTCAGCCGGGTGACATTGACGAAGCGGCTGGAGAGGGTGAGGCCCCAGAATAGACCTGGGGGTCTCAGGTGGCTGGACCACACCCCACGTTTGCTGTGGGGTAGCGGGGGTGGTGGTGGGGTTGTCAGGCTCGGTAACATTCCTGCCTTCCGGGATGGTGCCGTCAAACCAGCTTCTCTCCTTGCTTTTCTACCCCAAGGAGTCCGAGGTGGAGATTTCTCCAGTGGTCCTGCCGCCCCTTCCCCGGCACCTGGCCCTCAGGCAGTACTGATGGGCGGACTGATGGCTGAGGAAGGGGGCCTCTCCCTTCTCGGGGTCCAGAGGGTGCACAGCTGAGGTGGAGGTCCTGTCGGGGGGGAGGGAGGCTCTGTGGACAGAGATGCTCCAGGGAC
>NW_005370657.1:148911-155018 GCF_000412655.1 Myotis brandtii
ATCAAGGGAGAGCGGTGGGTGGAGCAGGGTGCGCCGTGGGAATGGGGTGGGACACGGGTTCTTTTGTTGGGACCAGCTTGGAAGCTCTCTGGGGTGCTTGTGTGTGTTCCCATGTGCACGCTCATGCACGCGTCACTGGGAGTGTCACTGCACGCATGCTGCTGGTCCCGCACTGTCATACCCGCTTGCTGGCTCCCTCCCGAAGGCCCTGGCCTCTGCCTCTCCTGGGGAGGTGTCCTGCCAGGGACCCGCCTCCTGGCTCCCCAGCACCCGTAGGTGTGTGCGCACTGGGATAGTGAGCGCCCAGCCGTGCACAGAGCCTCATCCCATCCTCCTGGGGGGGGGTGGGGGGGAGCTGTGGAAGGCTCTGGGCTAAGGTGTGTGTGTGCGCACTGGGATAGTGAGCGCCCAGCCGTGCGCAGAGCCTCATCCCATCCTCCTGGGGGGGTGGGGGGGAGCTGTCGGAAGGCTCTGGGCTAAGGTGGCTCTTGTCATTGACACTAAACACAGCCCCCCTAGGGGGTGGAGCAAGGCAGGAGTGAGCAGGCCCAGGTTCCCCCAAGGCCATGGCACCTCAGGATTCAGTCTTGGCCTCCTGGGCTGCCTCAACCACAACTGGTGGGGCCCAATCTGCAGCAAAAAAAATGTTGTTATTGATTTTTTAGAGAGACAGGAAGGGAGCGAGAACGAGAGAGAGAGAGAGAGAGAGAGAGAGAGAGAGAGAGAGAGAGAGAGAAATATCAATGGCCGCCATGGGAGATGGAGTCTGCAACCCTGGCATCAACCAGCTGAGCCAGCTGGCCAGGGCCCGAGCTGCATTCCGATAGGTGGGCCCAACATTAGGGTCAGCATCAGGTTGGGGAGAAGGTGGCCTTGAGGATGGAAACTGAACCCCAGCCCAGGCTGGCAGAGGCGGAAGCTCAGTGGCCCCAGCCGGCCCTGTCCGTCCCTCCCAACAAAGGCCCAGCCCAGGGGAGGGGGCGTGTTTGCTCAGCCCCCGGGCTGGGGGTGGGGGCAGGAAGCAGAATTTCAAAGCGGGTTCACCCTTTGTTACTCCTTCCTGGCTCCACCCCTACGCCCAGGCTGCATTCCAGACCAGAGGGGTCCTGCCCCGAGCCATCCTCTGAACCTCGGGCTCCGGTTACAGCCTGGTGGCCCTCGGAGGGGCCGAGGGGCGGGGCGGGCCATCCCAGCCCGACCACCCGTCCCACCCTGGGACCCCCCTCCAGGCCCTGGGGAGGGAGAGGAGGGGGAGAAGGACAGAGCCTGTTCCGCAGAGGATGTGTGTGTGTGTGGGGGGGGTCTGTGTTGTTTCTTCCCAGTGGGGGAGGGGTCTCTGGCTTTGTGCCTGGGCCTGACCTCGGACTGAGCTGAGGGTGGCTCCTGTTTGTGAAGGCCGCTGGGCGCTGGGCGCTGGGCGAGGTGGATTCTTTCTTTGCGAACAGGCCGAGCTGTACTTACCCTATTTCCGGTACTGCCTTGAGGTGTATTTTACATGATATCAAATGCCCTAGTCTTCCGTGTGGACTCTGATCTCTTACATGTGTGTCGCCGTGTGACTGGCACCTGAGCAAGAGACCAGGCATTGCTGTCACTCCAGCAAGCTTCCTCCGGTCCCTCCGGCCCCACCCCAGAGGGGCCGAGCCGGGCTCCCCCACAGGCGGTTCTGTCCTCACGCAGATGCAGGCTTGGTGCCCGGGGTCTCCCTCCACCTCCATCCCATCAGTGCCATTGCGTGTCGCTCGCTGTCCTTTTTCATGGCTCCGCGTGTTTCTTCCGTGTCCCTGCTCCTGTCAGTGGCCATTCAGGCCTGTCTGCTCTCAGACGCTGTGGATGGAGCTGCTCTGAACGCCCGGGCACCTGTCTTTGTGGAGAGGGCGGGATTTGATGTGACACCTTTGTTTCTTCCTGGATTCTCCACTTGGAGCTACAGAGACAGGGCCTTTGCACGTGCTGCCCCCCTGCCCAGGCGCTGTGCTCCGTGCCCTGCGAGACGGGTGCCTTCTCATCGCTGCGGCTGCAGCTGAAATGTCACTTTCCCAGAGGAACCCGCCCTCCCTGACCACCACCGGGTCTAACTCTGCACCAGCCCTGCCTGGTGTGGTCTTTGGTTTATGTCGGTGGCACTTTTTTACCACGTGCAGCCGTCTTATCCTGTCCTTGTGTCTCGGGTGCCAGGCCCCTACTGGAAGGTTCCTGAGCGCTGCAGGCAGCCACTTCGGCCTGTGACCCATCAAACATTGTGGGTGTCTGTGGGCACTGGGGGCGGGGACCCTGCTGGGCTCGCAAGTGCAGCCTCCCCAGGGGCCAGCCAGTGGGGCGGGGGGCAGCCCAGGGTGGGAGGTGGGGTCACACTCACACCTTTCTTATCTGTGGCTAAAGGTTTGCCAATGGGGTTGTGCTTCAAGCAGAGTAAGGGGGCGGGGGGCAGAGTCCAGCCTCCCCTTCACTCCCGCCTCCACCAGAGCTGCTCAGCCGTCAGAATGTTCTAGAAATAGAGCTGCAGGGACGTCTCCCTGCTGAGGAGGGGGTTTCGGAAGCTGCTGTGGGCAGTAGGGAGCTGGAGGGTGTGAGGAGGGGAGTGAGGGGGGTCGCCAGCGGCCATGCAGCCGCTGCTGTGGAATGAAGGCTCCTCAGGCCGTTTGCCATGCACCTCCGGGTCTGGGAACGCAGCGTGGATCCGCAAGGTTGCTCCAGGCCCGGAACCCGCAGGGGGAAGCCCGCGAATCCTCGGGCTGGCGGGGCCCTGAGAGCAGAGGCAGGCTCACAGCCAGTGCCTGAGACCCTGCTGTGAACTGGGTGGTATGTGTCCCCACAAGAGACTTTAGTGCCAAGAGCAGGCACTTGGGCACCGTGCCTTCCAACAGGATCGGGGCCCCTGGCGTTGAGCCCCATTGGCTCAATGGGCAGAGGACCAGGGAGGGAAGGGTGTGCCCTGGTCAGGCCCCCAGCGGCAGAGGCAGGGACAGGCGAGAGCAGGTGTTGAGTCCAAGGCGGAGCTGGCTCCCCTCGCACTGTCCTTCCTCAGATCCGGCCCTTCCGGCCCCGAAGAGCCAGGTGGAGTGGACTTCTCTGTGCAGGGCCTCCTCTCTACCCACTGGCAGGCTGCCTGCCCAGGGTGGTGCCCAGGAGAGGCAGGGAGGCGTGGGGGCTCTGCCTGCATTGCTGGTGGCTTTCAGGACGGCTGGCCTGTTCCTGCAGGAGGGGGAACGGGGAGGGATGGGGCAGCCCTGCCCCCTACCCCACCGCCAGAAGCTCTGGGGGTACAGGGTCGGCGACATCATTGGCACATTCAGTGTTTAATGAGCCCTTAGTGGGTGCCAGGACTCAGGTGGGGATACCAGGTGGTCAAGACAGGCCTGGGCCTGCCCGGGGGGCTCCCAGCCCGGGGAGGGTACAGTCCAGCGCTGTGGGGACGGACACTGGACAGTGGGAACCCTAGAGACAGGTGGAGAGCTGAACAAGGAATGAGAGCCCAACTGGCGTGGCTCAGTGGCTGAGCGTCGACCTGTGAACCAGGAGGTCAGGAGGTCAGGGTTCGATTTTGGTCAGGGCACATGCCCGGGTTGTGGACTCGATCCCCAGTATGGAACTTGCAGGAGGCCGCCGATCCATGATTCTCTCTCATCACTGATGTTTCTCTCTCTCTCTCTCCCTCTCCCTTCCTCTCTGAAATCAATAAAAATATATATTTTTTAACTGAGAGGAAGAGGGGAGGGGGCAGGCCTTCCAGGGTCAGGACAGCAGGTGCGAGGCCTTCGGGGAGGGCCTCCAGGGAGCAGTGGGCCAGGCGGGCCGAGACCTGGCCAGCTCCACAGGGCGGGGTCCTCAAGGTCCCAAAGAGGCTGCCATGAGCCGAAGTTAATTCCCGTCAGTATTTTCCTGTGTCCATCAGACCCGAGTCACATTTCTGTCCCAGGGCGGAGCTTCTCACACTCACTGTGCAGCGGTCCGGCCGGGCGGGGGCGTGGGCAGGAGGAGAGCTGGCTGCAGAGGCAGAGCTCTGGCCCTGCACCCAGGGCTTCTAGCCTGGACAGTTGGTGGATGGAGCCCTGCAATCTGCATTTTAATAACAATCCCGTCTTTGCTTCCTCGGGCTGCCGAGACTGTGGCAACAAACTGGGTGGCTTAAAACAACAAGAGATTTATTGTCTCACACTTCTGGAGACTTAAGTCCAAAATGAGACTTACAGGGCTGAAATGAAGGTGTGGGCAGGGTCGGCGCCCTCTGCAGGCTGCTGGGGAGAATGCATTTCTTGCAACTTCCAGCTTCCGGGGGCGCTGCATCCGTTGGCTTGTGGCCCCATCACTCTAATCTCTGCCTCTGTCTTCACAGCCCCTTTCCTCCTCTGTATCAGAGTCCCTCTGCCTCCCTCCTACAGGACACTCGTGATTACATTAGGGCCCACCCAGGGAACCCAGGATCCTCTCCCCATCTCAAGATCCTTACTTTCCTCAAGCTGCAGCATCCCTTTTGCCATCTAAGGTAACATTCACAGGTTTCAGGGATTCCAACCTGGATATCCTTAGGGGCAATTATTCAGCCCCCCCCCTCCTGTCCCCCCTAGTGATTCCAATGTAGAGGGTCCAGACACTCCTCTGAGAAACCCTGGTCCGAAGATTTGTTTATTTAACAGATGCTTCTCTCTCAGGATTCTCTGAGCTCAGAGAAATGGGACACCACTCGGCAGTCACTTAACAAGCTTCCATGGAGCGCCCACTCCATGCCTCGCCCCGTGCTGGGTGCTGTGGACACCGGGGGGGAGGTGGACCCAGCCGGATAGAGGGAGTATTTAGTCTGGGGATGGGTCCAACGGTTTGGTGAGTTTTTTCAAAGAAATCAGTGATTCAGAAAAGTTAACAATCTGAGCTGGATAGAGGGAGCATTGGGCTCCTAAAGAACCACCCCTCCGCCTGGCCCACAGGCGGATCTCTCACCGCCTTGCCCATGTCATCCTGAGCCCTTGTCTCAGGCAATGCTCAGTTCATTCATTCCCTTCTTCGTTGTCTCTTCTCCACCAGACTGCGAGCTCCAGGAAGGCAAGGAGCCTCCCCGTGGTCCAGCCCCAGCACGTGGCCCAGGGCCTGCGATCGCTCGGTGAGTGCTAGCCAGTGTGCTTGCTGCAAACCACACACAGACTCACCGCGCGAACCTGTCTGCGTAGAGCGCTGACCTGGGGTCAGTCACTCTCTGAACCCTGTTGCCCTGGAGAGAGCACAGAGTGGGGCGATCGTGGGGACCCTCCCCAGGCAGCTTGGGTGCTGTTTACCGTGGTTGTAGGAGCAGAAGGGGAAGGGCAGCCCTGGCTCAGCACTGGCGGGGAGCAGGAGGCTGGGGTGCAGGCTGATCACGTCACAGGGGGCCTGGGCAGTCCTCAGAGACGCCCCAGCCCAGGTTGGACTCATCTGTCTGTCATTAGCTCATACCTCTCGCAGGTATTGACCTGGTTGTTTGTCTGATGTGATGATCCTCAGCTAGAGGTCAGGCCTGCCTCCTCCCCTGGACTTAGCACGCACCTGGCACATAGTAGGTCTCCATGCATCTTCGTTGAATAGATCAGTTAATAAGACGCATGGGAAGCGTCTCTAGGGCTGTGATTGCTACTGAATCCCTGACTTTGAAAAACTGATGAAACCTTTGGATCTGTCCGCGGACAAATGCGCCCAAAGTGTACCTTATAGTTTCCGGGGTCCCATGGACCCCCCCCCCCAGGTCATCCATGAAGCTCCGCTGAAGGTCTTTCTAGGGCCTGGGGGAGGGGGGTGTCCAGAGCTGCCTGGGAGGCTGTGGGGAAGATGTTGCAAGAGGCACACCGTGCAGCCCCCCAACAGCCTGGCGTAAAATGGGGTGACTGAGCCTCTCTTTTCTCTTACACTCTGGTCTCCAGGGGAAGGAAAGGAAGCGAGCATAAGGCCATCTGGCAGGAGGGGGGAGAGCGGGGAAAACACAGGGCCGGGAGGAGAGGGGAAGGAGAAGAGGCGAGAATCGGAGCAGGCGTGATGGAGAGGCTCAGCTCCGGAGGGAAGCAGGGCGGCTGGGGAACAAAGAGCGAGCGCGCGGCGAGGGCGCAGAGGCGCCGGAGGGAACGGGCCTGCGGCCGCCTGGG
>NW_005370657.1:155359-157144 GCF_000412655.1 Myotis brandtii
GCGCGCGGCTTCCCGGCGGGGGCGGGGCCCCGGAAAGGTTACATTTGCACAAAGTGCCTGCGCCATGGCTCGGAGGCTGCGGGAGGGGGCGAGCCGGGCGAGGAGAGAGAAAAGGCGGCGGCGGTCCGTGCAGCCTGGGTAATGGAAACATTCCTCTGGGGGCCGCCCGGAGAAATGCATCTCAGGTTACCGCCAGCCGCACCCCGCTTCTCCGAGGGGGCGCCCCTGGTCAGCGCGCCCCAGCCCTGCTCCCAGCCCCTGCACCGCAGCTGGAGCAACTAGAGACTGTGCGCCCTGCACCCAGCCCTGCACCCCAGCTGGAGCAACTAGACTGTGCGCCCAGCCCCTGCACCCAGCCCTGCACCCCAGCTGCGGCGTCCTAGCTTGTGCGCTCTAACCCTTGCAACCAGCCTCGCACCCAGCCCGTGCGAGCGTCTCTTCCGCGCACCCGAGTAGGTTCTCTGGGGGCTCCCTCGCCTCCGCAGCTCCCCGCTCTGCCTCAGAAGCAGGTGAAAGGGCCCCGGTTTCCCAATCCCTGGGGTCCCGGCTCGTCCTCCTCTCCCCAAGGAGGCTGGTGTGTGACTGAGCCGAGCCCTGCAGGGAGGGTGACCGGATAGGTCAAGTTCGTGCTGACTTGGGAAGGGGCTGAGTCCGTTCCAGCCTTCCCGCAAGGCTCGCCCGGCCCCCCAAGGTCTGGCTGTGGCCTCTGACCCCCAATTACGTGGTGTGAGCGGTGTTCTTCCGCCGCTTTGCGCGGTGTCACTCCCCTGCTCCCAGGCCATCTGCAGCGCCCCATTACCGCCTCAGCTTCCAGTTTACACCCTGGGTCCTGTCCAGCAGGGGGGCGGGGTGTGATGTCAAAACTCCAGCACCTGGGGTCCCCCCTGTCTGGTTGGGGCTGGGGATTGAAGGGCTTCTGACTGTCTATCTTGTAAGTCCTTCTCTCCCCCCCCCCCCCCCCCCCCCCCCCCGGATAATCTGCAGCTCATCACAGCAAATATTCCTAGAAATCCTGTATAGACACTTCCCATTTGCCAAAGTCACACTCCTTATAGTAGCTGTTCAATGGGGGCTGGGGCCCAGGCGGGTGGAGGCTGCCCAGTGAAGAGGTGAAGAGCTGACCCTTGGAGTCCAGTAGATTTGGGTTTAAATTCTGCTCTTCTCCTTCCTGGCTGTGTGTGTCCTTAGGCAGGTTACTCTCTGACCCTCAGTTTGCCCAGCTGTCAGATGGGGATAGAACGGCAGTCAGAGTCCCCTCCTGGGGCTTGGCCGGTGGACTTAAGGGGACAGCACCGTGCAGGGTGGCTCTCACTCAGTGGGACATGTTGTGACTATGAGGTCTGGAAAGAAGCCACAGTCACTGGAGCCCGGGCATGACAAGAGTCTCATCGTGTTCTTTTCTATCGACGTTCGTACCTGCTGGGCACAGTGTCTGCTCGGACAGCAGCGCTAAGGCTCTGCGCGGGCCCTCAGGTCTTGTCCAGTCTCTGCCCTGTTGATCTTTTTCATGCTGAGAGCTTACTAAGATAGACCAGGCGTGGCCAAAGGTTTTTAAAATACTGATTTATTTTCTTTAATGGTTATTGATTTATTCAGCTTTTTTCTTCTTCTTGAGTAAACTTTAATCATCTATATTTTTCTAGAAATTCTCTATTGTATGTTTTCATATATAGCAGCATAAAGTTGCTCATCCTATCTAATAATAGACAAACATGGTAATTGAACGTACCTTCGCTACACCTCCCATTGGCTAATCAGCGTGGCATGCAAATTAACCGCCAACAA
>NW_005370657.1:157163-157456 GCF_000412655.1 Myotis brandtii
GGCGGGACAGCGCCATCCCACCTGCCCTGCCACCATCCAGGCCTGCTATTTGCAACCCGGGGCGGCAGGCATCCCGTGTGCGACCCGACCCAGGGCGGCGCCCCAACCCCCAGATCAGCCCTGCCATGTGCGCGTCACGGGGTGGCAGGGCAGGCACCGAGGGATCGGGCCTGCCATCTGCCACCCGGGAGCGGGCCTAAGCCAGCAGGTGGTTATCTCCCGAAGGGTCCCAAACTGTGAGAGGGCACAAGTGGGGCTGAGGGACACCCTCCCACCTCCCCTCCCCCACCACG
>NW_005370657.1:157593-175142 GCF_000412655.1 Myotis brandtii
GCACAAATTTTTGTGCACCGGGCCTCTAGTAGTATTATGATTCTTAACACTACTACTGTAGCTCTAGTTTCTTCCTCGTTAGATACTTGGCCTTCATCCTTCTTTCCTTGATTAATTTGCGAGGCATTCGTCTATGTGATCGTCTTTTCCAAGAACCAGCTTTGGCTGTGTTGGTCATTTTTGTGATTGTGGCTTTTCCTTTCGTTTATGCTCTTATTTTCATTGTTTACTTCTTTTCACTTATTTAGTTAGTGGGAACCTTTACTCATGCATGTTTAAGTAGTTCTTGAGTAAATGCACTTAAACTATATATTTCTTTATAAATGTCTTTGTAGTTCCATTCTACAAATTTTATTTTGTATTCTTTTCTCTCCTGGGTTCTGAACTGAGAGATAAGACAAAGAGCGGAAGGGTTGGGGAGGGGGAGAAATCATATATATATAATCCTCACCTGAGGATATTTTCCCATTGATTTTTATCTTTTAATTTTTTAAAATATATTTTTATTGATGTCAGAGAGGAAGGGAGAGGGAGAGAGAGATAGAAACATCAAAGATGAGAGAGAATCATTGATCGGCTACTTCCTGCACGCCCTCTTTTGGGGCTCAAGCCCGCAACCCGGGCATGTGCCCTTGACTGGACTCAAACCCGGGACCCTTCAGTCCGCAGGCTAATGCTCTATCCCTGAGCCAGATTGGCTAGTTGGAAGGCGAGAGTAGATGTGACAGCTAAATGGGTTTCCCAATACTGAACATGCAGTCTTCACCTATAGTCACTGTGATGCTGGGGGTGGTGGGTGGGGGACAGAGAATGACCATAGCCTGTAGGTAGGTCACTCCCAAGGAGAGAAAAGAGCCTGGCTGGTGTGGCTCAGTGGATTGAGCGTCGACCTATGCACCAAGAGGTTGCTGGTTCGATTCCGGTCAGGGCACGTGCCCAGACTGTGGGCTCATTCCCCAGTGGGGGGTGTGCAGGAGGCAGCTGATCAAGGATTCTCTCTCACCAATGTTTCTATCTCTTCCTCTCCTTTCCTCTCCATCTGAAAAATCAATAAAAACGTATATTTTTTTAAAAAATAAAAGAAAAGAAGAGAAAGGAAGTTGGTAAGCCCAGCAAGCCCATTTTATTCTCCCCACATTGACCCATCAGCCAAGTCACTCTCCCTCCCTGGGGGCAGAGGGGGGGGGTGAGGGCGGGGGGGGGGCGCGGTGGGGCTGGGGGGGGGGGGTCACACTGATGGGCTCCCTCCTACGAGAAGGAAACACGGGGAAGAGGAAAGAAATGTTCCTATCACAATTGCCTGTAGCATTCGTGAGCTCATTAGAGGCGTGCTTTTTGGTTCTCAAAGATACAGCTGTTGTGGCTCCTTTTCACCTGCCCCTGTCACCGCGGCGGACTTCTGATGTTGCTGCGTTGTGGGTGGAGAGCGTGGTCTGCTTTACATCCATCCCGGAATGTGTTTGGGCTTTTGTGTGTGACCCGAGGCAAGGTCAGTTTTCATAAATGTTTGTGTGTGCTTGGCCATCGTGCGCCATAATTCGTCTGCCAGGGCCACCATCACAGAATATCGCCGCCTGGGCGGCTTGCACGACAGAAAAATGTTCTCGCAGTTGGAGAGGCCGGGCGTGCAAGATCAAGGAGTCAGCCCTTCTGGCCGTGTGCTCACCGACCTCTCCTCCCCTCCCCTCTGGGCGGCACCCCTACAGTCTCTCTGTGTCCAGACGCCTCTGCGGGTCCGACACCAATCGGATCAGAGCGGGGCCCATGGTCATAGCCTTGTGTAACTGAACCCCCTCTTTAAAGGCCCTGTCTCCAAATGCAGTCACATTTTGAGGTCCTGAGGACTAGGGCTTCAACATATGGGGAGGGGGGGAGCAAGTTAGCCTAAAACATGTGTACTGTTTGTTGGTATAGGTGCATACGTTCATGCAGGATTCTCTATGGACTCACCACATCAGATTTGCTAATTCTGCCTTCAAATCTTTTATAGCGTGTTTAAATTTTCTCTGCTTGATCTATTACCTTCTGGGGAGTCTTAAAATCCCCCATTCCTTTTGTGGATTTCTCAGTTTTTTGAAGTAGTTCTTCCAAGTTTTGCTTTACTTATTTCAAGGCTATGTAGTTAGATACAAAACGCTCATACCTGTTGGATCTTCTGGGTGGATTGTTACTTTAATCACCCTGTAGTGTCCCTCTTTATCCCTATTAATACTTCTGGGTCTTAGGTGTGTTTTGTCCAATGTTAATATTACTATATCAGCTTGCTTTTGGTTAGCATTTGCCTAGTATACACTGTGTTTTCCCATTATTTTATTTTCAGCCTTTCTTCTGCTCTAGAGTGGTTTCCTAACCAGCGTGATATTGTATTTTGTTTTGATCCAATATGACGTACTCTGTATTTTAAGAGACAAATAAAATTAATTTAAATTTGTGATGCTTGTTGATATATTTAGACTTACTTCTACCATTTAATTTTGCTGTTCTATTTTCCCTACCTTTAAAAAGTATTCCTCATGTTCTGTCATCTATTCAATTTATAGTTTTCTTTATTCTCCTTTTTTTCTTTGATAATTTGGAAACGATAGCTATACTTCTGTTGTTTAACTGGTTCCCTTAATTTTTAAAAATATGTTTTTATTGATTTTAGAGAAAGAGGAAGGGAGAAGGATAGAGAGAGAGGAACATTAATGAGAGAGAAACATCGATCGGCTGCCTCCTGCACGCCCCACACTGGGGATCGAGCCCACAACCTGGGCATGTGCCCTGACTGGCAATTGAACCAGTGACCTCTTGGTTCATGGGTCCCCGCTCAACCACTGAGCCACACCGGCTGGGCTAAGCTTTTAATTTGTGCTGCCCACGAGATACATTTTTCCCCTCAGAATGTCCCTTTTAATTAACATCCGGTACTTGTTGGATGTGTGCTATACCTCATGTCTTTGATGAATTAATGACTCCGTGTGCCTGGTGACCCCTGACCTCTGCACACGGAGGACTCACTGGAGGTGACCTGGCCCGGCTGTCAGGGGGTAACTTCTGACGTCACTGCCTGCAGATCTTTGCTCCTTGGCTCCTCAGATCTGCAGAGAAGTATCTTCCCCTCCTGCCCAGGTTCCTACGAGCCTGGCTGCCGGGGGGAGGATCCGTATTCACCGCGAGGACCTTCCCTCCATTCCTGCTTCACGCCTGTCCGGTCCCGGCTGGACCTGCCCTGCCCAGTGCGAGCCCGTTCTACCGGCTCCGGCCACAAACCATTTGTCTTCTGTTGGGATCGGTTGAGGCGGTCACCTGGGGGGAGGGGATCTTGGTGACTAACTGCTCTTTAAACTGTAGTTCAATCTGCTTTTATCCCTCGACCGTCAGCAGGACCTGGCACTCACCACCTGAGCCTTTGGGGGTTCCTTGTGTCCTAGACCAGCCGTGGGTAAACTACGGCCCGCGGGCCGGATCCGGCCCATTTGAAATGAATAAAACTAAAAAAAAAAAGACCGTACCCTTTTATGTAATGATGTTTACTTTGAATTTATATTAGTTCACACAAACACTCCATCCATGCTTTTGTTCTGGCCCTCCGGTCCAGTTTAAGAACCCATTGTGGCCCTTGAGTCAAAAAGTTTGCCCACCCCTGCACTAGACGCTCCTCACTGCCCACTTAGCACTCATTGTTTTGCACCCCTAAGTTGGTATTCACTCACTGGTCTGCTTTCCAATTTCAATAGGATCCCATTTGCTTTGCCATTGTAGTATTTTTAAAATATATATATATATTTTTAACTGATTTCAGAGAGGAAAGGAAAGGGAGAGAAAGAAACATCAATGATGAGAGAGAATCATTGATCGGCTGCCTCCTGCACACCCCACACTGGGGATCGAGCCTGCCACCCGGGCATGTGCCCTGAGCAGGAATCGAACCCTGACCTCTTGGTTCATAGGCCAACGCTCAACCACTGAGCCACACCGGCCGGCTGCCATTGCAGTATTTTAAAAATTTCTTTCTACCCCTTGAAAGGAGTTTCAGGAGGGAACAGGGATAAATACCCGCGTCTCATTTGCTGTCTCTAGCCAGAAGCCCTGACTGTTCTTTTTTCATTTTATTTAGTTCTTTTCGATAGCTCCCCAAACTTCTTAGTCATTTTGATCACAGCCACTTCGTGGTCTCTATCATTTGAAGTTCTGGGGGAAGGGGGCGACTCCAGTCCTACGGTTGGTTTTGCCACAGACTCTCCTCTCGACTACTTTTGTTTTGTGATTTTGTCTTTGTGAGCTCATCTGCGGAGACCTTTGTCCGTGGGAACCCTGGCTGGCAGGGGGCAGGTCCTAGCCCTCCAGTGAGTGTTTGCATTTGCTTCTGCCCAGTGCCCGGTGGCATTTCCAGCCGGGTACCCCTTTTTGTGTTAAGTTCTCGCTTTCAGAGTCTCCAGGGCACACCAGGGAGCAGGTAGGATAAATGTAAATCCCAACACCCCCCCCTCCCAGGAGGCTGCGTCTGTGGTACCAATTCCCAGAGCAGCCCTGTGTCCCCCCGCATTCCCAGGCCTGCAGATGAGCATCCGAGGGAGCTGTCTGAGCAGGGGTGGGGGTGTTTGTTTTTTATCCTTCTCCACCTTTTCCCTGAGAATATGACTCTGGAGAGTGTGGTTTGGAGACGGGTCTCATTTGTAATTCCTGGCTTGGTGGAGCCCCAGCCTTCTTTCTGGTCCCCACGGGGGCTGTAAAGTCCAATCCCCAGGCCGCAGAGACCCACAGCGCCCTGCCCAGCCCGCCCAGCACAGCCAGGCACCGGCCTCCTGATTCCTGCTCTGGTTTTCAGCTCCTGCTTTGTTTTTATCCCTGGGGAGCTCCCCTCCTTTCTTGCAAGCTCAGCCATGCATTTAAAAGGATGTTTGTTATATTTTAGCCACCATTTCCAAGCAGCATTTTGTAGCAGCAGGGTTTTCTGCTGGGGAACTGACAATACCGCCGGAAATGGGAGTCCTGAGTTCTTTGTGTGTTTCTAATCCCCCCGCAGCAGAGATGGCTCGGAGAGTATTGGGTACCAGAACGGCATTGCCGTTTTCCACCTAATCCGTGGTCTTGCCAAGGGCCACAGCACAGCCAGCCGGGTTCCTCTGGCCGCCCTGCTGTCTGGAGCAGGAGTCCCGGAGAACATTCAGGACCCATCCTGGCCTGGACCCAACCTCCCGCGGGTCCGCTGGGTACCGTCTGATGTCCAGCCAGCCCTCCTGGGCACCCTGCCCTCCAGCCACACACCTGATCACAGGCTCCCTCTCACCCTTCTTTGAACTTGCAGGTCCCACCCCCTGCCCAGGCGGGTGCCCGCCCCAGCCCTCTGCCTCCGCAGCCTGGAGCTGGTCTGGCTGTTTGCTCATGATTGGGCCTCCTCCACCGGACTTGCCCTCCCTCCCGGGCGCGGCCCAGTGCTTCCCTTCCTCTCTGTAGGCCCAGCATCCTCCTGGTAAGGGCAGTAAGGGCGCAAACACCAGGGCAGGGTGCTCAGTAAATGTGTGTCTAAGGCGTGAACCCACAGCCAGCACTCCCACAGCCCGGCTCTGATTGGGGTTTTACAGAATCAAAGAAGCTGTTCCCTGAACACAACCTTCTCCTCCCTCCCCCGTGACAGCCCAGCCCTCTGGAGGAGCAGAGCGGACCTCTGGCATTTTAATCGGGAGGTGGCAGGTCATGTGGGTTAAAATGGACTCTAATTAGCTCTCCCTAGAGCAGCACTGGGGCGGGAGAGGAGTGACTTGGTCCAGGCTCCTCCACAGCCCCCCACCCCCCACCCCATCTCCCTGGTGGGTGGGGTTCCAAGGGCCCAAGTTTGGAAACGATGTCTTTCCCAAGGGGAACTAGGTGGGTGTCTCCCCAAAGTTATGGCTGCCAGCAACTTTGTCTGCCTGGGCTGAGGGGTGAAATGAAGGTCACGGTGGATGGCTCAGGGCGAGTTTACAAAGTACTTTCCCTCCGATCTCTCCGAAGGAGGGAACTTGGCCGAGGTCAGGGGGTGGGGGCGAGCTGTGGGGGCTGCACTATCCCGTGCAGTGGCCACTGGCCATGTGTCACCCCTGAGCAAGCACTTGGGATGAGGCTAGTCTGAATGCAGGGGAGCCAAGTGTGAAATACACACCAGATGGCGAAGACTGGGCAGGAAAAAGGTAAATGTCTCCTTAGTAATTTTAAACGGTTATGACGTCAATGATAATACTGTGGCTACATTCGATTAAATGCCGATATTATTAGAGCGAATTCCACCAGGTTTATATTCTTTAACTTTGCCTCCAGGAAGCTACCAGAAGATGTAAAATGTCCTAGCAGCTCGCATTTGTGGCTCGAGTCCTATTGCCACTGGGCAGCCCTGGTCTAGAGTGTGAGCCACGTGACTTCTCAGCAGACTCGCCTCCATTTACCGCCAGCGGCCACCACCAGGCCGCCGCCCGGCCAGGCAGCAGCTCTGCAGGCTCCGGTCAGACGCCCGGTGGGGTGTCAGCTGCACCACTTCCGGGCTGTCCGGCCGTCCCTTGGGCAAGTCGCCCCACTCCCAGCCCCAGCTTCTGCATCTGTGAATGACTCGGTTGTGCCCACAGGGGACAGGGGAGTGCTGAGGTTCTGAAGAGGACCCTCCCGTTGCCCGTGCATAGCCCTGTCACAAGTGCTGCTGGGCTGTGGGCAGCGCCGGGCGGGACCTGGGCTGCCGTCTCCTGCACAGAGCAGGAGGCCAAGCCTTCTGTGCTGAATGAATGAATGAAGGAAGGAAGGAAGGAAGGAGGGCTTGGTCCATACCACTTACCGCTGCTGATCAATGAAATACTCGCTTTGGCTGTGAAGACAGCCTTTCTCCGTCTATTGTCTGCGTTTGCAGGTGTATCATATTCGTGAGATGCACAGCCATGGTGCAGGCTGATTTTGAGAACTGCCCGACCTCTTATGGGATCCCTAGAAAGCAGAGCCCGGGCTAAGTCTTAGGGTGACCCCGGGCGGCAGGAGAGGGAGGCAGGAGAGGGGGAGGAGCAATGGGTGTCCTTCCATAGGGGTGGGGGGGAGGGCCGGAGGCCATGGAGAACGCTAGGATATACAGAATGCCTCCCAGAAGGCAGGGGGAGAGAACCTCTCCGCTCCTGGCCGGCTCCTGGCCGAAGGTTGTTCCAGAGCCTTTCCTCCCCACACGCCTGAGCTGCGCCAGTGGCTTCAGGAGTCCTTGGGGGAAACCCCGAGGCGGAAACACACCTGCTAGGGGTGGCACCTGGTCAGTGCGAGTCGGCCCAGTCAGAGGTGGGACAGGGAGCGGACTGTGGCACCAGGGTCTCTTACACCCCTAATGTTTACAGACACCAAAGGGAACTCATCATTGCTACGAAGGGATGAAGATCAGTAGCTGAACTTAAGGGCTGTGGCATCGACAGGATGGGCTATGGCTTACGGGCAATTCTGGAAAGCTAGCTGCAGCCTCATTCATTTGTTCATTTGCGCACTCATTCATTCATTCATCAACCAGTAGTTATCGGACACCGCCTCTGGGTCAGGCCCTGCCCCGCCCAGGAAGGACGTTGGAGAGAGAGGGGTGAGGATGTCATTGTATCAACCGAGTGGAACCTTCCTAATTAATAAATGAGGAAAGTCGATTGCAAGCGTCAGCCCTTTACCCTTCGTTGGTAACAAGGTATCGACGCTGAATGTCACAACTACAAGCTCCGAGCTTCGCGGGGTCCAGGACTTGGAAATGAACGCACCCGCCCATCCCGCCTCCCTGCCTGCACTCAGCCTGCAGCCCCTCAGGGCCGAGTTGGTGCCAGGCTGGGTGCCAGGGCTGGGGGTGCAGTGGTGAATGGGAGGGAGCCCCTGCCCTCGGGAGGCCATGGTCGCCCATCCCGCCTCCCTGCCTGCACTCAGCCTGCACCCCTCAGGGCCGAGTTGGTACCAGGCTGGGTGCCAGGGCTGGGGGTGCAGTGGGAATGGGAGGGAGCCCCTGCCCTCGGGAGGCCATGGTCCGGAGGGAGTGGAGGCCGTGGTCCGGAGGCAGCGCCAAGCCCGAGGGAGGAGGGGGTCTTGGAAAGCTTCCTGAAGGAGGTGCAATTGAACATTCACCCCCCAGGTCTCTGGGCCCCAGATGTGAGCTTCTGGCACAGACCAGACCTGGCTGAACCTCATAGCTGGCTGCTTGGCAGAGGACGTTGGCAAACCCGGGCTTGCTCGGGACCATTTGCATATCATTTGCATCTATCTGCATATGCGGTGGCACAGCCTGGTCTCCTATGCATTTAAATTGCAAGTTACTTGTCTCTCTTTGAAAGCTCTCACTTTTTTCCCATGGGGGGTGGCTGGCTCCATTTCCCCTCCTTGTCCTTACAATGCAAGACAGTTGAGTCTCCCCAGCAAGGTGCAAAGCTATAGATGTTGGGGTGCCATATGTGTTCGCTATGCTGGCTTTCAGAGGACTTTGCTGTTTTTAAGGGACCCATGCCAGCCTTGTACAGAAGGGAATATTGGGCATGTGCACCCTGTGTTGCAGATGGGGAAACTGAGGCAGGGAGAGATTTAAGTGAGGTGCCCAACCTCTCTTGCCACGTTGGAGGCAGGACCATGGCTAGGGTTCAGGGCTCCCGATTTCTGACTCCGGGTCTAGAGAGTCCTTCGCCTCTTTGTGTGGATGTGTGGAAGGCAGTCAGAGGGGGGCAGGGACTGGCCCGTGGCCACACGCTGGGCCAGGATGCAGCGCTGACTCCCACAGCTCTGCCTGGCTACCGTGAGCCTCTCTGTGAAGGTGCTTGTTTTGGCTGCTGTCAGCAGCCTCTGCTGCGCGAAAGGGTACCGTCCCCATAAACTCCGCGCATATTGACTTCTCCGCCCCTGGGCTGCCTTTTAATCTTGGCGAGTGAGTGTCACCAACCCAGCCCATCCTGTTCCATCGAGACCTGACTTAGCTCAGACTTGAGCTGGCAGGAGTCCTCATTGGCCCTCTGACTGGGACTTCATGCTGGCCTGGAGGCACAAGCTGGGCCATCCTAGAGGATGTAGGGTTCCCCACCCCCCCTGCACTCAGCAGATGCCCGCTCACATGTCTGTCTTAACTAAACTTGTGGATATGCTTGTATCTTTTAAAATATATATATATTTTATTGATTTGAGACAGGAAGGGAGAGGGAGATAGAAACATCAATGATGAGAGAGAATCATTGATTGGCTGCCTCCTGCACGCCCCCTACTGGGGATCGAGCCCACAACCCGGGCATGTGCCCTTGGCCGGAATCGAACCTGGGACCCTTCAGTCCGCAGGCTGACACTCTATCCATTGAGCTAAACCAGCCAGGGCTCAGCTTGTATCTTAAGATGTATTAACAGAGTGGGATGGGGACTTACTGAAGACCAACTTTGGGTCTAGCTGGCCATCACCTCATGGGAGGATCTTTACTTGTAGGAACCTGTAGTTCACTGCTAACAACAACTCCCATTTACTGAGCACCTTTGTGCAGGCCTGGTGCTGGGCTTCCGCTCGGGTTACTGCCATTTCTCATCCTGCAAGACAGAGACTTATTCCTGCCATACAAGAGAGGCCGCTGAGGCTCGGTGAGATGAAGGACTTTGTTCAAGGTCATACAGCAAAGTACCAGGGTCAAGGCTCAACATCAGAGGTGGCTGGCTCCAGACCCCAGCAAAAGGGACTTCCACTTTCCACTACACCATATTACTTCCAACGTCAAGTCTAAAACTAGACCTAACGTGAGCACTAACTTATAAGACTTAGGCAGCGATCCATGGAGTGATTTACAAAGTGCAGACTTGCTGGTAGTGGAGGGGTAGCTTATGTCAGGTTAACTTTCTGCTGGCAACAATTATAAAACCTGAACAAAATATGTAAGACAGAATTGTTTGGAATGACTGGAGAGGGACTAAAATCAGGCAAAAACTGGAGAGGACGTGACCCTTGAAACAAAGAAGCCATACTGATGAGAGACTTGCTGAGCTGGCGTCCCCCCTGAAGGCATGCGCTCTCCGGTTGATGTAGTGCAAGGGGGTTAGAACTCCAGCAGAAAGTAGAAGCCTGAGAGGCTGACGAGTAGGAAATTGGAGCTCGGGGCCTCCAGACAGATGGAAATTGAGAGAGAAGAATCCCAGACAAGAGAGCTACAGAGGGAGAAACCTCCCCTCAAATCCCTGGCTGACTGGTGTGGGGCTTGACTCCAAGAAGCCCTGGGAAAACACAGCTGGGAGGCCAGAAATGCTGAGCGGAGACTTCTGCAGCTGCTTGACGCTGGGGAGACGGATTTTCTTGTTTAAGTCTCACCCAGTTAGAGTGGTTTGGTAAACATATCAGGTTCTTCATTGAGATTCTAGGAGACCATGACTTAGGAGTGAGGATGGAAAGAAACCTTCCAGAACAAAGTCTAACCCCAAGCCTCCGCAAGATTAAGGTGAGTGGCCAACAGTTAAACAGAAGAATAATATGCAAAATTCTTCAGGGGAAGATGACGCAACTCAGAATCTCTCCATTGTATCATCAAGATGTCAAGCATAAAATTAAAAATTACTAGATACGGGAAGAAACAGAAGAATGTGACACACAGACAAGACTTTTTTTTTTTTAAGTCAGTAAAACAGGTTCAAAGGTAACCCAGATGTTGGAATTAGTAGACAGATTTTTTAAGTCATTGTGGTACGTTTTTTAAAGGCTCTATAGGAAAAGACAATTATAATGAATAGAGACATGGGACATGTTATGAGTACGTTAGTCTTCTAGGGCTGCCAGAACAAAGTACCACAAACTGTACAACAGAAATTTACCCTCTTGCCGTTCCAGAGGCTACAATTCTGAAATGCAGGTGTTGGCAGGGTTAGTTTTTTTTAAAGTGCAGAGGAAAAATCTGTTCTATGCCTCTCTCCTAGTTCCTGGCGATGTCTGGCAATCCTTGGCATTCTCTGGCTTGTATGTGTATCACTCCAATCTCCACCTCCATCTTCACATGTTGTTCTCTCTGGGTGTCTCTCCTCTTCTTATCAGGACACCAGTCCTATTGGATTAAGGACCCACCTTGCTTTAGTATGACCTCATCTTCACTAATTTCATCTGTAATGATCCTATTTCCAAACGAGGTCCTATTCTGAGGTACAGGGGGTTAGGACTTCAACACATTTTTCTGGGTGGACATATTTCAACCATAACAAGAGGAGATGAAGAAACTTAACAAAAAATCAGATTATGCCCGGTTGGTGTGGTTCAGTGGCTGAGCATCAACCTATGAACCAAGAGGTTTGAATCCCGGTCAGGGCACATGCCCGTGTTTCAGGAAGCAGCCGATCAATGATTCTCTCTCATCACTGATGTTTCTATCTCTGTCCCTCTTCCTTCTCCTCTAAAATCAATATATATATATATTTAAATCAGATCAAAATCTAAACTGAAAAATACACTACCTGAAATCATTCATTGGATGGGATTAGACCCAATAAAAAAGGACCAGTGACTTTAAAGAAATTATCCACTCTGAAGTACAAAGAGAAAAATGATTGAAAAAATAAATGTAGCCTGAGTAACCTGTAGGACAGGATTAAGCAGTCTTTACACACATGTAATTGGAATCACAGAGGAGGAAAGAAAGATAATGGGGCAAGAAAATATATTTGATGAAATAGTGGCTGAGAATGTTCCAAGTTTGACTGAAAAAAAATAATCAAGCTCAGTGACCCTTAATCAAGATAAATACAAAGAAAAACATACTTAATAAGCACATGATGGTCTGACTGCTAAAAAACAAAGATCAAGAGATAATCTGAGAAGCAGCTGGGAAAACCCCCAAAACAATTATATATAGAAAAACAGTGATGTAAAGGACAACAGACTTCTTATGGAAACAATGCAAGTCAGAAGACAATGGAACAACACCTTAAGAGTGGTGAAAAGGAATCTGTTCACCGAGAATGTTATCAGTAAAAATGCCTTTCCAAATGGAAAAATAAAAACATTCTCAAATAAATAAAACAGATAATTTGTTGCTAGGCTTAAGGGAAATGATACCAGATAGAATTTCAGATTTACAGAGGGGAAAATAGCACTGGTAATGGCAAATATGTGAATAGATACAAAAGATTATTTTGCTTTTCAGTAAAAAATGAATCGACTTCTTAAAACAAAAATAACAGTGCCTTCTATAGCACATATAAAAGTAAAATATGTGACCAAATTAGCCCAAAGGACAGTGAGGATGAAATGGAATTCTACTTTTGTAATGTTCTTGCAGAATCCATGAAGTGGTGTGTGTTTATTGGAAGGTACACTGTGATAACTTAAGAATGCATATTGTAACCCCTATGAGAGCAACCAAAAAATCTAAAGAGATATAGCTAAAAACAAGCAGAGAATGGAATGTTTTTAAATGCTTGATTAACCCAAAAGAAGGCAATCAAGGCGGAACAAAAGCTCAAAGAAGAGAGGGGACAATAGATAGCAAACAGCAAGACCATAGATGTAAACTCCTCCACAGCAATAAATACATTAAAGGGACCAGACACTCCAACAGAAAGGCAGTATTGTCAGATTCAATTTGAAAAACATTCAACAATAAAGATTTAAAAATTAAAAAAATATATATAGCCTAAAAAAGAAAGAAAAGAAAAAGTCATGTCTGAGTTCTTGGTCTATAAGCGGAAGAATGAAATGAACGTGTGTGTCCAAGCTCTGAGCACAGGGCCTGGCCCAGTGTGGCTGCTTCTTTAGTGAAAAATCTGAACTTGTGAGCCCCACTTTCCAGGAAGCTTTCCATGAACTTCCTGTCGGGAGGCCCCGTCGGCCGTCCGCACAACATCTGGCCTGGCTGAGCATTCATCCACCTGGCCTTTTGTTGAGCAATGTGGATTGTTTGTCTACTTTGGGGGAGCAGGGAGCAACCCTCCTCCCTTACCGGCTCCAAAGCAGAAGGGAGGGGGAGATTAAGTCACAAATAAATGCATCCTCGAAGCTGGGACTGCAGCTGAGTGTTCCTGAGGCTGGCTGGGTCAGCAGCTTGTGGCCAGTGTGGCTGCCTCATGCTGCCCCCCCCCCCAGGCCTCTTCTTCCCAGCGGCCTGCCCTAGGGCTGCTGGTGCGGTCTCCTCCCCCAGGGGAGCTTTGGCTCTGGTCGGAAAGGTCCGCTCCTTTCTTACCCCTGGCATCTACCCTCTCGGGTCAAGCCAGGGCCCCCCACCTTTGGTCAGCAGGCTGTGGGCGAAGGACAATGAGGCAGGGCTGTGGGCCGGGAGACGACAGGTTCATTGGGCTCCGTCAGCCCTGGGTGGGCTCTAGGCACAGGGTTACCCCTTGCTCGTTGGTGATCTTTGTGCATAAGGCAAGGGGGGCCGGGCGACCCTGACCTGCACCCCCGGGGGGCCTTCCTCTCTCCCCACATCTGGCCTCTCAGTTAAATTCAGAGCCTTGAGGACCAAAGTGCTGTTTCTAGCGACTTTCCAACTGCCCAGTCCTCGGTCTCCCCTCCTCCCAACCCCCATATCTAACCCTCCTCCCACCGGAGGGTAACTGCCTCGGTTTCTAACCCAGAGGCTATTCTTGCCTGTTTTGGTCCTTTACGGAAATGACACCTCTGGCACATGCAGTTTGAGTTTTGTCTGCGTCGTTGGGTGTGGCTGTAGATGGTCCGTCCTTAGGGCTGCCCAGTGGGCCGCTGCATGGAGAGGCTGCCGCTCGTGCGTCCACTCTACGGCCGCAGGGCACCTGGGGTCATCTCAGTCCGGCTCCGATGCATCGTGAACGTGCAGGTCACGTCCTTCGGTGAAAACACGGATTTGCTGCTGTCGTGTCCGTGCGTAGGAGTGAAGTGCTGGGTGCGAGGGGCGGGCCGCTCAGAGTGAGTGGATCCCCGCACGCTTCCCCCGGGGGTTGGACCAGCGTCCATTCCCGCCACAGCACGTGCGTTCCGGTTGCGCCGCGCTGTCCAGCACAGCTGTGGCCAGTCCTCGCGTTAGCTCTCCTGGGGGCGGAAGTGTAGCTCGCTGATGAGTCAAAAAGCTGAGCTCCTTCCCACCGGTTTGCTGGTCGTCTGGGTGTGTCCTACGGTGACATCCTTTAACCCCAGTATTTTCTGTCATTTTTCTCTTGAGTTGCCTGCCCTTTTCTCCGGGATTTAAAAGGCCAGTCTGCTCTGCCCCGCACGCTCAAAGCCGCGGTGATCGGGCCACATTTGCACCGTAGCCGGGGACAGGGTTTACAGACAATATGTCACATCAAAGTAATCCGATTTGAATTGATTTGGTATTTGATTGATCCATTTGTCCTGGGTTTATGGTATAAGAGCGCCTTCTATAAGGGCTCCAAAGAGTTTGTGGCTCATTTCGTGTTTGCACGTGCGTAGGTAACACCACAGTAAAAATCATCTCAGGCAACGTGAGGGCCCTGCGATCCCCTCCTCCTCTTGGTAAGCACGAGGTTTTCAAAACACGACGCCAGCCTGGCAGTGCCCTGCATGATGCATCTCAGAGGCCCCGCTGCCTGCGCTCCGGCCTCCCGGGCTCACCTTGCACCTCTGCCTGCTCCGGGGTCATGCACTGAAGCTGTTGCCTCTTTCGGAACCAAGGCCTCTCACAGCCCATCATCTCTGGGCCCCCAGTTCTTGCTGCTCCCGGCCTTGGGCCAGCCTGTGCCTGTGGCCACCCGCTTTGCGTAGAGTTTGTTCCTTGCCCAGGCTCTGCTCAGTGGTCACTTCGCAGGGCAGCCCTCCCTGTGGCCCTGGAATGCACTGTCCCAGCTGGCACTGTCCTCCTTTGCATAATCTCAGCTGCGATATTTGTTTATTATTATTATTATTATTATTAATTTTAAAATCCTCACCTGAGGACACGTTTTTCATTGATTCCAGAGAGAGAGGAAGGGAGAGAGAGAGAAAAAAAGAAACATCGATGAGAGAGGTAGATATCCATTGGCTGCCTCCTGAACACACCCCAACCGGGTATCAAACCTGCAACCTGGCTGCGTGCCTGACCGGAATGAAACCCATGCGACCCTCCAGAGCGAGGGCGGACGCTCTAACCACCTGAGCCACACAGGCCAGGCTGCAGGATTCAGTTTAAATGCGGCATTTCCCCTCCCAGACCGCAAGTTCCGTGAAGGCAGGGACGCATCCTCCCCACCTTTCTTTCTCGGGTGTCTACGCAGGGCTTGGCTTTTGCGGGTGCTCAGCAGAGGTTGCTGAGTGATTTCACCGCCTGAGCTGGTGTCACCTCCTCACTGTGTTGGTGCTGAAAGGCCAGGAGGGCCCAAGGTCCCATGTAGCGAAGGGCAGAGGAAGATGACATTTCTAAGCGACGTGCTGTTATGCTCACTGTGGACTGACATGCAGCTGTGAGAATAACACAGAGGGCTCCCAGGTGCCTTTACCGGGTCCCCCATGGGATGCCCAGCAGAACCACAGGACAGCATCGCTCGGGGGTGGCGGTGACACAACCCCGGACCTTCGGCCTTCCCAGCTCTCCCAGGCTGACGGAGACTCTTCGGTGAGTGCGTTCAGTTCTGTACACTCTTATCCCAGGTTTGCGCTTCCTGCACCTCAGTCAGAATCCAGAACACTCCCCTCGCCACCAGGCCCTGCCTCCTGTTCTCCTATGGCCACACCCCCTCTCTCCCGCTGTCCCTAATCTGTCCTCCATCACTAACATGTTATTTCAAACGTGTTATCTAAACAGAACAGCGAGTGTGTCACCTTTTGGGCTTGCCCCACCCCCCATCTCCCCGCCTTCCACAGACACCTCTTTCTGAGCCAGTATCAACTCTGCACGGTCTCAGAGCCCCAGGCAGGGGAGGGGAGGGCTGTTATTCCCATTTTACAGCTGCGCAAACTGAGCCCCTGAAACTCCAGGGCCAGCACTCTGGGTGACCACCGCTCCCTCCCACAGCAGGGAGGAGGGCTCCGGTGGGGTGGTGGGGTGGTGGGCTGGGGCCAGGATGCAATGGCCTTGAGCCTTCCTCACCCCGCTGTGACCCAGCCTGCCCTCTGTGTGTGTGTGCGGTCCCCTCTGTCCCTCCCAGCCCCTCCCCAGGGCTGTCTCATCCCTCCACAGTGAGAAGGGACTGGGGCCGCTGGGTCCCCATCTGCTGGCTTGAGGCCCCGCTTGGCCCTGAGAGCAAGGTGGCCAGGTCCGGCCCTCAGGCTCCCCCGGGTAGAAGGGGGAGGGGAAGGATCACACCCTGCAGATCCGTGAAGATGCAATGAGGCAACGTGCGAGGAGCAGTCGGTAAGTGCCAGGCGCAGAGCGAGCCCCCAGCGCTCGCCGCCCGAGGCCCCATTTGGCAATGAATTATGTATGGCCTTCTGGCAGCCGCTCGCCGGGCTGGCGTTCTCCAGGCTTCTCCCGGCCGCTCTGCAGCGAGGCGCCGGCTCCCCGGTGGGGTGGCAGCGTCCTTTGTCTCCTGCAGGGCCCTGACCGGGTCTGCCGGTGGCTGATCTCTGTGCCCACAATGCCCGTTTCACAGGCCGGAGGACCAAGGTCTGGGGTCAACTCAGACACATGATGATGAGGAGGATGAGGATGAGGATGATGATGGAGCAGCAGCGTCGATAACAACAGTGATGGTGATGGTACCAGCTGGGCTTTATTGTGCCTTTTCGATGGACCAGGCACATTTAATGGACAGTTGTTCGTTCAACAGAAATCGGAGCGCCCACCCCTGCGGGCACTGTCCCAGGTGCTGAACGCTTGGGCGGCAGTGGGTCTGCGTCCTGCCCGCATGGAGCTCAGGTTCTAATGTGGGAGAGCAGGCAGCGTCTCAACGAGCAACTGAGGATGTTCTATGTCAGCTGGTGGGGCCGTGAAGGAAGAGAAAGGGGAGGTGGGAGGAGACAGGATCGTCAGGACAAGCCTCGCTAAGGAGGTGGCATTTGAGCAGAGCCACAGGGCCCTGAAAGGCATCTCACGAGATGTCTGGGAAAGGAATGTTCTAGAAAGGAGCAACAAGTGCAGAGGGCTTGGGACAGGACGTGAGCCTGTGTCTGAGGCACCGCAGGCCGGCTGGTGTCATGGGAGGCACCGAATTCTCAGGGCAACCCTGTGAGCTGCCTCCTTTTCTTTCTTTCTTTGTTTTTACTTTAAATATCTTTTTATTTCAGAGAGGAAGGGAGAGGGAGGTGGAAACATCAATGATGAGAGAGAACCATTGATCAGCTGCCTCCTGCACGCCCCACACTGGCGATCGAGCCCGCAACATGGCCATATGCCCTTGACCAGAACTGAACTCAGGACCCTTTAGTCCGCAGACCAATGCTCTAGCCACTGAGCCAAACCAGCGAGGGCTGAGCTGCCTCATTTTTGAGAGGAGAAAATTGAGTCCGGGTTTATTTATAACTAGAGGCCCAGTGCACAAAAATTTGTGCACTGGCAGGGGATGGGGGTGGGGGGGGTGTCCCTCAGCCCCACTTGTGCTCTCTCACAGTCTGGGACCCCTCGGGAGATAACCACCTGCTGGCTTAGGCCCACTCCCTGTGTGGCAGATGGCCCGATCTCTCGGTGCCTGCCCCGCCTCCCCGGGTTGCACACACGGCAGGGCTGATCCGGGGGTTGGGGCGCCGCCCCGGGGCAGGT
>NW_005370657.1:175294-181193 GCF_000412655.1 Myotis brandtii
CCCGCCCTGCCTGCAGTATGCAAATTAGCCGCCATCTTTGTTGGTGGTTAATTTGCATATCGTGCTGATTAGCCAATGGGAGGCGTAGCGAAGGTACGGTCAATTACCATGTTTGTCTATTATTAGATAGGATCTTTGTTCATATGCGTTGCTGCAGACAGGTTTATGTCTGATTACAGGGTCTGCCCCATGTGTCAGTGGGGGACTAGGAAATGTGTGGCATGTGTCTTTCCACAACTGGAAATGCTCCGAGTGTGGGAACTGTCTGCCTGCCAGGGATTTGGGGTCAGGGATGGGGAGCTTGTGTGTGCGGGTCTTCACCGTTCCTGCCGTGGACCGTCCCCACCTGCCTGTGTCACCGTCTGCTCTTGTTTCCCTCCTTCACCGGCCCGTAACCTCCCAGGACAGCATTTCCCCGCCACAGACAGGAGGTGCTGTCTCTGCTGGCCCACAGCCCCCCCCCCCCCGCCATAGGCCCATGCTGGGCGTTCCAAGTCAAGTCAAGGCCTGGGGAGCCACGACACAGGCCCCTGGCCGCATGGCCCCGAGGCAGGCCGCGGTGGCGGGCACGGGGCTCATCATGGATCTGCTGGACCGGCCTTGGCGGGCTGAGAGATGCTCAGGCCCAGTGGCTTGCGCTGTTGACCTTTGCCTCGATGGCCGGGCGATGAATGAATGGCGAGCTTCCCCCTTCCATCTCTAACTGGACGTGAGAGGTTCGCGGCAGCCCAGGAGCAGGGAGGAGGTGAAGAATCAAAATGGCTCTGCAGGGGGAGGAGTGGCCGGAGGTGAGGACGAATCTGCTGGGAAGGAAGAGCCACTCGCAGGGGCCTCCTCCCAGCCTCCTGGCCTCCAGGTTTGCTTTCTAGACCATCCTGCAGAGGTTCCAGATGATTCTCCCTCGGGCCTCCTCCTCCCTGAGCTGCCACACTTCGTGGCCGCCTGTACCGGCCTCTGAAGGCCCGCTTCCTGCAGGAACACACCAGCTCCCTCACCTGCACGGCTGGTCCACAGGGCCCGGCTGGCTCTTCCTCATCCTCCAGGGCAGGGTTGGCTCCACCTCCTGCAGAAAGACTTCCTGGATGTAGGGCCCCTCCCCTGACTCCCAGGCCCGGGTCCCTGGCATCAGCAGAAGCCCCTCCAGATGGACACTGGCTGACTGGCCCGTCTACTCCGGGCCGTGGTCTCATGGACAGAACCCACGTTGGCTTCTGTCTCTCCCAGCCTGGCCGGGGCTGTATGCCCAGGAAGGGCTCAAGGAAGCCCAGAGGGGGAGTGGGAAGTGGGATGGCAGCGTTTATTGAGCTTCCACCCCATGCCAAGCCCCGTGACACGGAGTTAGATCCGCATCTTGCTGCACCCGCCGCCCTGGGCTGTTCCCTTTTAACCTGTATAATGGGCACAACCCTCGGTCCTTTCTAACAGTGCCGTGAGGACAAAGGAATGGTTCATGCCGAGGGCTCCTCTCAGCCCCAGGCACTCAGTAAGCATTTAACTGTTCCTATTACTGGTGGTTAGTGGGGTTCTAGAGCCAGCCTCTGGGGCTTCAAGCCCAGGCTCCTCCACTTACTGGCTTTGACTTTAGGCAAGTTACTTAACCTCTCTTGGCCTCAGTTTCCTCATCTGTAAAATGGGACAAATCATAGGCTTTCTCTCTCTCTTTCTCTCCTGCCCTGCCTCCCGCCCTCCCAGGGCTGTTGGGAGTATTAAATAAGTGAATATGTGGATGATTTGCAGTGGTTGGAGCTGGAAAAGGGCTGAGCAAACTCTGGATGGTATCATTACTGTCTCAGGATCACCCCAAGGGCCTCAATTCTGACACCAGCAGGGAGACTGGAGCTTCTGGGGAATCTTCCAGAAATTGCTGATGTGAGTCGGGGCAGGAATGGGCTTTAGAACTGGTGAACATTGACCTCCCACCCCTGTATCTCCTGAAACTGCTCCATCCATGTCTGATGGTCTTTGTCACCAGAAAGTTCTTCCTTGTACCGACCCTAGGTCCCTCCGGGGCTGGTTTCTCTGGGTTCCCATCCAGGCCTGGATGGAAACAATCCCAGAGCCTCCCAGCTCGGCCCAGAGTACAGTGAGGTGAGCAGTCCCCAGCCCCTGGGATGGGGGTGGGGGTTGCTGGGCTCAGTCTCCCCAAATGTCTCCCAGCCAGAGCCAAATGCAAAGACACCTCTGTCCCCTGCATTTCAGGCCTCGGGGATGGACAGGGTGAATGTGCGCCTGAGGGTGGGAGGGGGAGAGGGAGAGAGAAGTGAGGGTCCTTGCAGGAGGGAGGCAGGACGGGGGACAGGCAGCCCGGAGGGGAAGGGCTGTGGGAAAGGGAGGGTGTGGGGCCGGCTGCAGGGCTGGGAAAGGGAGCCAGGGAGGCCTGCGAGCACCGGAGAGGGAGGCTCATACCAGACACTGTCTAGACGCAGCAATTATTGTCAGCGCAGAACACCCAGGCTCTGCCGGCTCAGCTGAAAGGGAGCTTAACAAAGAGCTGAGCGAGGAAGAAAGCAGGAGAACAGTGCCCGTGGAGCCGGCTCCTCGCCTGGGGGGCTCTTTCTCTGCCTGGCGACCCCCCTTTGTGCTGCACAGAGATGCCCCACCAGGCCAGGGTCACGTGTGGGTTCGGGGGCGGGAGAGTAGGGTGTCCTGCGGGGGGGATGCCTTTTGCACTCGCGGTTCATGGTTTAGAGGGTCGTGCCAGCGGGGACCAGGAGAGAGCAGCCAGGGACTCGGAAGCCCAGGCCTCCTCCCCCTCCTTCCCGCTGCTGTGTGGCGCCGGCCAGTTACCCATTTTTCTGAGCCTTGGTTTTCTCACCTGCAAAATAGGCACAAGAGCACCCGCTGGCCTGTGCAGAGGTGGTGGTAAGCCGACTGCCCTCCAGTCCTGGAGCCCATGCCCCTCGCCATCCTGCAGGGCCCCAAGGGACAGGCCACTTCCCTCGCTCAGGGCCTGACCGCCAGCCTTTCTCTGTCTCAGATGAAGAAACTGGGGCACACACAGGCCAGAGCTCGCGGCCAGTCGGCAACGGGTTTGGACTCAGGTCCGTGTGTGAATCTTAGCCATGACTTTCAGATGTGCACCTGACACGGGGGTGGGAGGGCTAGTGGTAGGTGGCAGGGCTGATGCGCAAGCCATAGGCCCAGGTAATCCACGAGCCTGCAGGTGGGGTCAGCGCCGCGGGGGCCAGGCCACTACCCCAGTGCTGTCTGGGACCGGGCCTCTGCCGAGCCACTGAGCCCTGGGATGAAGGGCAGCTCTGGGCTGAGCCGACCAGCCCTCCCTTCCCGGGAGGGGACAGACCGGCCCTGAGAGGGAAGTGGGCGTGCTGGCCCCAGGACGCTGTGACCAGGCTCTCCGTGCCCTGCAGTAGCTACCGGTACAGACATGGCCCTCCGGCCAGTAACCCGGCCCCGGCCCTGGCTCCTCGGGGCGGGGTCAGAGGCTGGTCCTGGCTCCGGAGGCACAGGGTGGGGGGTGAAAGCCGTGGCGTTGGATGGCAGAGCAGTGGCCGGGGGCTGTGGCCACATCCAACCACATCCTCTAGTCTGGCCTGGTCAGGCTGTTCCTGGTCCTGGACGGGTTGGGTGTGACCCTGGGTCCTGCCTCAAGTGAAGGGCAGGACACTCTGTCCAAGGGACACACAGTCACTGTCACACACTCACACCGCAGGCTGCCCCCAGCTGGGCCCCTGACCCCCCAGTCATACACATGCCTCTCTAGCTTTGGGGTGCAGGCACCGGCTGCAGAGACTCAGCGCCACCCCTACTCCCAGCCCCAGCCACCCATTTGCTGAGCGCCCTCACTGTGTCCAGTGCTGGAAAGTACCCTCGGTGCCCACACCTGCAGCTCTGCAGTGACCCCTTTGCCTGCAGTCAAGGCCCAGCATGACCCAGACTCAGCCCCTCTTTCTGGAAGATTCCACGGTACCACAGGTGGGTTCCCTTTGCCCTTCTCCTCTCTGTGCCTTGCTCAAGCTGTTCCCTCTGCCTGTGCCCCCCTCCCCCCAATGTCCCAACACAAATGCCTGGCCTCTCAGCCTGCTCCCCTTGGCTGCCCTGGGCAGGGAGCTGGTGCCAGGATCCCCTGTTGGGCAAGCCAGAGCCTGGCACCTCCCTGATACCTCCTGGGCCTCCTTCAACACCCCCTCCCGCCCACCATGGCACACAAGCTCCTGTCCTCTGTCCCTCCCGCATCGGGGGCCAGGCCGGCCTCCCTCTATCTCAGAGGCTACAGCCGGAGCCAGGCTGCCTTCTCTCTCCCAAGACCTGGGGACCACCTCCCTGCACCCACTCCTGTCCCCTCCTGTCCTGAGTGAGCTTTGCAGACCTGGTCTCCTCTCTCTGCTCTGGAAACTCTTCCAAAGCTCCCAGCTGCCTCCAGGGCAAGGGCCACAGTCCTGGGCCACACCCACCCTCTCTCTGATCCGCTCTCAGGCTCTCGGGACCCCATCCACGCCGCCCCAGCCCCTCTTCCCTCGTTAGCCGTCCTGGTCCTCAGGCCCCCCTCCCATAACCCTGCGGAGGTCAGGCCCCTGGGACCAGCCTTCCCAGCCCTGCAGGTCCCCTCCCAGCCGGATGCCCACTTGTCATGATTTGATGCATTATTCATGAAGCTTGTGCTGGACTGTGAGCCCCATGTGGGCCGGCTCTCGTTTGTCACTGTGTCCCCAGCACCCTCCCTCAGGCCCCCTCTCCAGGCTTGGTTTTCAGCCCCACTCCACCCTAAGGCAGGAGAAAGGGGGCCCCATCCCTAGGAGGCCAGGAGGTTCAGGACCGCCTGCCTCGCTCCTCCCCTGGGCGTCCCCACACGGGCAAGGACGTGTCTGTGCACAGGCTGCAGGCTGGACAGCACGCTAGGGCAGGGCTGTAGCTGCCTTGTGCCCCCCCCCACCCCCAACCCACTCTTCAAGCCCCAGTGCCGGCCAGAGCCCTGGGCTGCTGGTGCCCAGCAGGGCCGTTCTCAGCCCCAGCACAGGAAGGCGGGTGGGCAGCCGGAGGTGGTCCTGCAGGAGAGCTTCACAGAGGGTGCAGGGAGGGGCGAGGAGGGTGGCAGCGCCCCCTCCCATCCAGGCCCCTCCCAGAGACCCTGCCAGCTGCCTCCCCAACTCCAGCAGGCCCTGCCTCCCCTCCCCTCCCCTCCATCCGGCCTCAGCCAGCCCTCGCCTCCCTGCCCTTCCCCCTTCCCTCCACTTCCCTCTGCTCTCCTTCCTTTCCCCAGTCCCCCCCCTCCCTCTCCCCCTTCTCTGCTCTCCTTGCCTCCCTTCTCCTCTCCTCTCCTCTCCTCTCTCCCTGAGTCCTTCTCCCTCGTCCCCAGTCCCCCCCTCCCTCTCCCCCTTCTCTGCTCTCCTTGCCTCCCTTCTCCTCTCCTCTCCTCTCCTCTCTCCCTGAGTCCTTCTCCCTCGCCTCCTTCCTTTCTTCTTCTGGGTTAAAAATAATCAACTTTCTGGGAAGCAGCAGCTCCTGCTGAGCGCCCTCCCCACACTGGGAGCCCCTGAGAATAGCTTTCTGCGGTTCTCAGCTCCAGCCCCTCCTCCCCCCCAAGCCAGCTGCTTCTGCAGCTCCTGCGGGGCTCGGTGGCAGCGAAGGGGCATCTGGGGAGCGTCGGGCGCGCACACCCAATGGGTAGGGAGAGGCTGAACGTGTAGGCCAAGGGCAGGGAGGGACCCAAAGCTGTCCTGGGACCTTGGACGCCCACGCTGGTCTGGCCTTCAGTGATCATCGCCGCCCATCTTGCAAAAAGGGAAACGGAGGCCAGAGGAGGCAGCTTGTCTCCGGGTTCCTGCCGCCGACGTAAGAGGAGACCTTAGAAAGGAAAAGGAAAGGAAGAGGCCCTAGGTCCTCCCGGGGGGCTGCGGGGGCGTGGGGGGAACATCAAGGTCGAAGGTGAGGAGTAGGTGGG
>NW_005370657.1:181511-186376 GCF_000412655.1 Myotis brandtii
TGGGCCTCGCCCCCGGACAGGCTGTGTGACCTTGAGCAGCCGGCCTCGCCCCGCTGAGCCTCCTTCCCATCCCGTGTTTTCTCAGCTGCAAGAGGGGATGATGTAACGCCTGCCTCCCTGATTCCTTCCCCGCACTCGCCGAGCGCCCGCACACGTGGGCTCCCGGTCCACGCCGAGAGGCACCGTTATGATTCTGGGTTTTCAGAGAGGAGGCCCGCTCAGAGCAGCGAAGCCGCCTCCCAGGGTCACACAGCGAGGAAGCCACCGAGTTGGGATGTCACCCCAAGTCTGTGTGGGTTCCGAGCCTGGACCCTGCTCATTGCAAGATCCTGCTTCTGCCGCCGTGGCGGCTGCTTCCAGGAGCTTCCCGTCCGTCCCGTGCCAATCAAACCACCATGCACCACTGCGACCCAGTGACACCTGCGACAAGCTGGAGAGCCAGGGCCTGGAGGGAGGGAGGACTGCCTGGAGGAGGAGGAGCTGCAGCTGAACCTTCAAAGGGGGAGGCAGACAAGGACCGAGGGACTGGACAGACACGTGAGGGCACATAGTGGGGTCTGGGAGCTCTGAAGGGAGCCTGCAGGATCCCCTGGGGTCAACCGCTAGTCAGGGGTCAGCCGGGGGAAGCTGAGGTGCGGCTCTGGAAAGCTCCTGGGGGCAGGAGCACAAGCAGAGGCCCACACGCCTCATGTCTGAAGATTTGAAAGTCATAAATCAAACCAACAAACTGCTATAAAGTGTGTTCTGACCTCCGTCTTGACAAATACACCTTCCTGAGGACAGATACACCTGGAGGCTGGGGTTGTGCTTAGAAGTCTGGGCTCGGTGCTGGAAGCGGCAGCGGGAGCGCGGTGACCCTGCCCGCGGCCTCCAACTTGGCAGCCGTTTTCTCTCCGCCCCAGCTCCCATCCTTTCCCCAGAGCGGTTTGCAGTTCAGGTGTGGACACTCGAGCCGTGAGTGCGGGCTCTGTCCACGCCCCTGCCAGCAGCCACCCCTCGGCCAGCCTCGGGCTTAGGGGCGCCCGAACAAAGGGGCAGCTCAGACCACCTGCAGGAGGAAGGACCCAGGAAATGGATGGGCCATCGAGCAGGGACTTCCAGGCCCCAGTTGTGCAGATCACAGATCTAGTTGGGCATGTCTCCTTAGTCGCAGGGATTCCTGGCCCCATGAGGAAGGACACGGTGCGAGAGGGCCAGTGTGCCCGCTAAAGCCTAGGACTCAGGTCCAAGGGCGCTGCTGAGGTCCCTGGTGCTGTGCAGCTGGGGGGGGGCGGGCGGGGGGCGGACTCAGCTGGATGCAAGATCTCCCTTCCTCCTTGAACTTGTTCCTGATCATCACATCCAGCCCTGAACTCCAACCCTGGCCAGGTCCTAGGTGCCATCCCCAACTCCTTCCCAACCCCAGCCCAGTACTTACCAAGACCTGAGGAGTGACCCACCTAAAGAAGTCAGCTCCCTTCACCCCCTGCCCACTGCCCTTGCCACTATCCAGACTGGGCCCCCAGGCCCCACTCTCTGCCCATCTCTCTGTCCAATGTGCGCTACCTGCTGGCCAGACAGACCTTTGTAAATGCACGCTGATCGCTGCCTTCCCTCCCTAACCGTCCCTGGCTCTCCAACTCGATGTTTCATTCCCAGCTCCGATGCCTGGCTCCCCTCAGCCTCTCCGCCCCCTCATCACCTTCGGTTCTGAGCTCTGGTCACCTGCACCTCCTCTCCGGTCTGGGCAGTATGTTCTGTCCGCTCCCAGGTCTGCCTGCATGTTATTCCCTCTGCCTATAACAGTGCTTTCTGCTCCCCGTCTTGCCAATCTCGGCCTAAGTGTCCCCTCCCTGGGGCACCCTCCCTGGACCCCTGGACTAGCAGAAACCTGTGGTGGGTTTTCTCCGTATATGCCCGAAAGGTGTCCTGGCACAGGGAGGGGTAACAGTGTGGCACCTAATGAGCTGACTAGCTCTGGGGTCACCTGTTCCATATGTGTCTCCCACCTGGACTGTGAGTGCCAGAGGGCAGGCCCGTCCGCCTTGTTGCTGCTCCATCTTCGGTGTTGGCCCTGAAGGTTCCCTGGACAGAAGCCAGGCGACAGAGGACGGTCCCTGTTGGTTGCATGCTCACCGTTCAGGGCCCCCTTTCTAAGCGTACGTGTGGAGTCACTCACTCGTTTCTCACAACGACCTTTGAAGTAGGAACTATCATTCTCTCCTTTCTACCGAATGAGGACACTGAGGCACAGGAGAGTTCGGAGACTCGGCTCACAGCTGGCAAGCAGCAGATCAGATTTGAACTCCCGGGCAGTTCCAAATACCACGATGGGGGTGGGGGCGAGATGAGAGGCAGTGAGCCCGGAGGAGGGGCACTAATGCAGCTTTGACGTGTGCTGTAAGGTCTCTGTGTGAATGTGTGCGTGTGTATTGTGTGGTCAGGGTATGTAAGATGTGTATTTTGAATGGTGAATGTGATATATGTGTGGTGTGTGTGCCTGCGGCCTATGGATATGGAGTACATGAGCGTGGATGTGTGTGTGTGTGTGTGCACATGCCTTTGTGTTGGTGATCTCTGTAACAGGGTGTCTCTGCCTGTGTGTGGTGTGATCTGTGTGATGTGGGGAGTGAGTGCTGGTGTGTGTGTGTGTGTGTGTGTGTGTGTGGTGTGTGGTGTGATCTGTGTGATGTGGGGAGTGAGTGCTGGTGTGTGTGTGTCTGTGTGTGTGGTGTGATCTGTGTGATGTGAAGAGTGAGTGCTGGTGTGTGTCTGTGTGTGTGTGTGTGTGGTGTGATCTGTGTGATGTGAAGAGTGAGTGCTGGTGTGTGTCTGTGTGTGTGTGTGTGTGGTGTGATCTGTGTGATGTGAAGAGTGAGTGCTGGTGTGTGTCTGTGTGTGTGTGTGTGTGGTGTGATCTGTGTGATGTGAAGAGTGAGTGCTGGTGTGTGTCTGTGTGTGTGTGTGTGTGGTGTGATCTGTGTGATGTGAAGAGTGAGTGCTGGTGTGTGTCTGTGTGTGTGTGTGTGTGGTGTGATCTGTGTGATGTGAAGAGTGAGTGCTGGTGTGTGTCTGTGTGTGTGTGTGTGTGGTGTGATCTGTGTGATGTGGGGAGTGAGTGCTGGTGTGTGTGTGTGTCTCTGTGTGTGTGTGGTGTGATCTGTGTGATGTGGGGAGTGAGTGCTGGTGTGTGTGAGTGTGTGTGTCTGTGTGTATGTATAGTGTGATCTGTGTGATGTGGGGAGTGAGTGCTGGTGTGTGTGTGTGTGTGTGTGTGTGTGGTGTGATCTGTGATGTGTGGGAGTGAGTGCTGGTGTGTGTGTGTGTGTGTGTGGTGTGATCTGTGTGATGTGGGGAGCGAGTGCTGGTGTGTGTGCGTGTGTGTGGTGGTAACTGGGACACTCCCCAGGGGAAGCACTAGGAGAGATGGAGGAGATGTTAACCAGGAAATGGGAGAGGAGAGACAGTGCTCTAGTCAGAGGGGAGGGAACAGCCCTTGCGAAGAGGCGGCCTGGTGCACTGGAGGACTTGAAAGGGTGCAGGAAGACAGGCAGGGGGAGGGGGAGGCAGGGATGTGGGGGCGGCAGGGCAGGCCCTTCTCTGTTGGCTGCAGGGTGCGTGGGCAGGGCTGCGGAGGAGCTGAGAGGGGTTGAGCCGCACTAACCAGGGGAGGGGTGGTCCCGGACCCGGGCCAGGTGCTGCCTGGGACGCAGCATCCGGGAGGCGCGTGGTCTAGGACTCCAGACCTGAGCCTAGTCCCTGCTCAGCCCCCGAGAGCAGTAGGTTCTTAGTTTCCCATCTACAAAATGGGTCCCAAGATTACGTGCCAAAGGCCCAGGAAAGAGGCTGGGAACTGCAGATGTTGTTGGCGGACTCTCTCTGGGCCGCTCTGGTGAAGGGCTGGGTGGCATTTGCTAACAAGTTTCCTAGCACTCAGAGACCAGAGGCTTTGAAGATGTCAGGCCTGGCGCCGTGCTCAGCTGTTAGCACTCGCTTACACACACTCCTGTTAGCACAGGAGGGAAGGGGATGAGGAGGGAAGGGGATGAGGAGGGAAGGGGATGCGGAGGGGAAGGGCGGGGCGAGTGGGAGTCAGAATTTGAACCCAGGTGACTGGCCGCCAATGTGACAGCAGTTGCCCAGTAGCCTTCACACTGCAACGCGTCTTTTCTCCTCTGATCCTCTCCCCTCACAGAGTCCACGAGGTTATTATACTGGATTTCGCTC
Organism: Myotis brandtii; assembly: GCF_000412655.1. NCBI lineage: Eukaryota > Metazoa > Chordata > Mammalia > Chiroptera > Vespertilionidae > Myotis > Myotis brandtii. Next base: position 185,718 of record NW_005370657.1, read on the forward strand.
CTGTTTTAGAGATGGGAAAGCTGGCCGGATACCTATGGCCCCAGGACTCCAGCCCGGGCGTCCTGGTCCTGCTCCCAGCACTCCACCCCCTTGAATGGCCTGTGGGGGGTTTCTCAGCATATGCCCTCAAGGTGACCTGGCACCTGAGGGGTAACAGGGCGTGGCCCCCAGAAAGAACAGGGAGCTGGGGGCCCAGCTCTAGTGCCCACCTGCTGTGTGGCCCCGGCTCTGGGCCTCGGTTCAGCCCCTGCACAGTTCGCTTCAGTGGTTCTCAACCTTCCTAATGCCGAGACCCTTTAACACAGTTCCTCATGTTGTGGTGACCCCCAATTCCATGGTTACAAATTGAACATAATGAAAGCATAGTGATTAATCACCAAAACAATATGTAATTATATATGTGTTTTCCGATGGTCTTAGGCGACCCCTGTGAAAGGGTCGTTGGACCCCCAAAGGGGTCGCGACCCACAGGTTGCGAACCGCTGGGCCTTGGGGCGCCTGGGCAGGTGGTTTTGCTCAGTGACAGACGCGGACACCGAAGTCCTGAGAGCTTAAAGGGTTTGCCCCAGGTCGGCCCCTCCCCATCAGGTGACCTGGATTCTGACCTGGAACCCAGGGTGTGCCCTGCACTGCGGTCGCCTCCCCAGCCCCCTGGAGGG
>NW_005370657.1:186757-191517 GCF_000412655.1 Myotis brandtii
CCTGCTTCTTCCCTGCATGTTAATTACCGCCACATTAATATTCATGAGCCGGGACTCGAGGGGACCGCGGGCTGTCACTTCCCTCGCCCGCGCACCCCCACCCCTGCACCCCCCTCTTCCCGGGCTGAGTCGTGGATTTTTCCCTCCTGCTCCCCGCCCCGCCCCGCCCGCGCCAACAGTTGGTGCACAGCGGATCCGGGTTCACGAGTGTGAGCAGGAGTGTGAGCCGGTGTGGGTGCCGCGGGCCAGGGCGAGGCGAGCTGGGGGACTGGGACACAGGAGGGCGCTGAGTGTGAGTGTGGGATATGCCTGTGGCCTGTGTGTAAACAAACCCGTGTGTGTGTGTGTGTGTGTGTGTGTGTGTGCCTGTATCTGTGAATATTTGCCTGTGTGGGTCTGTTTGTGTGGCCATGTGTGTGTCCCTGTGTCATGTGCTGTATGCACACATGTCCCTGTGTGAGTGTGGGTCTGTGTGTATGGGTATGGGTGCCTGTGTGTCCAGGCAATCCCCGGAACTGTGTGCAGATCTGGCCTGGGCTTGGCGAAGGGTCAAGGCTGTCCCGGTGAGCAGGGCCTGATTCTGCAAATGGAGACAGGTCTGGAGAGAGGCTGGGCCTTGCGCAGTCATCCAATAAGGCAGTGGCACCCCTAAGCCAATGGCGCAGTGGCCCCCAAGCCCGGCTGGCTGATGGGCGTTCCACCCCTCGGTGTCCTCCTCCCCCTCCACGTCCTCCTGTGCTATTACCTACAACAATGGCAGGGAGGACATGCTGAGCTGGTGCCTGGCCTGCGACCTTCCCAGCCACCCGGTGCAGCAGGTGGTGCTATCAGCCCCCTTTACAGATGGGGAAAGCGAGGCAACTGGTCCAGTTAGTGAGGGTGGAGCTGTGCTTCCCCCTGTGGGATTGTGTGTGTGGGTCCCCACTGGGGTGATCTGGGGGTCCCTGAAAGTTCCCCACGGCTCCAGGCAATGGCCATGCCCAGGCACCAGAGGGGGCATTTCCCTCCCAAGTAGAGCTGCTTGCTGGGCCTCTTGCCTCCCCACCCCCCAAGCCTGTCCCGCCAGCCTGCACATCAGGGGGAGGGGGCGTCCACGGGAGGCTGGAGGTCTCGCTGCACAAAGGAGCAGGCACCTTCAAGGCTCCTGGTCCCCCTCCCGGGCTGGGGGCTGAGGGTAGGTGATGCCTCATTCGTGCATTTGTTCCCCGGGCACAGGCTTAGGTGCCAGTCACTGTTCTTGGCACTGGGGATTCTGAGTTTACTAGGAGCCCATGCCACTCTTCCCAGTTCTGGGCATCTCCACCCGGGTTCTAAAGGGTTCTTTTCATCTCTGTGTGCCTGTCCAGTAGGTGCTGGGGGTGAACAGGGGCAGAAAAGGGCGGTGCCCCCTTCGGACTGGGGGGAACCAGCCAGGCTTTGCTGGACAGCCTGGATCTGCGCTTCTCTCTCCTGCTAGAACTTGTCCTCCTCCAGCCCCTAAGCCAAGTAATCCCAAGGGCTGGTCGATCCATCTCTCTCTGGGTTGAGCTAGGCCACCCTCCCTCTCATGTCCATCCTGCCCCAGGCCTGCCCAGAACAAGCGGATGGTTCTCTCCTCTCATGTCCCAGCCATGCCCCCTCCTCCAGCCTCTCTTCCCCTCCCAGGGCCGCTCCACAGGAACTCGGATAAGGGGACAGGAGGTGCAGTCCGGGACTCTCTGCAGAGGAAGTAGTGGTTTCACTGGGCTCCCCCCGTCCAGCGGGAGTTTGTCATGTGGATGGTGGGAGAAGGGAGGAGAGCATCCAGGCAGAGGGGGGACTGCAGCCCCTCCTCCAGGGGCCAGAGGGACACAGGCAGACATTTCCCCTGCAGGGCCTGAGGCAGTGCAGCCTCGAGGTCAGGACTCTCAGGTGCGCCCACCTTGGGCAAAAATCCCACTGCCCCCTTAGGGTAAACGCTTGGGGAGACCACTGCGTTCCCATTCTCCACTTGTCAAATGCTGAAGCCAACACTTTTTTTTTTTTCCGCTTGATTATATTCAGATGGAGACACTGTCCATAAAGCCCTAGTACAGTGCCTGGCGCTCCACGTAGGACAGCAGTCTGTCCTCAAGGACATAGGGAGGCTGTTCCCACACAGGTCTTAGCCCAGATGGGATTTGAACATCAGCCTGTGTCCTGCAGCCGAGCCCGTGGGGAGGAGTGTGGGGAGGACAGACTTCGTGGGAGGAGTAGAGACAGGCGGAATCTGTCACCTGTCAGACGGCTAAGGCTGGAGGTAAGAGGAGGATCTCAAAGACCCCACAGCCCCACTGGCTGCGAGGTCGCCCATCACTCAAACAGCGGGAGAGCCAGCAGCCAGAGGGGCACCGGGCCCACCATCTTGGCTCCTTCCTGCCACAGCCTCCCACAGCTCTCTGCCTCCGGCTCCCCACTTTCCTTGGAAAATTTCCTTTCCTTTTTTTTCATGTGTTTTCAGGCCATTTCTCTGCTCAGAGAACTGTGTTTCTAAACCTCCCGTAGGATAGGATGATGTCCGCCTCTGCTCAAAGGCCTGCGATGGCTCCCCATCTCTATAGCGCGAAGGTCGCTTTCTATGGCCTTGGCAGCCCAGCCCAGCCCAGCCTGGCACCGCCACTGCTGCTTCTCCCCCCGTCGTCCTCCAAGGCCCGAGCATGCGACATCCTCTCCCGCAGCCTCCAGGCGTGGCCTGTGCCCTCCACTGAACTCCCTCGTCATTGCTCAGGACCAGCCTTCCCTGTTCCCCGTGTGCCTCCCCTCGCAGCTCCTGCCTGCCCTGTTCCCCACCCTGCACCCCCCTCTCCCGGTGCCCCCCTGTCACTGCTAATGTCTTACGTGGCACTTTTCACATCTAACTTCCACGAAGGTCTCCCTGGAGTCTTGTGTTGTCAATTAGGAGCGTCTCGAAGGGCTGGCCCTGTGTCCTGATTTTGTTGCCACCTGCCTTGATGTCTCACACATAGTAGGTGCTTGAAGTGCTTTATTTATTTATTTTAATATATTTTATTGATTTTTTACAGAGAGGAAGAGAGAGGGATAGAGAGTTAGAAACATCGATGAGAGAGAAACATCGATCAGCTGCCTCCTGCACACCTCCTACTGGGGATGTGCCCGCAACCAAGGCACATGCCCTTGGTGAGAATCGAACCTGGGACCTTTGAGTCCGCAGGCCGACGCTCTACCCACTGAGCCAAACCGGTTAGGGCAGAAGAGTTTTATTTTTAAAAACATTCAACTTGCTTTTTCTTTAGGGATTCAGGCTCTAAGCCAGCCGATCAGGGTTTGAATCCTGACTCTCATTTCCTAGCTGTGTGTCCTCAAGGAAGTGAATTGAACTCTCTGAGCCCCCGTTCCTTCATCTGGAAAAGAAACAAAACCTCCCTCAAGAGCAACAGGGAGAGACGTGGATGTGGAACCCCAGCACCGCCTGCCACAGAGGCGGCCGTGTTCTGTGCCCTCATTAGTGCTGCTGCTTCGTGTTTTCGGCCTCAGACTCGCCCGGGTCACCTGTCCAGTTTGGAGCAGTGCAGGGGCTCGACCCGGCCCCTTCCCCTCCAGTGCTCCTCCGAGTGAGGGCCACAAGCCAATTCTGCAGACAGAGCACAAGGGCCAGAGGTCCCCCCAGGGTCACAGCCCCGGGTTGAAGCAGGGGTCAGCCTGTCGGCCAGGTCTCCAGGCCACTCAGGACAGGGACTCCACAGCCCAGTGCAACCCTCCCTCCTAACTGGGAGCCTCTGCCCCCCCCCCCCCCATGGCCAAGGAATCAGCTAAGTGGGCCCCTCAAGGGCCTGGCGACCCCCACAGCTGGGGCAGTCACTAAAGCAAACAGCCCCCACACCGTGACCCTGATCTCATCTTCCAGGGGTGCCCAGACTCTCGGGGTCCAGGGCTTGCTAAAGGAGGGCACGGCCAGCAATGCTTCAGCCACAGCCCTCCACTGACCACCAGGGACAGGGCTGTGCTGGAACCGCTCTGGGGCTGGAGCTGGAGGCTAGGGGCTCCCCAAGGCCTGGAGTGCCTCCTTGTCCCCCACAACACCTGGGGGTGCCTCCCCAGGCCTGGCCCGCAGAGCCTGCCCAACTTCATCTCTGAGCCACACCCAAACTCTTCCCGGCTTTGCCAGGGAGACTGGAAATTTCTGCTCAGCAGCGGCTGGGTGATTTCAACACTGCTCAGCAGGGGGGGGTGGGGGGGCAGGGGGGGCGGCTCCACAACAGGCCTGGGTTCACGCTCAGCATTCTGCTCAGGGAGGGACTCTGCTGGGCCTCCTCATCCCTCAGAAATAACAATAAACAACCGGCTCCAACGCGGTGGCCTGAGTGCTCAGTGTGTGCAGGCCCTGTGCTAGGTCAAGACTAGCATGGCCCCGAACCTTCCGGCACCAGGCCAGGCTGACACTGTTACCCACCCATCCCACAGCCGCGTGGTGAAGGCAGCCACCCAGGCCACACAGCCAGGAGCAGGGGCCAGTGGCTCAGGTGCCCTCCTGTGTGCCCGGCTCTGAGCTCCCAGGGCCGTCGCCAGGCCCACGGGAACCGCTGGGGAGAGGGGTGCATGGCGAGTCTCGGCAAAGGAATGGAGGGGATCCGACACCCTGGGCGCGAAGCCCAGCGACCCGCAGCCGTGACCCCGGCTGGGCTCAGATCCCGACCCCCACCTGTTAAGTGGGCATGGCGATCCCTACCCTCCAGGGTGGCTGAGGATTCAGTGAGCACCCGGGGAACGGCGCAGGGGCAGAGGGGGCCACCCCAGGCCTCGCT
>NW_005370657.1:200170-201425 GCF_000412655.1 Myotis brandtii
GAGCAGTGCAGGGGCTCGACCCGGCCCCTTCCCCTCCAGTGCTCCTCCGAGTGAGGGCCACAAGCCAATTCTGCAGACAGAGCACAAGGGCCAGAGGTCCCCCCAGGGTCACAGCCCCGGGTTGAAGCAGGGGTCAGCCTGTCGGCCAGGTCTCCAGGCCACTCAGGGGACAGGGACCACAGCCCAGTGCAACCCTCCCTCCTAACTGGGAGCCTCTGCCCCCCCCTCCCCCATGGCCAAGGAATCAGCTAAGTGGGCCCCTCAAGGGCCTGGCGACCCCCACAGCTGGGGCAGTCACTAAAGCAAACAGCCCCCACACCGTGACCCTGATCTCATCTTCCAGGGGTGCCCAGACTCTCGGGGTCCAGGGCTTGCTAAAGGAGGGCACGGCCAGCAATGCTTCAGCCACAGCCCTCCACTGACCACCAGGGACAGGGCTGTGCTGGAACCGCTCTGGGGCTGGAGCTGGAGGCTAGGGGCTCCCCAAGGCCTGGAGTGCCTCCTTGTCCCCCACAACACCTGGGGGTGCCTCCCCAGGCCTGGCCCGCAGAGCCTGCCCAACTTCATCTCTGAGCCACACCCAAACTCTTCCCGGCTTTGCCAGGGAGACTGGAAATTTCTGCTCAGCAGCGGCTGGGTGATTTCAACACTGCTCAGCAGGGGGGGGTGGGGGGGCAGGGGGGGCGGCTCCACAACAGGCCTGGGTTCACGCTCAGCATTCTGCTCAGGGAGGGACTCTGCTGGGCCTCCTCATCCCTCAGAAATAACAATAAACAACCGGCTCCAACGCGGTGGCCTGAGTGCTCAGTGTGTGCAGGCCCTGTGCTAGGTCAAGACTAGCATGGCCCCGAACCTTCCGGCACCAGGCCAGGCTGACACTGTTACCCACCCATCCCACAGCCGCGTGGTGAAGGCAGCCACCCAGGCCACACAGCCAGGAGCAGGCAGGGCTGGGAGGGGCCGGTGGTGGGCCGCTAAAGGAAACGGAGGTCCACAGAAGTCAACCATGGCCTGACCCCAAATTATGCAGTCCAGGGGAAGGCCTGCTTAGAACTGGGGTCCCTGTTAGCATCTAGAAGTGTCCTCCTGGGGTACACTGGTCCCGCTCAAGGGGTCTGGAAAGTTCTCTCTACTGGCCCTGGTAAGCCAGTAATTCCAGACCCTCCCCGCCCCCGCCCAGCACTGGGGTGGGGGTGTCTGGCTCTGCGGGGTCAGGGGGGCAGCCAGGCTCGCTGCCCTCCTGCGGCTCCTGGCA
>NW_005370657.1:202687-203336 GCF_000412655.1 Myotis brandtii
CCGTGGGAAGAGCCTGGCCTGTGAATCCTTTCCTTCCTCCCTTCATTCATTCCCATGTTTACTGCGAGCCCACTACGTGCACTGTGCCCACAGCGGATGGGCGGTAGGAGGAGAGGGTGAGGAGCAGGAATGTGAGTTAGAGCTGCGGCCCAATCCCGGGTGGTCTTGCCTTCTCCCCTGCTGTGTGCCCCTGGGCCGCGGCCTAGCCTTCTCTGAGCTGCCACTTCCTCCTCTGCAGCATGGAGACCAGCCGAGCGAGGACTGGACGGAGGTGGATATGAGGACTGAGTGAAATGGGTCTGGCACAGGGTGGGGGTTGGGGGTATGTCCCCTCCTCACCTTGAGGGGAACATGCCCAGGCCCCAGTATCCCCCCACCCCCAGCCCCTTTCAACTGTGGGTCCTGGATAACCTGTATCCTCCCCGGATATAGACATTTGAAGGTCATTATCAAAGCCAAGTCAACCCCAAGGTCTCTGCCCTGGGCCCTCATTTCTGGCTGGCTTCTCACCAGCCTGGCCCTTCAAAGGGTGGTACATATGGCAGCCAGAGGAGCCTGCCTGAGGCTCCAGCTCATCTCCTGCTTCCCGCCTTCCCCTCCCTCCTCCCAGGCTCTCTCCTGCTGCTTTCCTCCCCCTCCCCCCCCCCCA
>NW_005370657.1:203358-206468 GCF_000412655.1 Myotis brandtii
CCTCCCTGCTTCCTGTCCGGGCTGAGGTCCTGGGGACCAGGGGCTGTCAGAGCAGGAGTGGGGCTCAGCTCTCCCGAGACAGACTCGCCACTGTCCAGGTGCCGTGTTCTTCCCAGTCTCGGAGCTCAGGAGGCTTCTGTTTTCAGATGCAGGTTTCCTGTCTTCTCACCAAGTCTTGCAACAGCTGTGTTAGTGGGCCTGGGCAGATCCAGGTTTTGGGGGTGGTGGTGGGGGGGCTGAAGCTCTTACAATCTTGGGGACCCTCCTTAAGAAAAACAATGCAAAGTTAGGGATACACAGTTAAGCCCGGGGCCTTGCCATGAGTCCCTGGAACTAACGCTTCCTTAGCTTCTTGGTAAGTCACCCCTGTAGGGGGGGGGGTGACCTTCGGAGAGGTGGAGGCAGAGCTTAGGAAAGGGAAGCCATGGCCGAAGGTGACACAGCCAGAAAGGACAGCGCTAGGCGGAGCCCAGGTCGGCTCTACAAGCAGTGCCTGGAACTGCATCCTCATCTCCTCACCACCTCGCACCTGTCCCTCCAGGGCTCCAGCCTTTAACTCCAGCCCAGCCTGTGCCCCTCCCTCCCAAGGCCTTCCTGCCCCAACGCTCCAGCCCAGGAGACAGTCTGTTTGCGACAACAACCACACAGTACCAGGAAGAAGGTCTCTTCTGACCTTTTAATTCCCACAGCTGTCCTTGCTCATTCCAGATCGCAAGTTTCTCCTGACCTGGAGGGAACACCCATTAGGTGGTGAGCTGCCTGGAGCGGGGGCAGTTCTGTCTTCTTTGGCACAGCATTCCAGCTCTCAGCACAGGGCGGGCCCAGAGCAGTCAGCGCATTGAGCCGCAACACCTATTCTCAGGGTGCGGTGGGGGGTCAGTAGAGGTTGTTAAACTGCAGATTCCTGGGGCCTCTCCAGATCCACTGACTCGGGCTCTCTGCATTTGGAGAGGTTTGGAGAGAGGCGTTTGGCCTCATAAGATAACTCCCTTGGGTACATCTCAAGCTCACGAAACTGGAGACTCACTGACCCAGGAGACAGAACTGTGTCTAGACCAAGCCCCTCCCACAAATATCCCCCAATTCTGGCAATATTCCCAGGGCACCAAGTTCATCTTCCAGCTGAGAGCCGATCATTTCCAACACTGATTAAACACCTACTGTGTGCCTGGAACTGGATCTGAGGCTTCCAATTGTGGGCCTCATGGTACTAGTACACTCACAAAACCCCTAAGAAATAGAGATGATTATTGTCCCCATTTTACAGATGGAGAAACTGAGGCCTGCAGAGGCCAAGGGACTTGCAGAGGGACGTGGCGCTGGGAATGAGGAGGCTGCAAGAGGAACCCCATCTGCAGCTCCACTGACCTGAGGAGTGTACCTGGCAAGGCTCGTGTGAGAACATCCAGAGGCGAGAGCTTATATCCCAGCTCGTGCATGGCTTAGAGAAACCAAACACACTGCAATCACTACAGGGACTTCAAGCTAAGCTGTGCAACAAAGTTAGGCAGCAGACCCCAAAGAAATCTAATCAAGGGGGCCTCTTCTCCCTGGTATCTTTGGAGTCAGCTGTTTGGTAGAAGGGCTTGATGTATTTGCTTCCGGCAGATCTTGGCCTTTTCTCTGGCCACAGGTCTGCTACAGAAGGGAAGGGGCCAGCAAGAGCAGAGAACCAGGGCTGGTGGTGGGCGGACGGCACTGCAGGCCCAGGGGCTCCCTGGGCTGATCTGCAGCATTTTTCACGTGCTTTTCCTGAGCCCGCGCTCTGTGCACACGCAGCCTCACTCTTTCCTCTTCCAGGAGGGGGATCGAGGCAGGGGGAGGCGTCAGGTAGAGAGGAGGGGATTAGTGCCACTGTTCTTGGTGCCCGAGGGGTAGCCAGACAGAGAGTGCGGACTTGTTCTGGGAGGACCGACCCAGAAGGCAAAACCAGGGGAGGCCACCCAGAGAGATCAGTAAGATAAACTATCTAACAGGACGGCCTAGTAGGCAGTGATCGCCCCTCGTGGGGAGGTGTTCAAGGACAGGCAGAGAGAGCCCTGGGGGGCAGAGAGCGCACGCAACACAGATCCATTATTTATGGTCGAATCAATTATTCAGCTGCCCCGGGAAGAGGCGAGGCGAGGCGAGGCGGGGAGGGCCCGGGAGGGGAAGGCGGCTGCAATTAACATGACAGTCCCATGAGAAATATCCTTACTTTGACTGCTATTCCCATTTCACAGATAAGGACACTGAGGCTCAGAGAGCCGACAGGCAAAGCCCTAGGACTCAGAGCCAGGCTCAGGAAGGAGCTGGGAGAGGCTGGCAGAGGCCCGAGGAGAAGCATGCTGCCCTCCGCCACGGGGCAGCTTCTGCCCTCAATGGCCGGGGACCCAGGGGTACCGGGCAGCGGAGCCTGGAATGGGAATGGGGATGGGGAGAGGGACCATCTCCTCCAACTCCCTCATGTTACGCCAGGGAAACATAGAGGGGAAATGAGGTCTCAAGGTCATCAGCAAGTTCAATGGCCGCTGGGTCTCCTGAGTCCTCCGACAGGAAAAGCAAGTGGCATGTAGGGCCCAGAAGCAATCAGTTCTTCCAGGGTTAGATCTTCCCTAGAAAGCCCTGGGCTGCCGTTCATTTATTCACCCATCTGCCCCCAGATCACATACTGAGCATCTGCTGAGTGTGTGCAGGGTGTTCAGCCCTGGCTCTGGATCGACTGCTCCCAGACCTGGGTTCAGGCCTTGACTTCATTTCCGAGCTAACCACGGACTTCCCTGTTGGAGCCCAGTGTCTCCTTAGGACACAGCCCAGCTTCTCCAGCAGAACCCAAGGAACAGCAGTTAGAGAGAGGGGGGCTGGCCGGTTGCCTTCATGTTTCAGTCTAGGGGGCTCTGCTTTGGGAGCCATTGCCTCCATCCACAAGGTCGATGGACACCACCTCCCCCTGCCCATTCTTCCCCATGTGCTTTGGGGGACCAAGGAGGTGGAAACCACTGCTTCCTTTCCATGGCAAACTGGAAAATGCATGGGTCGCCTCTCTTGTGTCCCATTGGTCAGAACTGATCACATGGCCATGCTAGCTGCAAGGGAGACTGGGAAATGTAGTATTTAGCCTAGCAGAGGTG
>NW_005370657.1:207463-208943 GCF_000412655.1 Myotis brandtii
TTTTTAAAATATATTTTTATTGATTTCAGAGAGGAAGGGAGAGAAAGATAGAAACATCAAGGATGAGAGAAAATCTTTGATCGGCTGCCTCCTGCACGCCCCACATTGGGGATTGAGCCCGCAACCCGGGCATGTGCCCTGACCGGGAATCGAACCACGACCTCCTGGTTCATAGATCAATGCTCAGCCACTGAGCCACGCTGGCTGGGCTGACTTATTTGCTTTCATTCATTCTGCAGTCCTTGACTGTCTGCCTCCTGTCCACGGCCCCCTGCCGGCGGCGCCTGCCTCCCACCGTGCGGTCTGCACTCTAAGCCTTTTCTCAGGTCCCCAGACCGGGCCGGCCGGGCCCCTGCCTATGCTAGCGGTGCCCTCCAGCTCTGTCCTTCCCAGCACTTTCCAGGAGGAATTGATTATTTGGTGGAGCGCTGCCCTCCTGAGTCCCGTGGCAGCGGGGACTGTGCTGCTCTCATGCATTGTGGTTGCTAGTGCCCAGCCCAGGGCGGGTTCTAGTCATTGCTTGTGGCAGGAAGGAATGGGTCAATGAATGGATGGATGGATGAGTGATAAGACATCTTGCCGTCAGCCTGAGCATGTGCATCGAAGAGCAGCGTTTACAGACTGGAAAGGCTGTGATTGGAATCTCAACTCTGTCACCGGCTTGCTGGGTGACCAGGAGCAAGGCTCTTCTTCTTGAGCCTCAGTTTTCTCATCTGTAAAATGAAGCTGTCAGCACCTTCGTAGAGAGTAGCAAGGAGTCATTCAGATAACGGGGGAACGATGCAGAGCTACTGAGCACCGGGCATGTAGTGATTGCTCAGTAATGCCAGCTATAATAATAGCCATTGTTATTATTAATATTCTCCTTGAAACAGCAAGGAAGCTTTGCTCTGCACTTTTATGTCAAAATCCCCTGGACTGGCCACTCTTCTTGACTGTTGGACAGGTCAGGAATGGCTGATAAAAGCATTCATTCATTCATTCATTCATTCATGCCCACAGTGAACCAACACACATTTTGTGAGTGTCCTCTGGGTGCTGGGCCCCGGTGGTTGGGGCAGAAAGGAGGGTCCTGTACCAGGGACAGAGGGTAAAACCGTCAAGTCCATCCTCCGTGCAAAGGAAGTGCTGAGCCCTCTGCCGCATTCTGTCATCCTGTCATCCCCCACCCCCGTGGCTGGTCCATCTGTGTCCTTTTCCTCTCACCCCGGCCTGGGTGTGACTGCCCCCACCCCACCTGCAGCCATTTCCTGCCCTTCTGTCCTCTGCTTCCTCTTGTCAAGAGACTCTGAGCGTTGGCAACCCCATGGGCTGGGCCTGGCCTCTGACCCCACGGAGCTGGGGTCAAAGTGGGCTTCTCTTGGGATGCTGCTCTGGGAGGATCCAAAGAGATCCTCTGTCCTGCGGTCCTGGGGACCTTTTCCTCCCAAACACAGAGGTAGCCAACCATCCGTCCGTCCATCCATCCATCCACCCACCC
>NW_005370657.1:210897-213532 GCF_000412655.1 Myotis brandtii
CCATCCACCCATCCGTCCGTCCGTCCGTCCATCCATCCATCCATCCATCCACTTACTCACCCATTCACTCACTGAGTCACTCGGGCACAATGTGGGCAACAGAACCCACAGGTAAGCAGGAGAGGCCCAGCCTCTGTCCTCAGGGAGCTCCTGAAGCGCAGCGAACACACAAGGTGAACGAGGCAGCTCAGGTTAAATAAGCGATGAAGGCTGGGAGGTGGGGGGAAAGCAGAGGAGTGAATGGGGTGTGGACTGGGGCCTCCCTGAGGAGGTAAAATCTGAGCTGAGATCCAAAGGGTCACTAAAAAGCCCCCCAGGAGTGCTGGGGAAAGGGGTTTCCAAGTATCAGAACAGCAAGTGCAGGGGCCTGGAGGAGGAGCAGAGTGAGCCCTGGGAGAGAGAGGGAGGTGACTTCTGCAGGGGCTGTAGGCGCATGGGGTCCAATGCCCTTCTGCGTGCAGGGGGAAGTCCCCAGGTGGACACAGCCACTCTGGTCTTCCAGGGCTCCCGGGGCAGCACTGAGGGGAGGGGCAGGTGGAGGCAGGGAGGCCGGAAGAGGCTGGTGTGGCTGGAGGCTGCCAGGCTGGGCTGGGGGTGGCCGAGGGAGGGAGCGTTCTTCCTCTTCGAGCTTTTGGGCCGTGTCAGAGGGTAGGCAGTCATTCTTCTTCACGTGTTCTGTAGAACTCACCGGCGAAGCCGGCTGGTCCTGGACTTTTGTTTGTTGGGAGTTTTTGATGACTGCTTCCATTGCATTGCTAGTCATCGGTCTATTTTATTTCTTCCTGGTTCAGTCTTGGTAAGCTATATGCTTCTCAGAAGTTTCAAGGGAGGGTGAGAGGATTGCTGGGTAAAGGACTGAACCAGGTCCAGCTCAGGCATCCTGGCTGCATGTGCAGGGGAGGATGAAGGGGGTCCCTGGAGCGACTGTCGCAGCACATGTGACCCCCCATCTACAGGGCTCCAGCACAGGCCGTGAAAGACCTTGATCCGTGGCCCATGGACAACAGGAATGATGGTGACAGTCCGTGCTCTGTGCTGCGAGCCGCGCTCGCTTGAGCTCCTTCTGTACCTTAATCACCCCCATCTCACAGATGAGGAAACGGAGGCTCCTTGGGGTGGAGTGACCCTCAGCAGGGCCTGCAAGATGTCACATGCTGGGGCCTTCTGTGCCCTCTTGCAGAGACCCTCCCTGTGGAGTCTGGGAGATCCCTGCTCCCGCCAGCCCCAGGGCCTTTGCACGTGCACACACCTCTCTTCCTCACGTTATAATCGTCAGGGCATGTGTCTGTCGCCCCAGAGTATATACCCATGAGGATGACGTTAGGGCTTGTTCCTCCCTTGGTTACCCAGGTTGTGGGGGCTGGCCCGGGGCAGGGGCTCCGCTTCTTAAGGGGGAGGCGTGAGTGAGTGAGGACAACTGAAACAGTCCAGCAAGGCAGGCCCCGCGGTCCTGTTCTCTGCCCTCGATGGGCACCACGGCTCGCTCGGGATGGAGCTGAGGGATTTACCTTCTATCAGTGAAGCCGCACAACCCTCCGGTGAGGTCGCCGCTGTATTGACCCCAGTTCCTGAGTGAGGCCTGGGGAAGGGAGGTGACCCACCAGGGTCACTCAGCCAGTGAGTGGCAGAACCGCTATCTTCTCCACGTATCGAGGTAGAACGGACACCCGGTGACCGCGCCCCTTTAAATGGTACAATCTGGTGAGCTTTGGCACAGGTTCACCCCCATGAAACCGTCCCTGCCACCCAGGCAGTGGATGAGCCACCACCCTCCAAAGGTTTCCCTGCGCCCCTTTGTGAGACCCGCTGGCCGCTGGCCCCCCACATCCCCAGCCAACCGCTGAGCTGCTTTCTGTCGCTATAGGTTAGGTTGCACTTCTGGAATGTTCTATAAATGGAATCACACAGTGTGCATTCTTGGCCCCTGGCTCCTCTCACCCAGCACCGTGACCTTGAGATTCCCGGGCTGTGTCCGTAGTTCGTTCTCCTCACTGTGAGCGCACCCAGTGCAGGGATGCACCCCGCCTGCGAGGGACCCGGGGCTGTTTCGGTTCTGCCTGTTGCAGAGAGCTGCCAGGGACATCGGGAAAGGGTGCCGGAGCCCGGGTTTCACTTATAAATGCCGAGGAGGGAGCGGCCGGCCGACCCTCAGTGTATGTTCCACTTCTTTCAAAGCTGCCCGTGTTCTTCAAAACAGCAGAACCACTGATTCCCACCAGCCGTGGAGGGTCCCCCAGACTCCTCACCGCCAAGCCCCGTGCCCTCACTGCTGGCCCCGTGTCCCCCTCACCGCCAAGCCCCACGCCCTCACTGCTGGCCCCGTGTCCCCCTCACCACCCAGCCCCACGCCCTCACTGCTGGACCTGTGTGTCCCTCACTACTGGCCAGGTCTCCCAGCCAGCGCTGCCTGGGCCACTGGCAGAAGAAGCCAACAGTCAGCCAGGGGCTGGGCAGCACCCATCCCCACCCATCTGACCCCAAGGAGCAGGCACCTCCTGACCCCAATGCATCAGCCATCAGCCATCAGCCCCTCCTTCCTCCCGGGTGCCAGTGCTGCTTCCCAAGGGTCCCAGCAGCTGCGGAGGGCAGGGTTGGCACGCAGTGTCCGTGGGGCCGGTGGCAGTGAGCGCGGGAC
>NW_005370657.1:213872-214131 GCF_000412655.1 Myotis brandtii
CCAGGCCAGCGGCCAAGGCTTGCGGAGGGGCTGGGGGCTGCGCGTGTCCTGGGCTCCTGCCGGCTGGTGAGAGTGTGTCCGTGTGCCCTGGAACCCAGAGGAGGAAGAAAGACGCCATCAGACCCCTGGCAAACCGGGAGAGACAGAGACGGAGACCCAGAGAGGGAGAAGCCGCCCAGCCTGGGGGTGGGGGTGGGGGCGAACCTCCCTTTCCAGACCCCAGGGAGGGGAGGCAGGAGGCGGGGAGGGTGCGAGAGGG
>NW_005370657.1:214293-218521 GCF_000412655.1 Myotis brandtii
CAAAGCCAGCCTGTCCCACTTCCCCCGCCGGTTGCTACAGCAACTGAGCTCTGAGTAATCAGCTGCACGGTGACCTTTCTTCCCCCGGAGAGAGGGGGGAGGTGAGAGGATGGAGGATGGAGGGAGGAGGGAGGGGAGAGAGGAGGGATGGAGGAGAGGGGATGGAGAGGGGGAAAGATGGAGGGGGAGGGGGAAGGAGGCGGAGGGAGGCTGAGCGGCTGGTCAAAGCGGTGGAAACAAACACTGCAGCTGGGGTCCGGGGCTCTGCGGGAGGAGCTGGCAGTCAGAAGGCGGGAGCGCAGGGGCGGGGGCAGCCCAGCGCTGGGGGCGGGGATGTGACCAGGACAGACCCCTGCCCCGCACCCCTCCACCTGAGCCCAGCCCTCCGCCCACCCCTCCGATGCTGCCCCTGCCAAGCCTTCTGGGATTGTTTGTGTCTCTCTGAGCTGTCTCCATCCCCCCATTCCCCAGATGGAAAAGTGAGGCCAGGAAGCTCGTTTAGTGTCAGGACTCAGGCCCCCCGACCTCTGTGACACCCTCCTTCCGCCCGCCCCCAGCTACTTTTGACGGGGAGACAAAATGCACCCAGGACCAGGCCAGACCAGGTCAGGGGTGAGTCCTGGTCCAGTCCCAGCTCGCCCACTGCCCGGCTCTCGGCCACGGTCCCCCTGCTCATAAAGCAAAAGATGCCTGCGGTCAGGTGTATGCTGCCCAGGGAACATCCCTTGCTAGAGGGAGGGTCCTTGGAGCCGCTCACACCCGGCCATTGATTTGAAATTCTGGAAGCGCAGGAGAAGCAAGGAGGCCAGGGTGTGGGGGGGTGGCTGGAGGAGCCGGGGAAGTGGTGGGTGCAGATGGGAGACAGCCACAGAGGGAGCCCTAGGGAGGAGGGCACCCCCGCGGGAGGGCACAGCCCTCCGGGTACCTGGCATCCTGGCCTCCCACTCACAGGCTCCTCCCCCAGAGCGAGCACCAGGCCCATCCCCCACCTGGCCCTGGGAACCCCCAGCCTCCTGTTTACAAGGCAAGCCAACCTCCCCGCCCCAGTCACAGCCCCTCCCACCGCCCACAGAGGGGCAGGGTCGGCAGATGGTGGGGGTGCATTTCCAAGGGAGTTTGCAGCCGAGGGGGGAGGGGAGGAGGGAACCCAGGGCCAGAGGGGACCTTGCCTTGTAGCTGCCCCAGTCCCTAATCCTCTCCACCTAGCACCACTCCCAGCCCTGGTCACGTGGGTGGGAGGGGGCACCTGACCCAACAACCCAGGCACTTGGGCTGCCCCACCCATGGATTCTGTGGGGGGGCCTTGGGTCTTCAAGGCAAGGTGTTGGGGGCCCCCTGGGGGCGGGACCAAGGAGCAGTCTCTCAAGGCTCCACTGAGAGACCCATGACCTCCCTCCCCATGACCTCCCCCCCCACCCAAGCTCACAGCCAGGACCCCGCGATGCCCAGGAAGTGCAGGGGCTGCAGGGAGGAGTAGCAGGCGGGATGGGCTTGCTCAGGGCAGGTGGGAGCCACGTTGGGTTTGGGGGGGTCTGCGCTTTTATCCCAGCTTCTCACAGTCCCCTCCAGAACCTGCCTGGACTTTGAGTGGTGAGGGTGAGGCCCACCCGCCTGGCGGGCGGCAAGCACACAGCTCACCTGAGGCCCCGTCTTTTACAAATGAGGAAACCAAGGCTCGGAGCAGGGGGCGGGCCCAGGGTCAGCCGCTGGTACAGGAAGCGCGGCCAGGCCCAGGTCTGCCCTGGACGAAATGCATGTGAAGCCACAAAGCAACCAGGTAGCGTTGGCATCAGAGACGGCCGCCCCGGCTGTGAGCCACCGGTACCCTTGGTTCGTGACTCCCTGAACTTCCCCGTCCCGGAACCCTGCGTGCACCTGGCCTCCTCACACAGGGTCATGGTTCCACACACCCTGCAGGCGGCCCTCAGTTCACCACGGAGGTGACAGCAAGGGTGGCGGTGCCTCCCTGGCCCAGCCCGGGGCCCACGCTGGTCAAGCACCACGCATGTTCCATCACAGAGCCTCCCGGGCGCCCTGGGAGGGGGGTGCTGCTCTTACCCCAGTTTTCAGGGAAAGCGAGGCTCAGAGATGCCCTGACTTCCTCCAGTCCCACACTGAGCGCAGAGCGGGGAGCAGGACCCGCCTCTAGACCTCAGAGATGACCCCTCCGCCTGTATCAGCCAGCCTCGGGGACCTGGGAGTCACCCACGGCGGCCAGGCTGGGCACCGCACTCCCTCGGCCTCTATTGGGAAAAGCTGATGGACGCTGCTCAGAGGGTCCCTGGGAGCAGGGCAAGCGGAAGCTCGTCACATGGGCAGGGGGAGGCTGGTCAGTAGGGCTGGAGAGGCCATGGTGCCGGGGGCACGTGCAGCCCAGGGATCTTTCTGATCACCGGAGAGTGGGGAGCAGGGACTATTGTGCCCCATTAGACAGATAAAGAAGCTGACCTTCCTTTTAAGAAGGCAGATGACTTACAAGTCCCATAGGGCATTCGGGTTAAAATCAGGGTAAAGGCAAGATTCTCTGACCCCCAACCAGTGTGCTCTTTGCTGTATGTCACTGCTACCTCTACCCACCCACTGCCCCATCCACCTGTCCTCCCATCCCTCCATCAGCCATCTACCCAGCCACCATCCACACACCCACCTACCCAATAACCCATCCATCTTCCCATCTACCCAGCCACCATCCACACACCCACCTACCCAATAACCCACCTACCCACTCACTCATCCATCTACCCAGCCACCACCCACATATCCACCTACTCACTCACCCACCTACCCACTCACCCATCTGTCTTCCCATACCCATCCGTCCATCCACCATTCCACTTATCCACCCACCCATCCATGAACCCATTCACCTATCTTCCCATCTACACCTCTGTCCACTCATCCATTCACCACCCATCCATCTGCTCATTCACCCACTCTTCCATCCTTCTTCCATCCACCCATTCACCTACCTATCCACTCACTCATTCACCCATCCATCTTCCCATCCACACATCTACCTCCTCATTCATTTACCCACCCACTCATCTATCAACCATTCATCTGTCCATCCATCCATCCATCTATCCACTCATCTACTTATTCATCCACTCATCTAGCCATCACCCACCCAAACACCACCCACCTACTCATGTATCCATCCATCCACCTACCTCTGACCTACCATCCACCTATCCATTCATTTAATTTTTATTCTATAAACATTCTGAGCCTTGTTCCCACACCTTTTAGTTCTGAAACATATGCTTATGTGAGCTGGGTGCTGATTCTGAACTCCGTGGAAGTGTACCAAGTCCCCACCCCCCAGTTCAGCACTCAGTCCAACTGGTCCCATCAAGACTAACGCCAGTGTGAGGCGTAGGCTGCCTCTCCTCCCCGCTTGCTCCGCTCCGGAGGGAAGTAGACGCTGGGTGCTACTTCTCCTTTTCTCTCCTGAGTCACTTCACCTCCCCACTTGGGTATTTCAGTCACAGGAGAGAGGCCTCAAAAAGTGTGCAAAACGACCAAGCCGCGAGTACGAAGGTCCCTTCCATCACCTCCCACTCTGCAAAGGACACTGCCCACCAGGGGACTGGGGCCGTGCTCTGGACACCAGAGGCTGCCATGGTGCCAGCTAAGACCCACCGGTCCAGGCCAAGGACGGTAGGAGGGTCTGGAGCAGGACCTGAGCGGCTTCTGCTCCACCTGCTGTGTGACACTGGGCAACGGCGAATGGGAACAACTGCCCCCGCCCCGAGGGTGGGAGGGAAGGAGGGAAACGCTAGAAAAGGCAGCGGCCCTGCGCCAACTCCATGGGGAGTTTTGAAGGCTTAGCAGGGCTCAGCCTTTGAGGCAGACCTTCTCTCATTACTCAAACCTTCCAGGAAGGTCCTTAGATTCTGCTCAGACCCGCTAACCATTCATTCATTCATTCATTGATTCAGCACCATCTGTGTACCAGGGCCTGTATAGGACTCCAGGGATCTAGAAATCGATAAAGACATTTCCTGCCCCTCGAGAACTCTGCTGACCCTCGGCTTGGAACAGAAATCACAGTCATGTTGCATGGGTGCTGGTTCAGTCCGGGGAGATCTGAGGAATGTCAGCTGTGCCCGGCTGGGTGGGAGAGGGGGGCTCCCCGAGGAGGGGAACACTCAGGATGTGGAGGGACAGGAGGCAGATGTGGAGCAGGGCCTTCAGGGCAGAAGGAATAGCTAGTGTGAAGCCACAG
>NW_005370657.1:218653-219747 GCF_000412655.1 Myotis brandtii
TGTACCCAGTATCCCATCTCATCATCTCATGAACCCGCCCAACAGCCTGGCACGGCCAGCATCCCATTCCCTTGGACATTTCGCTGATGATAAAGCTGAGGCTCAGAGAGGACCGGCAACTTTCCCAAAGTCACACAGCTCCCACCTGCCCGATCCGGGCCACCAGCCCAGGCCGGAGGGCCTGACTCCGAAGTCTGCAGCCTTTCTCCACCTCCCCTCACGCTGGGGGTCACCCCGCAGCTGAGGGAGGGGAGGAAACACCCCATCAGAGTGTGCCTCTTGCAGGCACCTTAGGAGGCACATGCATTCGTTCGGTTACCAAGTATTTATTCACCCTCCTCTGGCCAGGCCCTGTGCTAGGCTCCAGGGTAGAGCAGTGACAAGAGAGGCCCCTCCCTGCCCGCCTGGGGCTCGCTGGTAGGGGAGACTGTGGGGACACCTCAACTCCGGGCAACACCCTGCTTCAGTCAGGCTGAACATAAACCCAGGTGCTGTCCAGGCCCAAAGCGTGGGGGCCACGGACTCCCCGAGCCCGGCTGGGAGGCAGCCGGCAGAGCTGTCAGCTCCAGCAGGCTTCTCTCATCAGCATGGGGCCCAGCTTCCTGCTTAAAGATCGCCTCAGGCGTCTCTTAAAGATGCTAACGCTGCAGCTGACATTTGGGAGATACTGGCAGGCGATCAAACCCGAGCTGAAAATCGGAGCTGCTGGGCGGGGGCGGGCACCGGGCCGAGGGGACCCGGCTGGTTGGGGCCCAGGGCACCGGAGCTTGGGCAGCCTTCCCTGGGTAAGGCTGGGCTTTCCGCCCCACCAGGCTGGGTAGCTGGGCACCGGCTCCTGCTGGGAGGATGTGGGGGAGGAAGAAGGAGGCAGAAGGCGCGGAAGGAAGTGGGCGGAGAATGGGTATGGAGAGACCCTAAATCTCTTAGTTCATCCCAAACTCCAGGTCTTGGTCAATAATCAGACCAATTGGCACAAAGAAAAAAAAAATCATGGGGTGAAGAGTTATGGAAAAGAGGTAAGATAGAATTACCTCGATGCCAATGGCGTCTCTGGCTGCAGTGCCCAGAGCTGGGTCCCTCCCAGTGGAGGGAGG
>NW_005370657.1:220083-225000 GCF_000412655.1 Myotis brandtii
CAGTCCACCCGCTGCTCACCATCCATCTGTCTAGTTAACCAGTTATCCTTCACTCATCCATTCACCCCCCCCCGCATTTATCCAAAGAATATTTCTTCAGCACAGAAGAGGCACCAGCCCACTTTTCGGGGGCCAAGAAAGGCCCCAGGAGGAAGACTTTCTAAGCAGAGACACGAAGAATGGGTAGGAGGGGTCCAGGGATCCCTAAACTGTGGAGGGAGCGATTCCCCCGAAGAGACGGGAGGCAAGAGACCGAGACCTCGGAGCGAACATCAGCGAACATGCTGGTTGTAGCTTCCGAGAGAGGAGCTTACCAGGGAGCCAGCCGGGAGAGACCAACTCGGGCTGGAGTGGGAGCAGGGCCAGGGCCGAGGCTGGGACACCTGGCCTGGCACAGAGCCAGGCTCACGGGACGGTGGGAAGAGAAGTAGAAGAAACAGAAGGCCAAGTATTGGTCCTGCCACTGTTTACCACTGACCCCTCCAAATAAGCCCCTCCCCCCACCTCGCCCTCCTCTGACTCCCAGCCGCTCACTGTGACACCCCCACAGCCAATTCCAGCTCCTCTGGGTCAGGGCTGGGCCTCATCCTTCTGGGTGTCCTGTCCATGGTACTTGGCCAAAGCTCAGAAAATACGCGATAAAAAAATACGTATCCTTGGCCGCTGCCAGGGCGACTCGGACTGTGCGCCAGCTCCCCCGGCCCACAGCCCCGCCACCAGGGAGGACATGACCCAGCCACACAGAGGAACTCGCAGAGGGATCCACCGCTCCCGCAGGTGACTGTAAAATGTTTACTGGAGGCGCGAGCTCGGATACAAGCAAGAAAGGCCTGACCGAATGTTTGCCTCGATTTGGGGGAGTTGCAGGCCCGGCCGCAGAATTAAAAGGGATCCGGTCACCGGAAGATGAAGAGGGTTTGGACTTGGGCTTTTCAAAGACGCTGCTCGTGTGGATAAGGGTTTGGAACCGAAGGAACACAAACTGGGTGGCAAATTGATAGACCCCCCCAAAGGGCCAAAGCTTTAAGCGGGAAGGAACCCCCAGCAAGGTCTCTGTGGGCGATCGAGCGCCGGTGCTTCCGAAGGACCAATGAAGAGAGAGATGGAAATAGTGGACTTCCCTGGGATGCAAAAGCAAGTGAAAGGAGGGGTTCTGTTTGAGCCCATGTGCAGCTGAGGGGCCCGCACAGACACGGTTAGAAGCAGGTAGCGGCACCCTGGCTCTGGGGAGTGGGAACTCGAAGTTGCCCAGCGCTGGGAGGGGGAGGCAGCACCCACAGCTGGAAGGAGCAGAGGCCGCCGCTGGTGGGCCGGGTGGTACGAGGGGTCGTGGCCGAGGTCACGGCCAAAGCTGGAACCAAGGATGTAATAAGCATTAGGATTACGCGTATGAAATTTACGATGTGCCTGTGGTGGCGATCAAAACAGCAGTGGCCACGGTGGCTGCGATTCTGCCGGGTGGACCTGTGGAAACTGGACATGGACCAGATACACAGACTACAGTGGCCAGCGGGGCGCTCTCGGCGGGGGCGTGGCAACCACCAGAGCCGCTCCAGCCGTCCTAAAGGAGGACCTTGGGGAAAACGGGGAGGTGGCTAAAGTGCCCCTTCCTGGAGGACGGCCCTGAACACTGGCCTGCTGCTGACCTAAGATGATTGTTCTGTGAAAGACTTTCTCATGAACAAGACACCTCTGTGTCCCCCTGGACAGCGCCGAGTGCTGGTCTTTTTTTTTTGTCTTTTGCTATCAGTGTGGATTTGTGTTTATACAACTTTTTATTTGTATGATTTCATGTTAAACCTCAAATAAATGCTTCCTTATGTGATTGTTAAAAATATATGTATCCGCCCTAGCCGGTTTGGCTCAGTGGATAGAGCGTCGGCCTGCGGACTGAGGGGTCCTGGGTTCAATTCTGGTCAAGGGCACATGCCTGGGTTGTGGGTTCAGTCCCCAGTAGGGGGCGTGCAGGACGCAGCTGATCAATGATTCTCTCTCATCTTTGACGTTTCTATCTCTCTCTCCCTCTCCCTTCCTCTCTGAAATCAATAAAAAATAAAAAATATATTTTTCCTCCAAATTCTTTCTTTCTTCCTCTTGGGGGGACGCCTTCCATACACCCCATCACCCTGCCCTGAAACCGGGGGACCGTCCTCATCCCCTCACTCTCTCCCCGGTGCCCCCACCACGTTCAGTCAAACACCCACACCTGTCAGGCCCACCGCTGACATCCTGCACCTGCTCAGCCACAGCCTGCGTCAGAGGAGCAGCCGCCTCGCTCTCTCCGGCCTCCAGGCTTGCTCTCCATCCAGGCCACATGCATGGTGCAGCGAGACCTTCCCAAAATATACGCCTGACCACTCTACTCTCCCGCTTAAACCTCTCATGGCTCCCTGGTGCCCTTGGGATTGAGTCCTAAACCCGTCATTGTCTACAAGGCCCTTCCCAAGGGGCTAATGCTGACTTCTCTGGGCTCCAGGTCCCTCCTTCTGAGATGTGAGATCCGCCATGTACACTGCTGTCCATGCCGGCTCTTCTAAGCCCCGGTCCTGGCTCCAGCCACCAGGCCGGCCAACTCCCCGCTCGTCCCCACACTTGACCCCTAGGACCCCACAGCCAACGCCCGGCTGGCCCTCGGGTGAAAGAAAAGATGGCTGAGAGCTGCAGGAATATCTGCGTTTACCCCGGACCCGCCCTGCCCAGATCTGAGCATTTCCAGGTGTCATTTGTGCCCCTTCTCTGCCTACAAAACATTTTTGCTGATTTTATGGCGACAAGAATGTTCTTTCTGTCCTCACATTCACGGGAAGGAGAGCCCTGGCCCTGACTCCGAATTGATTCTAGCTGGAGGCGTCCTCCCGTGGCAGGCTCCAGGGAAAGGGTTTATCTGTTTGTTCCATGACCTTGAGCGGGAGCTGAGGCGGCTGGAAGGAGGAGAGACAGCCGGGAGCTGGGAGGGAAGGAGGGAAGAGCTGGCGCGGTGGCCCCAGGACCAGCGCTCTGCCCGAGGGACCGGCCAGGTGACGGGAAGTGAGGGGAGCGGGCGGGGACAGGCCACGCTGCCTGCACAGCTCGGCCACGGCCACGGCCGCCTCATTGAACTTGGTCCTCCAGGGTCCCCGGGCTGCCCTGTCTGTCTGTCGCCATCCCCGGTTCCCCTGGAAACTGAATGGACGAGGCGTTCAGAGAGCTGGAAGGAGATGTCAGCCACCCGGGCAGAAACGGAACTGCCGTCCACACCGTGGCCGTTACAGACCCAGCGCCGGACAGAGACTCAGCCCGGCGCCGGCCTGGCCCACGGGAGCCCGCAGGCAAGGACGGTGGGCAGGGGCAAGCGACGAAGAAATAAAGAAAAGGGGCCTCTTCAGAAAGGACCCCCTCCCCCTCCCCCCCGCTCCTGGGGCGGGACTGAGATTTAACCCGAACACGTGTCGGGCATCTTCTATTTGCCCGTGTCCTGTCTCTCCGTGAGCCAAGTATCTTCTCTCCGACTGAACTGGAGGCAAACTTACAGTGGGGACTGTTCATTTCCTCCCAAATAATCTCATCTTTTTCTTTTCTTTTTCTTTTTTTGGTTAATCCTCACCTGAAGATATTTTTCCATTGATTTTTAGGGAGTGGAAGGGAGGGGGAGAGACAGAGAGAGAAACATTGATGTGAGAGAGACACATCGATTGGTTGCCTCTCGCATGCACCCCAACCAGGGCCAGAGATCCAGCCTGCAGCTGAGGCACGTGCCGTTGGCTGGAATCGAACCCGGGACCCTTCCGCCCGGAGGCCTAGCCACTGAGCCAAACCGGCTAGAGCCCAAATAAGCTCATTTTTAATAAAAAATTAAAACACAATTATTGTTATTGTAGAAAATACAGGGGAGCTCAGTGAAGGAAATAAAGCCACACTTCACGCCGTCACTGTGGGCATCTGGGTGGACCCCCCTCCCCCCCGCCCCCCGGGGCTCCCAAATGCGACCTTTGCCGAGTCTTACGCACAACAGACACATGAGAACGACTTTGTGTCTGATCATTTACCTGTTGGTTCATTATCCATTCATTCTAAAACGATCCCTGGGACCCATTTGGTGGCGCTTTAAATTCTTGGGGGGGGGGCGGTGCAAAGAGAGGTAGAGACCTGGGCAATGCAGGTGTAACCCACATAAAGCCAAGGATCCACATTCCCCGAGGCTCACCTGCTCCCCCCCACCCCCCGAGACTAGATAACCAGCACCCAAAGGGGTCTCACACCGCACTGGCTCTCACAGCCCTTGTCCTGTCACCCCGTTCTCTCAATGGAAGCTGGATGTTCGCACCTGCCTCAGTCCTGAACCCTTCGATGCGTCTATGGGGCTTTCCTGTCACCCTTACTTCCCAGATGTGATCTTGGAGGATACTCAGGGCGCCAACCTTCTCTGCCCCTCCCCCCGGTGGAGTGACCCCCATCTCTGAGTCCAAACCCTGGCCCCGTCACTCTCCTGCTCGGTGGCCTTTGGCCAGTCCCCTGGCCCCATGCTTCCCAGAGTGGGGGCCGCACTCTGGGGCTGGTCCACGCACTGTTTGTTGACATGACGAGAGAGGCATGGAAACCGAGAGCAATTAGACGCGTTCGTTTCCACTTGGCAATCGACATGCAACTGTGACTGTGTCTGTGGCAAAAGCATCATTGCTGACAGATTGGAAACGTTCTCTCCAAAAGTGCCTTCAGCGCAGACAGCTTGAGACACAGAGCCTTAACCTGCCCCGTGCCTCGGTTTTCCCGTCAGTAAAATGGGAAGAATGGTGGCCCCTGAGCTCACCAGGTTCCTGGGAAGAGTCAATGAGTTCATTTGTGGGAGACTCTCAGGATAGTGACTGGGCATTGCAATCCCTCAGTAAATGTCAAGGTCACTATGATTTTTGTATATTGTCCCCATTCTGCATGAAAAAC
>NW_005370657.1:225141-234518 GCF_000412655.1 Myotis brandtii
CTTTCTCTTCTCCCCCCCTCCCCCACTTCCCAGGCACATTACCATTCGCTTCCTCACTTCCAAGCTCCAAGGGCGCTTTCTTTACCTCCATAGCTTGTTTCTTAAGCCCATTTCTTCTAGGAATTACCTCTTCTGCCTCTGGAACTTACCCAGTCAATGTTCTCCTACAGTTTGGGTCTTGCACTGAATTCTTCCCTAGCCAGGACCCAAGTACAGAGGTTGCTGAACCCAGAACCCAGGTTCGGTCTGACCCCACCCGTCAGACACCTGATGCTGTTCCTGCCGCTGACAACACATTTGGTGTGAGCACTTGGATTGTTCCATCGCTGGTGACAAGCCCCACTCGTACGTATCCAGGGAATACCACCTCTAGACGCCATCGCCACCTCCTTCTGTGCCCGGGCCTCATCGTCCCCTGACAGAGAGCAAGGATCTCGGGGCTCTGAAGGAGAATGTCACCCCTTTTCTCTGAAAGATTTCAGAGCCAAGATCCTGGAGGGGAGGGTGCTGTAGGCAGTTAGACCTGAGCAGAGCGAGGACGATGGGCCAGGTCGCCAGGATGAAAGCCCAGGGGCCTAGCGAGGGCCAGTGGACTGCAGGGTGGGACCTCGCCCCCAGGTGACTTCCTCCCCCAGCACATCACTGGTCATGCAGTTTGGACCCCCTGACCTTTCCTCCCCAGAGATAACCTCTAGGCCTCAGTTGTATTTCGGCTCCGGACCCAGAGAAGCCACAAAACCAGCCACGGCTGAGGTCACGACCAGCTGCATCGGATAATGGCTCCCTGTCCTGGTGCCGGCCAATCAATCCGTGGAGACCACGGCCCTGAGTGGACACACCTGGAAAGCTACCGCACGTTCTATTAAGATCTTGCCCTGGGGCCTCCCCTAAAATCTCCGCCCTTAAGACCCTTAGGATGGAGGACCCAGGGTGCTCTCCCTCCCCCGCACCCTCCAGGCCCGTTACCATTAGCTTCCTCACCCCCCAGCTCCAAGGGCCCTTCTCCTACCTCAGCAATTTATCCAATAAATGTTCTCTTACGCACACACACACAAGCACCACATTCTCCTCTGCGGGTAAGAGAGGAGAAGGTGGGGGGAAGTGGACCCAGGTCAGTGCATCCCACTCCACCCTCCGTCCCTGAGACCGAGACACCCCTGAGATTGGTTGCATTTTGTGTGCCATCCCCCAGTCTGTACGGCGAAGACCTAACCCCAGCACCTCAGAAGGTAAAAGTATTTGGAGATAAGGCTTTACAAGAGGTAATTCAGTTCCGATGAGACCATGGAGGCGGGCCCTAATCCGGCGTGACGGATTCCCTATCAGATGAGGGACACATAGGAAGACACCAGACACGTGCGTGTGGGCACACAGAGAAGAGACCACGGGAGGACACAGCAAGAAGGCTGCCGTCTGCAAGCCCGGGAGAGAGGCCTCAGAAAAAACCAGCCCTGCCGACACCTTGATCTTGGACTTCCAGCCTGTGAGAGCTGCAGGTTTCTGTGGTTGCAGCCATGAGGCCTGGGGTATTTTGTGTGGTGGAGCTGGCACCCAGTCCCCGGTGGTGGAACAGGAACACGATGACCTACTCTCTTTAGAAGGGGAGGAATGGAGGCAAGTTGCAGGCACCAAGCACAGCAATCCTGTGTCCCCCCAGGCAGACACCGTGAGGGCTACCTTCTCCCAGGTGAAGGAAAGGCTCTATTTTTTAATTGTTATTATTTTTAATCCTCACCCGAGGATATTTTTTCCATAGGTTTTTTAAAAAGAATGGAAGCCCTAACCGGTTTGGCTCAGGGGATAGAGCGTCGGCCTGCAGACTGAAGGGTCCCAGGTTTGGTTCCGGTCAAGGGCATGTACCTTGGTTGCGGGCATATCCCCAGTGGGGGGTGTGCAGGAGGCAGCTGATCGATGTTTCTCTCTCATCGATGTTTCTAACTGTCTATCCCTCTCCTTTCCTCTCTGTAAAAAATCAATAGAATATATTTTAAAAAATAAATAAAAAGAGTGGAAGGGAGAGGGAGAGACAGAAAGAAACACTGATGTGACTTCCCACATGCCCCCGACCAGGGCCGGGAGTCAGGAACAGAGGTATGTGCCCTTGACCGGAATCGAACCCAGGACCCTTCAGTACAAGGGCCGGTGCTCTATCCACAGAGCCATATATATTTTTAAAAAGTATATGTTTGTTTTTTTATTTTAGAGAGAGAGGAAGGAGAGGGAGAGAGAGAGAAAGAAACATTAAGAGAGAGAAACATTGATCTGCTGCCTCCTGCATGCCCCCCATGGGGATCGAGCTGCACCTGACCGGGAATCGAACCGTGACCTCCTGGTTCACGGGTCAACGCTCAACCGCTGAGCCATACCAGCAGGGCCAGAGCGTTTCTTAATGGCATTTTCTTCTTCAGTCTAGACCAGTGGGGTCAGAATTCAGTGCGGCTCTTTGGCCCCTTGAGTGTGGCTCTTCCGCAAAATACCGACTTCTGCGCATGGGCCACGAAGTTTCAATCGCACTGCGTGCCCGCACGTGGTATGTTGTGGAAGAGCCACACTCAAGGGGCCAAAGAGCCGCATGTGGCTCGCGAGCCGCAGTTTGCCGACCGCTGGTCTAGATCATTCTTTATTGACTATGTGTGGATCACCCACTTTGAAGAGTCTCTACAGAAAGTTTAAAACTCACAATTAGCTGCCTCAATCAGACATTTCTGGGGACACATAGTTAAATTTAAAATTCCTATCTGCTCCAAGATCATATCATGTATGCCAAGCGCCAATATGTCAGAAGTGTTACTAAAATGTCATTTGTAACTCAAATTTTGCAGAATCAACTGACTGCCAGTGGGTCAGGGACTGTGTCTGCTTTGCCCACTTGTCATGCAAAGAGCAGGCTGTTCCAAACTGGCCCTGGGTTCTCCCTTGTTGTCTGCGAGACAAGCTGCTGGGGCGGGGCGGTGCGGGGCGGGGCTACCACTCGGGATGGGGTGTTCATGTCCAAGCTTAGCTTTCGGCTGGCGGGCAGGCGGCCTTCTCCTCATGGCCTCCCTGCATCCTCCATGGGCCCAGAGTCTCGCTTCGTTTCTCTTTCATTGGAGGGAGATGGGAAATATTTGCATTTTTCAGCCCTGCAAATCCAAGATTTCTGGATGTTCTCCTTCCCTTTCAATCCCTGGTTGCGGACGGGCTAATTCCCACTGGCGCTCACCTGCGGATGGCAGTGCAGTGTATCCGTTGGCTCGGGCTGTTGTCACAAAGGACAACAGGAATGTGTCGTTTCCAGTTCTGGAGGCCACAGGCTGGACCCCCAGGTGCCAGCAGGTTGGCCCTTTGCAGGAAGGACGCGCCCAGGCCTCCCGCCGGGGCTGGGCGGTGGCTGCCTCCTTCCTGTGTCTTCACACTGCCTCCCTCGGTACCTGCCTGTGGGTTTGTGTGAACATTTCTGAGGAGGACACCAGTCACACTGGATTAGGGGCTCCGACGACCTCGTTTCATCTGGATTACCTCTTCAAGGACCCCATTTCCAAACACAGTCACATTCCGAGGTCCGGGAGGTGAGGGCTGCAACATATGAATTGGGGGGGGACATGATTCAGCCCCAAACATGCAGCGAATAGCAACCAAGACATGCCAGACATTCCCGCTTCCCACACCCTTCAGCAAAAGCCAGGAGCGCAGTGCAGCATCCACTTTGCAAGTTACCGTAGACAAGAATCTTCCCAAATGTTTCCCACGAGATAATGTGGGTCACCGTCTTTTCAGGTAACGGTTTCCTTGTGGCCTGGTACCTGCTTCTAGAGTCGATGCTACATATTTGTTATTGTAGCCACTACTGCTAGGTACTCATTTCTGTATTGGTCAGATTTTGCTCAGTTATGCTACATAACAAGCATCCCCTAGATATCAGGAGATTGCCAGAGCCCAGGTTTGTTTTCATGTTTGCTTGCCACTCTGCTTCATTGGGGGACCCAGGCCGAAAGGGCGGCCTCTATCTAGAATGTGGCGACCAGAGAGAGAAGAGCCAGAGAGCTGGGTAGCTTTTCACTCTTCTGCTGGGCACTGGTATGTGGTCAGTTCTGCCCACATCTCCTTAGTCAGATGGCGGAGCAAGTCACATGGCCGAGCTGCTGTCAGGGGATGTGCAAGTACCAGGTATGCTGGACCCATGGAGGTGCGGAGTCGCTGACCCCGGGCCGGGAATTCCTGAGACAATGGCGCCGTCCGCCACCATTGTTACCGCGGGTTAAGATTTGCTGTGTGGGGCTTGGCGCCAGCGACTTCACATCATCAGCTCCCTGATTCCCCTTCCTGGCCCCATTTGAGAGGTAAGAAAACGGAGGCTCCGAGAGGGGGAGAGACTTGTCGAGTGTTATAAAGGAGATCTGTGAACATACGTTGAAAAGCCCTGAGTGTCTACACTCAGGCCAGGTCTTGCTCCTGGTACTTCTCTTCTCACAGCCGCGTGGGGGGAGAAAATGCTTGGTGAGGAAGGGCTGGTGCCTTTGGGGGGCAGGGGGGAGTCATGAGCCAGCTGCACACCCTGCCAGGGTGTTGCTGGAAGATCTGTTCCTTGGGGAGCTCACACCCCACCTTTCAGCTCAGCTCTGCCTCCGCCCCCGGCCTGTGAGTCCAGGAATTCTGCCAGAGCTGTGCAGGCTGGGGGAGGGCAGGGGTTTATGGAAATAAATGCGCTCCCCTTGGAGGAGGGGGAGGAGGAGCTGTCCCAGCAGCCCCTGCGAGTGTCTGTGCTGGGCAGAGGCTCCTCCTGCTCCCAGTGTCTCTGCGGCTGAGCACCCTCTGGTTGGTTTGTTTGTTTGTTTGTTTGAGGGAGGGAAGGAGGAAGCTCAACATTTGTATGATCTCATTATGCTTGTTTTGCAGATGGGGAAACTGAGGCCCAGAGAGGTTAAAGTGATTTCGCACAGTCAGCGGCGAAGGACCCAGGAGCCAAACCCAGCCGGACGGTGGCAGTGAGGCCAGAACACAGGCCCTCGCAGATCTGCACTCCAGCAGGCTGCGAGGCAGGCCCACTGGGGTGTACTTAGAGAACGGGGTCTCCCTGCTCCGCAGGGCTGTCCTTGGGCCCACAGGAGGGGGCTGCTTAGAGAACGAGTCTCCCCTGCTCCCCAGGACTGTCCTGTGGGCCCAAGCTGCACACCCTGCCAGGGTGTTGCTGGAAGATCTGTTCCTTGGGGAGCTCACACCCCACCTTTCAGCTCAGCTCTGCCCCCGCCCCCGGCCTGTGAGTCCAGGAATTCTGCCAGAGCTGTGCAGGCTGGGGGAGGGCAGGGGTTTATGGAAATAAATGCGCTCCCCTCGGAGGAGGGGGAGGTGGAGCTGTCCCAGCAGCCCCTGCGACTGTCTGTGCTGGGCAGAGGCTCCTCCTGCTCCCAGTGCCTCTGGGGCTGAGCACCCTCTGGTTGATTTGTTTGTTTGTTTGAGGGAGGGAAGGAGGAACCTCAACATTTGTATGATCTCATTATGCTTGTTTTACAGATGGGGAAACTGAGGCCCAGAGAGGTTAAAGTGATTTCGCACAGTCAGCGGCGAAGGACCCAGGAGCCAAACCCAGCCGGATGGTGGCAGTGAGGCCAGAACACAGGCCCTCGCGGATCTGCACTCCAGCAGGCTGCGAGGCAGGCCCACGGGGGTGTACTTAGAGAACGGGGTCTCCCTGCTCCGCAGGGCTGTCCTTGGGCCCACAGGAGGGGGCTGCTTAGAGAACGAGTCTCCCCTGCTCCCCAGGACTGTCCTGTGGGCCCACAGGAGGGGGCTGCTTAGAAAACGGGGTCTTCCCTGCTCCCCAGGGCTGTCCTTGGGCCCACGGGGGGGCTGCTTAGAAAACGTGGTCTCCCTGCTCCCCAGG
This sequence comes from Myotis brandtii, assembly GCF_000412655.1. NCBI lineage: Eukaryota > Metazoa > Chordata > Mammalia > Chiroptera > Vespertilionidae > Myotis > Myotis brandtii. Next base: position 231,002 of record NW_005370657.1, read on the forward strand.
ACTGTCCTGTGGGCCCACGGGGGGGGGCTGCTTAGAAAACGGGGTCTTCCCTGCTCCCCAGGGCTGTCCTTGGGCCCACGGGGGGGCTGCTTAGAAAACGTGGTCTCCCTGCTCCCCAGGACTGTCCTGTGGGCCCACGGGGGGGGGCTGCTTAGAAAACGGGGTCTTCCCTGCTCCCCAGGACTGTCCTGTGGGCCCATAGGAGGGGGCAGCTTAGAAAACGGGGTCTCCCCTGCTCTCCAGGACTGTCCTTGGGCCCACAGGAGGGGGCTGCTTAGAGAACGGGGTCTCCCTGCTCCCCAGGCAGGGCTGTCCTTGGGCCTTCCCAGGCCACCCAGGGAAGACGTGGGTGTGATGGTGGTTCTCAGGCTGAGGGACATGTGTAGGGGCCCAAGGTAATGAGGGAGCATCTGGCAGGGTCAGAGGGCTCTGCCCAAAGGGTGGTGTGAGGAGGACACCCCAACATACACAGGACACACAGCCCACACCCCCCACACTCACACCCCACACACACCACACTCACACGCTACACTCACACACCATACACACCACACTTACACACCACACTCACACACCAGTCACACCCCACACTCACACCCCACGCTCACACCCCAAGCTCACACCCCACACTCACACACCATACACACCACACTCACATACCACACTCACACCCCTCACTCACACCACACACTCACACCACACACTCACACCCCACGCTCACACACCACACTCACACACCACACTCACACCACACACTCACACACACACTCCCACACTCACACACCACACTCACACTCACACCCCACGCTCACACACCACACTCACACACCACACTCACACCACACACTCACACACACACTCCCACACTCACACACCACACTCACACTCACACCCCACGCTCACACACCACACTCACACACCACACTCACACCACACACTCACACACACACTCCCACACTCACACACCACACTCACACTCACACCCCACGCTCACACACCACACTCACACACCACACTCACACCACACACTCACACACACACTCCCACACTCACACACCACACTCACACTCACACCCCACGCTCACACACCACACTCACACACCACACTCACACCACACACTCACACACACACTCCCACACTCACACACCACACTCACACTCACACCCCACGCTCACACACCACACTCACACACCACACTCACACCACACACTCACACACACACTCCCACACTCACACACCACACTCACACTCACACCCCACGCTCACACACCACACTCACACACCACACTCACACCACACACTCACACACACACTCACACACTCACACCCCACACTCACACCACACACTCACGCACCACACTCACGCACCACACTCACGCACCACACTCACACTCACACCCCTCACTCACACCACACACACCACACACTCACACTCACACTCCACGCTCACACCCCTCACTCACAACACACACTCACGCCCCACACTCACACTCCCACACTCACACCCCACATGAAAGCCCCATGTTGCTGCAGACAGAGCTCTGGGCTTCCTACCCCCCACCCTGCTGACTTAGGCTCCATGTGGGGATGAGGCGGGGACTCCTGCCGGCTCAGGAGGCAGCGTGGAGGGAAGGAGGAGCAGGCAGTGGGGGCCACAGAGGGTGCAGGAGGGCGAGGGGCCTAGCTTGCTGCTGATACCCCTTCACCTTTGGAGCACAGACCACGCCCACCTCCTGGGGAAGGGGCAGGGAGGACTGGCTGTCCTGTCCTAGAGACTTCAACCCCCCAGGCCCCTGGGTGGCCAGGTGGGGGCTTCCCCTGTGGGGCTGGGGCTGGGACCCCGGGACCGTGGATTCCTGAGGCCATTGCCCAAACCCTCAGGATCCCAGCAGGGCCCCAGCCAGCTCTCCCTGCGGAAGGGGCTGAGCTTCCAGGCTGCCCGCTGCTCCCTGTGCAGCAGCCCCTCTGATGCCAGCCCCGGGTCTGCCCACTGCTGCCCCGAGAGGGCGGGCCGGACACCTTATAAAAGGAAGTGTTGACTTGCGCTCGTATTAACAGAAAACCCCGGGAGAGTTCACAGTGAACGCTGACACTGAGGCCTGGGGAACGGTGTGGGGAGGTAATTTTACTGTTTTCCCTTCTATGTTAAGCACCGTAACAATGAAGGCAACTAATGTTTTAAATTAAAAAGATAAGCAAATGGTTGGGGGGTGCGGGGAAGGAGTGAGCCCTCGAGTCTCTGAAGACATCAGCACTCACTTCCCAGCCTCACTCCAGGCCAGAGCGTCAGCTCTGTCCCAGGGCCTGGGCTCTCTCCTCTCTGGCCACGTCCTCCCCGCCCCCACCTCCACCCCCGCAGGGGCAGCCCCGGGCAGGGGCGGGGCGGCCTCACCCCCTCGGCTGGGACCAGAGCATCTGAGATGAACTGCGGAAGCCTCGAGCCGTGGGGCAGGCGGGCACAGAACCACATGATGAAAGCACCACTCACACCAGAACACGGTTCCCGAGGTCACCGAGGCTCAGGGAGGGGTCCTGGGCGCAGAGTCTCTTCAGGGACAGAGTCACCCGGGCCACGGAGCCAAGTCATGCCCAGGAAGCGACAGAGCACCAGGCAAGAAAAGGGGGTGCGGTGGGCACAGGACGATCCCGGGGGGCCGCCCCGCCCCCACGTGCCCAGCGAATGGCGTGCTTTGGTGTGGTCCTCACAGGAGGAACCCTGGGCTCCATCTGCAGGTCAGAGAGAGGTCATCGCCAAGGTCACCCGCGGGACAGCGCCATGGCCAGCGTTGGAGCCCAGGTCCATCGAATGCGAAGACCTCCTGGCCCCCATGCCCGGCCCACTGTCCAGCGCTGTCCAGAGCCCGTCCTTGGGGCTGCGCAGAGCTGGGCCGCAGGCACACGGCAACCTCCCTGTTCCGATCCTGCCAGCGGTGACCTTGTCCACGTCATTCTCCGTTGCGGGGGCCCATCCCCTTATCTGGGCAGAAAGGGGGCTGCCCTGGGGGTGTCCTAGCCCCCCTGCAGGGCCAACACCCAATGCCTAAGCAGGAAGGTCTGGTGGGGATCCCTAGAGCTGGGGCAAATTTGGGGGCCGGGGCTCCTTTTGGGGTGACAGGAGAGTCCCGAAGATGGCCCCCCGGCACCCTCGATCCAGCACCCTGGCCCAGCGCGGCTCCCACCTCCGGTCCTTGGCCACCGGAGCCGGGCTGGACCGGGCTCGGGCCCCGCACCCTCCAGAACCATGCAGACACCCTCACCTCTGACTGGGGCAGCCCCACCCCAGCCGGCTCTCCTTCCCCAGCACCCAGCCCCGATCTTCGCGGGTGCAGAGCGTGCGAGGGGGAGCGAGGAGAGAGCGAGGGAGCCGGCAGGCTGGCGCGAGGGAGAGAAATGCAAATGGTTTTTATCCTCCTTTCTTTTAAACGCTGAAACCAGCCCTGACAGCCTCTGAAAATAAATGGCACTGACTCGCTGGGATTTCAAATTCCGTGATTAAGGGCTGAAGCAAATACTTCT
>NW_005370657.1:234689-238411 GCF_000412655.1 Myotis brandtii
GCTGTTTATCAGGGCGCTCAGCTCACGCTGCGGCAGAGAAAGCAGCTCAAATCCCCTCCGCGCCTCCGCCGCCCCCCTCGCGCCTCCAGCCACACGCACACAGACATGTGGACGCAACACACACATGCCTGTTTGCCCAAAGGCACACGCGCGCACGCACCCTCGAACACACATGCACGCGGCACAATGCACACACGCGCCCATGTGCACCGTCAGCCAGCCCGGCTGGCTCTCCGCCTGCTGTTCAGCCAAAGTTGGGAGGATGAGAGGAAGAGGGGGAAAAGGAGGGAATGCGGAGAGGAGGGGGAGGGGCCAGGAGAGAGGCTGGCGGGGACCCTCACAGTTTGCAGGGGTGCCTTCCCCACGAGTCCTCCTCTCCTTAACTGCCAACTGCTCCCCACCCCCAGCTCCTGGCGGCTCGGTCTTCTTCCTGCTTGGATTCTGCGGCCCCTGGGGTCGCACCTCATGGATTTGTATTCCCTGGAAATGAGGGGCTGACAGGAGGGGGGCCTCAGTGTGGCCACCAGTGCTGTGTGCCGCGGGGCACCAGGCAGAGTTGGGGGGCAGCGCCTCGGATCTTCAGTGAGGGGGCTGCTCCCCTTTCACAGGTCAGAAAGCCGGGGCGCAGCAGCATCATCGCAGCTGGGAAGAGGGACGGTCAGGGTCACAGTCTGCAGCTGGGGAGGGGGGTGGGCAGAGAACCTCCCCTGGTTCTGCAAGGGCTGCTTCTGCTCAGAGTCAACACCCGAGCGACTCCCCAGCCGGCTGCTGGGCGACACTGCTGATGGAGGGGCCACCAGGCGCTCAGGTGCCGGCTAGGGGGCTGCACTCCCCTGGGCGGTCATTCCTGGGAGCTGACCACCGGCATGGGGTGTGAAGCAAGGCCTCCCTTGGGGGCCCGCTGGCTGCTAGCAGCTCCCAGCAGCAGGCAAGGTGGGCACAGCCTTCCTGGGCAACCTCTGGCGGGCACCAATGGAGGGTCTGGCATTATGCCTGGGTGCGTGGCAATGCCAGGCAGCCGGGCCGGGATTGGGTTGGGGGCCAGGGTGGGGGTGGGAGAAGCCAGGCCAGCTCTGCAGAGTTGGACACCCCTGCACTCCCCTCCACACACACTGAAGCCTGTGCCTCCTAGGGCAAGTCTCTGCCAGGAGAGAGGCAGGGCAGGGGGGGGGGGGGGGGGGGGGCAGGGACGTGAAGACACCGATCCTGCTTGCAGAGCCCAGTGCTAGACTCCACACACATGCCTGTGGACTCCTCACTGCGAACATACCCATTTTACAGATGGGACAAGCTGAGGCTCGGGGCGGGGAAGTGACTTGTCCAAGGTCTCCTAGCTGGGAAGAGGCAGAGTCAGGATTCAAACCCGCGTTTCCTCATTGTGCCCCTCAAGGCAGAGACGTCGCAGAATCTCGTTCGTTCTTTCTGTGCAAAATTATTAGGCTGAACTGTGTGAAAGTGCCGATATTCAGCCATTTTGACCTATAGGATCCTCAAAACCGCACAGTTTAACTTGAGAGCAGGACTAGTACATCTGCTCGCTTCCTGGTCGATAAGGCTCCAAAGCGAAGCAGCGCCACGTACCAATGGGCCGTCCTGTTCCGCCTTCGTGCACAGAAGCCCCGCGCTCTCCTGTGCCCCCGGATGCTCTGGCCCCGCGGAGGGTGGGAGCGTCAAGGCGGGTGGGCCTCCACCCAGAGATGGCGATTCTGGAACCCAGAGCGGCTCCATTCCCAAGGCCACACCCCGGGGGGTTTAGACCTGCCCTGGAGTCTCTCCCTTCCGCCTCCTCTCTACGGAGGCCGAGACGCTGGGGGTCATGGCCAGGTTTAACTAATGAAAGCACAGGACACCCAGTTACATTTACGTTTTGAATGAACAATGAATGACATTTTAGCTTCAGAAAGAACCACGCAAATACATCTGGCAAAAAATTATTCCTGGTTTATCTGAAATTCACATTGAACTGGCTGCCCTGTATGCTCTCTGGCAACTCGATCCGGGGTTCTTCTAAAATCGGGGGCTCTCCCATCCAGAAACCTAACAACAGGCGTCCCTGAAACTGGGGCCGATCTGGATGGATGAAGAAACTGGCGACCGGGGCTGAACTGGGCTCCCCAGACTGCGGCTTAGGGTACGAGGCCCTGGGGACCACAGTCAGCCGGGAGAGCCCGGGCTCCACGCAGACTGAAGGGTGGGATGAAATGAAACGAAAGCTGAGACTTTCCAGAAAACTAGGTGTGCAGTCCCCCAAACACCCTTTCCTCTGGCCTTCCTCTATCCCAGAGTCCAGAAAATCTAAGTACTCAGTTTCTCAGCTTCCCTTGCAGCTACGGGTGGGGATGTGACCCAGTTCTGGCCAATGAGAGGAAGGCAGGAGATCCTGGGGAAGGTTTCCCTTCTTGAATGAAAAGGCAAACATTTCAAGGAAAACATACTTCACGCTGCCCCTCCTCCTCCTGCCTGGGATGTGGATGTGATGGCCAGAGATGGAGCAGCCATATGACGACCCTGAGACATTCCCAAGTGCCTCGCTGGGGACCGGCGCCTGGTGCTTGGCGCTGGCAAACCCACCAGGTCTTACAGCGTAAGAGACAGTGTGACATCTTTAAATAAACCCTCCTTTGGGGGGGGGGGGACGACATCCCTTCATTCGAAGATCATGTCCTTCATACTGTGTGTTTTAAAATGTAATTATTTCCTAAAATGAAGTGATCGTTCATGCTGGGATTTTTAGTGCATATTTTTGTTTTGTTTGTTCTCCTTAACATCCTTTCCTAGCAAAATTAAAAATTAACCCGGCTGGTGTGGCTCAGTGGTTGAGTGTTGACCCATGAACCAAGAGGCCACTGGTTTGATTTCCAGTCAAGGCACACGCCCCGGGTTGTGGGCTCGATCCCCAGTGGGGGGCGGGGGCATGCAAGAGCCATCCAATCAATGTTTCTCTCTCGTCGATGTTTCTATCTTTCTATCCCTCTCCTTTCCTCTCTTCCTAAAAAATCAATAAAAAAACATGTTTTAAAACATTTAAAAATTAGCATCAGCCTGTCAGTCCCCCAAGTTTTCTTTGGAAATTGTATTGGTCTCTTAGACCCAAAAGCTTGGGGAAGAACCAAGAACCCCTCAACTCACCCTTGCACTGGGCTCCAGCGGGAGAGGACACACAGAGGAGGCGGCCCTGCCAGGCCCTGGCGGCCCAGGGGCTGCTGTTCCAGGTCCCTGCGCTTTGGACCCCAAGAGCTTGGCTTTGGCACCCCAAGGGCCTGGCACTGGATTGGTTCCCAGCCTGCCCTGTGCCTCCTGCTGCCCTCTCCCCAGCCGCAGAGCCGTCCCCAGAGGAGGGGGGCAGCTTGCTCCAGCTCCCCGGGCAGGTGGCCCAAGCACGCCATGTTCCGGAAGCCAGTGGGCCGTGTGCGCACACCTGCTCCGAGGCGGGCGGCTCGGCAGGTCCCCGGCGGGCACAGCCACACTCAGACCAGCGAGGCCCCAAGGCGGCCGGATAGATGGAGCTCCTGGGAGAGTCAGGCCACCGAGGGGCCTTCGAGAGGCGCAGAGAACCCTGCTGAACCCCTCACCCCCCACCCCACCCCCAATCGGGAGAGAGAGGACCCAGGAGAGAGCGATGGCAGAAGCCGCGTCGGAGAAACTGCTCAGCCAGGAAGATAAAAGGCGAACCGAGTGCTACACTCGCAGCATTTTAAACCGGCAGCTCCCACGATTCTGCC
>NW_005370657.1:238517-238960 GCF_000412655.1 Myotis brandtii
GGGGGGAAAGGGGGTGGTTGGGGGGGGTGTGGGGGGGAAGATGGCAGAGTTCAGCCCTGCTGCCCAGGGGACCATCCTGTCCCACATGGACCCCCCGGATTGCGTTTCCAACCAAACTCCCGGGCTGTGTCGGGCCCGCTCTGATGATGCAGACGGGAATGCGTGCAAGGGTTGACCACGCGTGGGACATGCAGGGGCACAGCTGTGGGCAGTGCCCACGGTGCCAGCCTCACACCCAGATGGTCCCCAGGCTGTTCCAGCAAGACCAGCGGCCCCTGTCCCAGCCCCAGATGCGGAAACACACAGCTGGTTCTCAGGTGGGAGGGGTGAGGCTTCACCAACTGCACATGCCCGGGCTGGGTGTCCCGGCCATGCCTTCACCGTGCCCGTGTCTTCTAACCTCACCCCTCCCATCCCAGCCCCTGCCCTAGCCCAGGCCCCTG
>NW_005370657.1:239011-242766 GCF_000412655.1 Myotis brandtii
CTACCCCAGCCCCAGCCCCAGCCCCAGGCAGCCTCTAGCAAGGCCGAGGAGAATGTCAGCTAAAGGTCTGGCATCAGACAGTGCTGAGTTCAAAGCTAGCTCTGGTTTGCCAGTTAGAAAAATGGCCTAATTCCTTCCAGAAGTTTCCAATGTTTTCATGGAAACGGCTCCTAGGAGATACCCCCAAGCCCCCCTTTCAGGTCTCACCACGCACGGAAGCACGGGCTCCACTTGCATGAGAGAGAATTTTCCTATTTTTGAAGAAGTTGCGGCCACTTGGCAATCAGAGCCCCGGAGGCTGGAGCAGAGAAGATGCTGGGAAGGGAGTTAATCAAGGCGCCTTAAGCACATGCAAATCAGGAGCACGCTGCCGCGATGGGGGCGAGGGGGGGCCCAGCCTGTATCCCAGGCCCAGAGGGAGCCAGAGGCCTGGCTTGGGGGGCCGGGGGGGAGGGGGGCGGTGGCCAGGGGCCTCCCGGAGCCTGGAGACTGAGCCGGCGCTGGTGGAGGCCACAGGAGAGACAACCACGCAAAGGAGGGCAAAGGTGGAGAGCAGACGCGGGTCCCGCTGGCTCCTGCCCCCTTCGGCGGCAGATTGGGGTGCTTTGGCGGGACCCTCTGCCTGGGGATCAGAGACTGTCACTGGGAGAGCGCAGGGACTGTGGTGTCGGCAATCTGGCAGCGCCTACGACGGGCTAGGTGACCTCCCCCGCATGGACCCGGGGCCCCGCACCGGCCTGAGGAAGCAGGCCAGTGTGGGCTCACGGATGCTGCCATGGGGACGCGCTTTCATGAGAACCTGGAGCCAGGGCCCAGCAAGGGGACCACTGGAGCTGAGAATGGGGGTGTTTGCCATGCAACCCCGTCCCCCTGAAAAACGATGCCGCAGGTGCGGGAGGAGGCGGGGGAAGCGGGCGGCCAGACCCTGGGTGGTGAAGCCCATCCTGGACAAAAAACCAACGAGAGACACATCTAGAAATATCCGGGAGGAGGGGTAGTCAGGACAGGGCAGCAATAGTTACTATGGAGGGTAGTTTCAGGCTACTGCTCTCTCTCCTTTTGTATTAATTGTTATAATGATGAGCATATGTTCTACTTAAAACAAAGCTGTTTTATTCTTTTTTTAAGGAAATGCCCCTGTTGCTTGACCCTCACATGGCCCCCGACCCATTTCATGTGAAATTAAATATCTGAGTCAATGGTGAGGGACACCCACCGGCCTCCTCCGCCACCCGATCAGGGAGCCCCCTCCCCCCTCGCAAGGAGCAGGCAGCCAGGGCCTGGGGTCACCGTCAGGCCCCCCCCCTCTGCCCCTCACCCCAGCCTTGGATGGGGCAGGAGGAACCGGGGCGGAGGCATGCCCTGTACAGGTGTAGGCACAGGGCCTCTGTCACCCCCAAATCCTTCTCCAGAACCCCTGGGCCCAAGGCACTGGGGACTCCACGCTGGTGCTTTGAGCTGGTGCATGCAGTCTGTTAGGTCACCCCCGCAAGGCTGCCCCACCCCCCCACACTCACACACTCTCTCCTCTCTCTCTCTCTCTCTCACACACACACACACTCACACACACACACTCACACGTATCTCTGCAGTGAAACGTCCCCATCCAGGGGAACAATAAACCAGAGGGGCTCCCCGTCATCTGAGGTCTGATTTTGCCTCCAAATGAATCCGCCACCATCTTATCTAAGAACTCTGGGCTTCAGACCTTTGACTGATTTCAGAATCCCACCCAGCACAGGGGCTGGGGCAGGCCGGGGCCGGGCGCGCTGTCCACCTTCTTCCTGCCTGGTGCCCCCACCGGCAGGGCGGGCTTCGGGGACCTCGGGCCCCCACCTGGTCTGATGCTGTTTCGTCATTTGGAATTCTTAATACATGTTGGACAAGGGGCCCTGTGTTCCTTTGGCACGGGACCCTGCAGACCCTGTGGCCTGGCCTAGGCAGTCGCTCGTAAGTGCTGGTTGAAGGAAGGGAGGAAGGAATGAATGTCACCCCTGTCCCACCCTCCGTGCCCCTCCCTTTTCCCACCAGCGGGACCAGCACTCAGCAGAGTCCTGAACGGCCGGCTGACTGCACAGCTGACATCCATGGAGATTCTTAGGGCGTCCAGACCCTCATACAAAATCTGACGGGGCATCTGAGTTTCCAACTGTCACCCCAGCGATCTGAACACCCAAGACATTGGGAACCCACTGAATGTTTGCTTTGAGGGCCGCCTTGCTCTCTGCCCGCCTTCTCTAGCTGTGTGATCTTAAGCAGGTTGCCCAACCTCTCTGAACCTCCTACAGCCGGCAAGGGTCAACTCCCACCCTCCAGACCTCCCGGGCAATGGTCTGGAGATAAGCCCCTTCCTGCCAGTTCTCGGGGAGCTCGCTGGGGGGGGGGGGAGTCTTGCCCAGTGAGTCTGGCTGGTTCCCTGAGAGGCCCCGGCACCCAGCTTTGGGGTCCAGGCGTGTGAGGGGCTCGGGAAAGACTTCCTAGTGTGCAGATGGGCAAGGAGGCCGGTTCCCCGACCTCCAGGGGCTGCGTGAGGGTGAGTAGGGTGGACAGAAGGCTAGGTCAGCGCGGGCTGGGCACACAGTAGGTGCCACGTACATGGAGCTGCAGTGATTGGTCCCACACCCCCCTCCTGGGGCTGTGGCGGCTGCAGACGAGCCCCGCTGGGGCCTGCAGGCTGCGGCAGGAGGGGAGGAAGGCAGGGGCTGGAGGATGGAGTCCAGGCACGTCCTGATACCAATTAAGGCAGCTCTGCGCAGGGGGGCCTCCGCGGCATTTATCAGCCGCCCGGGAGGGGCTGGCAAGCTGTCCTCCGGCTGACGGATTAGACAGCGGACAATTAGGTTTCAGGCAGGCACTCTCTCTTTCTCTCTCTCTCTCTCACACACACACACACGCTCACACACACGCACACATCCACACACGCACACATGCACACACACACACATCCCTTTCTCCAACATTTTGCAAGGCCCATCCACAGAGCCCAGCTGAGTCCCTGCCCAGCCCGCAGTGCTAGGGACAAAACAGACACAGAGGCCCCACTCCCTCTAAGAGAATAATCAGGGACCCCCCCCTCAGCCCACACTCACGGGGTCCACGACTCAAGAGCCCAGTCTGCACCCCAAGCATCCCGTGCAGATGGACCCAGCGTGGGGACCGGAGCGCCATGTGCAGGAGACAGCAGCGATGATGTGCTTTTAAAGCTGAGTGGGGACAGACCTGTCACCCTGGGACCCTCCTCCTTCCTGAGAAATAGCCCCTTTGCTCCATGGGTCCCAGGGGAAGGAATGTGAGCAAGGACAGGGACTGTGAGGCCTTTGTAAACCCAGAGGAAAAGTCTCCAAGACTCTAGAACATTCTACGCTGCAGACCTGAGAGGAGTCAGGAGCACCAGAAGGGACAGAAGGCCTGATTCCTTCTTTGGGAGAGGCGATCGGGCCCCCCCCCCCCACAGCTGCAGCCGCGTCCCTGTCCTGGCCTAACCGTGTCCCGCCCTCTCCCCTGGGCCTTGGACACTGTCCGTGGCAGCAGGACCTTCTCGCGACATGGTCTCAGGACCTGACACTCACCAAGCTCTAAGCTGAGCTCGACGTCCCTGCACTCTCCACGCTGGCGAATGCATCGCTGGCGCCCCACGGACCATCCAGAAATCTGGTTTGTCCTCTCCCCACCGGACTTGACCTCCACAGCCGTAATCATCAAATCGGCTCCTGCCTCCTCGCCAGCGCTCAGACCCACCCCTCAGTCCCATGGCC
>NW_005370657.1:242797-248990 GCF_000412655.1 Myotis brandtii
CCCCCCTCCCGGTCCCTCCTCCTCCCTCTGTCCCGGCCACAGAGAGGCCACCCACAATGCCCTTCACTCAGCAGCTCCCGCTCCCGCAGCCTCCTCCCCCCAAGCACCCAGCACCCCAGGGGCAGGTCTCAGCCTGGTCTCCCCACCTGCCCGCCTCCCTGGTTCATTCACTCTGCACCCTCTGTGATGATCTGTTTAAAAACTGTTTAAAAATTGATTTGAGAGAGAAAGGAAGGGAGAGGGAGAGAGAGAGAAACATCCATGTGAGAGAGGAACATCGATGGGCTGCCTCTTGCATGCCCCCCCACTGGGGATCGACCCCGAAACCCAGGAATTGAACCAGCAACCTTTTGGTGCATGGGACGGTGCCCAACCCACCGAGCCACCCCGCCGGGCCCTCTGTGGCGATCTTGTTGCTTTATCTGGTTACCTGGCTGATGTTTGCTCCCCGGCCTCTCCCACTGGCATGCACTTGGGGGGCCCGGGGCAGGGCCCAGCTCGGTTCTGCTCGCCCTCGCAGCACCTGTCACCTGGCAGGGACTTCTGGGCCTGGCCTGGTTCTGGGGTATGAAGCTGAACACACAGACTCGTGCCTGTGCTCAGGGACTGGCGGCTGGCACCTGGCACCTGGCACTGCCAAGGGCACTGAAGGAGACCTGCAGGTGCCGCCGAAATGGACGGCCCCTGGGCTCGCCGGGAGGTCGGGGCAGCCTTCCGGGCGGCCACATGGAACCCCCCTGAGGGTGACGGGCCGGCGGTGAGGCTTAGGCAAACCCTGCACTTCTCCAGCCTCCGTTCCCACACCTGTCACATGGTCACTCGCCAGAGACGCTGCACACAGGCTAGGGAGCTCGGGGAGTCTGCAGATCGAGGCCGGGGAGCTTGGTCTTTTAAGAAATCGGTGCTGACTGATTCCATTAACTCCCCCAATGGGCGGGCATCGTAGGCCAGAAGGCAGTCAGCGCTGTCTATACCCAGGACCGGGCACATCAAGGCACCGGCCAATCCACACGGTCAGACCCCCCCGAGGCCTTGGCCCAGAGCCCTCTCCTCCCAGGCCGCCTGGCTTTGCCCCAGGTGGGCGGGGCCTCAGCTCTGCCCTCACGCCCCTCTCTCCCATCCCCCCCTCCCCACCCCTCAGGACGGTCCTCCCACCATCTGAAGGGAGGATTCTCAGCCCCAAGGCCAGAGGTCTGTGGTCCCCGAAAGTCCCCTCTTGGACTGGTGGTATCATTCTTGCTTGATCACAGCCTCCTCACCCCCCACCCCCCACACACACCAACAATCCCAAATGTGGAGCCTCCACAAAACCCCTTAAGAAACTGGTCAATCTTCTGCTAATTAAAATAAAGTCTATGCCACATTACAGGCCAGTTAATTTTCAGAGCTGCCTGGGAAGCGTCGCCTGGATATTGTGCACCCCTGCCCCCTCACCCGCCCCCCACCCTCCTCCACACACACAGAAAAGGGCCGCCATGCAGCAGGCGGCGGGAGGAGCGTGTGGAGCGTGTGGAGCACAGGCTTCCGGCGGGTGGGGCGGCAGGGGTGGGTGCAGCGACCCTGCTGGCAGGCAGCGCTTCTGGTTCCTGGAGGGACCCTGCTGGTTCAGCCAGGAGCTCCGGACCCCATCCCTCCCCAGGACCAAGACCAGGTTTCCCAGGCCAACCCCACAACGGTTTGCGAAATGATGGGGTTCTGAAAGGCTTGGGGTCCCCAGGCCCTGGACCCCGAGGTTCCCTCACCGAGCCCACGGCAGCCCTGAGGGAGGTGCCATTGTGCCCAGTTTGCAGATGGGCAAGCTGAGCCACCAAGTCCCTCTCCTGAGGTCACGGCTTCCAGGGCAAAGCAGAATGTCCCCTGACTTTTCCAGGTAAACCTGCAGCGGTTCCTTTGACAACGTTGAGGGGTTTTTCATGACGGTGAGAAGGGCGGGGACTTTGCATGAAAGCAGATTTCATTGGTTGCATTTGCTCAGGGCAGGTGCATGCTCCCTGCTCATCAGGAAGCGCCTGCTTACGGAGCGTCTGAAACGCGCCAGGAGTCCGGCCGGCCACGCCCCGCCCCGCGGGCACCTCACTGAACCCTTACTATCACGCGAGGCTCAGAGAGGTTAGGTGACATGCTCAAGCTCACGCAGCCTGCTCACATCTTAGCCTGGCAACCTCCTGTCGCTAAGGTCCAAGTTTCTCCATTTCTGCAAGGTCAAAGCCAAGGTCTGTGGGTCTCCTCTGCTGGCCGGGCATCAAGCTACAGAAAAGACCACTGGGTTCCCTGGGGGACCTTGGACACGCCTCTTTCCCTCTCCGGGCCTCAGCTTTCTCATCTGCAAAATGGGCGGGCTGAGCTCAGCACTCCCGGGGCTCAGGGGCCCTTGGCTTGGGCCAGTGGCTGGGAGCAGAGCATCCAGCCAGTTGGTAGCAGCAGCCGTTGCCCTGCCAGGACCGGGAGGCCTGGCCGCCTCCAAGTGAATGGCAGGAAGTGGTCTAGTGGCCAGACTGGGACACAGGGGAAGAAGCGGGGACAAGGGCCCAGCCAAGCTGCCCCGCACTGGGGACAGCTCACAGGGCAGTGGGTGGAACATCCTCTCTGACCCCAGGAGCTCCGCTCTCCATTCCCCCACCATCCCCGAGACCAGGCCTCTGCCCAGCCCGGGAGTCAAAGCAGGGGAGGGGTGGGGTGTGGGGCTCTGACTTGAAGGTCCTAGCATTTCCGGAGGGACTCCCCAGAGAAGGGCCTCCTGTTTCTCCTGGACCAGGAAGGGGCACAGGAGCAGGCGGGCTGGTCTGCTGTCCCCTGCTGTGCGCTCCCTGCCTGGGGACAGTGGCTCCGCTCATCCAGCCCCCGCTGAGGAGCACCCGTGGGACAGGCACTGGGCACCGAGGGCGAGCAAAGGAATCTGCCCAGGCCCTCACTCCTGCTGTCACAGGCGGAGGGGAAGCAGGCGGGAGGGAACGTGACCACCACACAGGGACCACCGCCACCTGTCCGTGTGCACAGGGTTCCCTGAGGTCACAGGGAGCTGAGCCGAGTGGGTCTGCAGAGCCGTCACAGGCTCTCCCTCTCCCCTGGCGCCCTGTGCACCTGGAGTTAAAGGTTCAGCTAGTGACCTTTTAGAATGCGAGGCCCTTGGAGGGAGGGACCCTCAGCACCTCATGTTAGGCTTGGCTTAAGATGGGCACTCAATACACACTGGATGGGAGGGAGGGAGGGAGTGGGGAGGGAATGAGTAAATTGATCAAGTGGGTAGCTAGAAGGATGAGAGAATGGGAGGAAGAAAGGATAAGTGGAAGGAAGGAAGGAAGGAAGGAAGGAAGGAAGGAAGGAAGGAAGGAAGGAAGGTTGGTGGATGGATGAAAGGAAGAAAGAATGGGTGGATGGAGGGAGTGATGGGTGACTGTCCCCTACACCAGGGACTCGGGCTGGGAGGGTGAGAGGATTGACTCTGACATATGAGCAGGCAGTTCACCTCATGGCCCCGCTCTCCCCCACCTCCCCTCCCCCAGCATTTCATTAGGACGCATCTGCTGCACCTGGCCCTTGGCCCCTGCCCCAGGAAGATACAGGCGCCTCTGCCGGGTTATTAGGGACCTATTACCCGGTGCCTGTCAGGCCTGGCTTAGGGGAGCAGCTCGGGCAGGGTTAACAGCCCCGGGGGGGTCTGGTAAGGAGGCCGGGGTTACAGGGGGGGCTTCAGAGCCACTGGGCCTGCCTGGTTTAATCTCAGGGCTCTGCTAATTGGCTGTGTGGCTTTGGGCAATCAGGTCCCTATTCCGAGTCAGCTTCCGCACCAGTAAATGATGGAGCAACGAGGGGCTTGTCTGAGGATGCCCTGAGCTAATGGTGGCATCACCCAACACCGAGAGCACCGGCTGGAACCAGTAACACCCAGGACCCTCAGGGAGCCAGGCGGGCGGAGCTCTCACACGTCCGCCGCCTGACCCCGTGGGACAGGCAGGTGCTGCGACCCTGTGGGAATTTATGGACGAGGAAACCGAGGCTAAGAGGGAGATTCGGTGCTTGGCCCAAGCCGCTGGGCCAGGAAGTGATGGGCCATGGTTCCCATGTAGGCAGCGGACGCCACACCTGGGCCGTTTCCGCCTGGCCACCGAGTGGGGACAGAGCCTGGGCGGTGGTGGGGGTGGTGGGGGCCTCTCCCAGCAGCGCCTGGAGGGGATGGCACAGGAGAGCAGAGGGGAGCCGGTCAACAACAGAAACGTATGGCTTCCAGCGTGATTACCGGCACCATCTGAGGCCACGCACCCACCTGGGTGCATTAGGGACCCCAATCTTTCCACAGGAACAGTACGGGGGGTCAGGGGGAGGAGAACTGTCCTGAGCTGCCGGGGGTTGACCAGCAGGGACTGTGTGGGGCCCTCGACATACCCCTGAGGATATCTCCCACCGCAAGAGCTAGGTCCCCCCACCCCAGTCTCAGAAGAGTCCAGAATGACTGAACCTCAGGGTGCAAATGCAGAACAAAAACGGCCAGAGGGTGAGCAGGGAGAGTGGAGGCGATCGTAATACGAACACCATGACGGCCGCTCTCAGGAGGGGGACACTCAGCACCTGACCACCTTGTGGCCCTGACTCCCCAGCAAGGAACTTGACCTCTGTGAGGCTCTGTCCTCCCGTCTGTGAAATTGGGGTCATCCTGGTATCACCTCTCAGAGTTGTTTTGAAGATTGAATTAGACAAGGAAAATGCACTGCCTCAGCGTAGTGCCTGGCACCGTAAGTTCACCATCAGTGGTTGTGGTCATTATCGCCCCAGTTGCCAGATGGGAAGACTGAGGCCCAGGGAAGGTAAGTGTCTTGCCTCAGGTTGTTCAGCGGGTTGGTGGCCAGATCTATGCCAAAGAGGGTGGGCCTGCCTTGGGACATAGCACCACTCAGAGGCGCAGAGCCCCAAGGCAGCAACCCTGGGCCACCTCCCAGGCGCACGCTCAGAGCTTTTACGCATCCCCTCACGGAACCACCACCGTCTGGGAGGTGCGCGTCGCACTGTCCTCACTGTCCAGATGCGCAAGCTTGGGGGGCCGAGCGGAGTCACCGCCTGGACCGCCTGGTTCTCAGCACGCGCTACTGCCCTCTGGACAGAGGTGGGGGCTGGTGTTTACCCCAACAACTCTTCCCAGCTCCCTCCTCCCCAAGATGAGCCGTAAATAAGATGTCAAGTGCGCCATGGAGGACCCGCAGTCTCCTAGACATCAGACAAGCTTCCCCTTGAGAGCTGGGCACCCCTGCCCACGTCACAGGGGAGGGAGCTGGAAGGAGGACCACCACCCAGCCCCTCCCTCTCTCCTTGGCCCTGAGAGGCTGAGTGGCCAGAGCTCTTCAGGCTGCACAAGGCCCCCCTGGGGCCCGAGCTGGTGGGAGGCTGGGGGCTAGTCTTGAAGCAGCACTCCCCCTCCCTCGCACACATGCTCCCTACACTCCCATCTGGCCAGCCTGGCTGAGAGCTAAGTCTGCCTACAAAACACAAAAGCATCTCGTTTCCATTCGAGAAAACCCCCGAGACTGGGCTGCTCTGCCTGCCTCCCTCTTGGCCCCTGTGGTTAGGGCAGAGCCGGGAAATGGCAGCTGTCCTGCCCAGGGAACGAGGACCTGGAGCCGCTGGCCTGGGTCCTCTCTGAGCCCCACAGGCCAGGGAGCAGCCTGGTGTCCATGGATGCCCGGCCTGGCCCCTGCTGGCCGGGAGCAGCGCCAGATGGGGAGGCTCTGGCTCGCGGCCTCCGCCCAGCCCCACCGGCCCCCTGACCTGTCCTCCTGGGACTTCCCGGTGTCCATCTGAGGTGACCCGTCCTCCCTCCCCACAGAAGCCCAGACCTCTGACCCTGATTTAAAACAAACCAAGCGAAGTCTGGAAAGAAACCGTCACAAAGAGCTTCAGAGATGATCGTGTCCCCCACGACACACACACAACACACACACACACACACACACACACACACACGCCTCAGCCGTGCAAGGCTGCAGCCGGGCTTGCACACAAACAAGCTGCTGGAGGGTGACTTTTGTTTATGAAACACGCAGGCTTCCCTCCACTGGGGGGTCGGGGGGGCCTGTTTCTGTTTTCTGATGAACAGGAAGTGGAGAGGGAGCTGGGGGTTGGCAGACTTCATCCCCACTGTGCTCTGTGCAGGTTTGAATCTGGGGAAGGGGTTCTGAGGGGAACGGGGTCACGGGAGCGGGGA
>NW_005370657.1:250203-253479 GCF_000412655.1 Myotis brandtii
CAAAATGGAGAGGAACAGATGACCTCGCTCTCAGAAGGCGCTGTCCTGCGCGGACCAGTTTCCCGAGGGCTGGGGTGGAGCAGCCCCGCAGCCTTTGGAGGCACTTAAACCGACACCAGATAAAGACCAGAACCTTCTGGGCCCGGCCTGGCCACGCAAGGGCAGGCCGGCCGCGCTGGAGCCCTGGGTGTGCAGGGAAGGGGTCAAATTCCTCCTCCCCTGAGGCCTGGCTGCCAGCAAACCTGCCCACTTAGACTCAGGTACCGGTACCGAGGGTGGGCCACTGCCCCAGGCCTCACAGCCGGTGCTGTCCCGCTCCAACGCCTGGGGGAGGAACCGGCGGGGCCAGGGCTGCACTAGGAGCCTGGGAAGAGGGGAGGCTCAGCTGGAGGGCGGTGCAGGGGAGAGTAACTGGGCAGGTCCGAGCCCCGCTGGCCTGGGTCCTGCCTCCTCCGCTGCAGCCCTCAGCTGGGGTGAGGGTGGGGTGGGGTGGGGTGGGAGGTGTGTCCAGGGGATCAGACGGGCCGAGGATGCCCAGCCACGCCCCTGCTGGGGTGCCCCTCTCACCCGGCTAATTCAGCTCCCCAATCTCGGAACATTATTAGCTGAAATGCAAGCAATGCTGCTTGGGGTGCAGAAGCCAGGGGGAAAGGGCTCTGGGGTTCGCACTATGAAAAGGATTTTAAGGAAATGTTTACCCTTATCAACAAACACTCCTAATGGACAGACCAGGCTTTGGAAACAGAGCTCCCCCCTTGGCCTGTTTTGTGTTTCCTCCCTTCCAAGGGGGGCTTGGTCACCAGGGCCTCTCCCAGTCTCAGATGGTCCACAGGGACTTCCCAGCCCAGAATCATCTCTCCAGACTTTCTGGAGTCGAGCAGACAGGCCCGTTTCTAGCCCAGGCCTTTGGGTCTTTGGCGTCACAGCAAGATAACGCTATCTTCCACTCTGTTCCCAGCACCTGCCAGCTCCGAGCTGCGGACCCCTCCCTGCATGCATGAACCCGAAGTCGGGCTCCAAACACAGAGAGTACACCCCCCTCCTACACACACACACACACACACACACACACACACACACACACTGGGCACCAGCCCTCGGCCGCCAGCTCTGGGATATGGAAAGACACAGGGAAAGGTGGGAACCGTGGTGCCCTCCACTCCTGTTCCCAGCACTTACCCCAGGGGCTGGCCTTCCAAGCAAAACTCATCTCTGGCAGCAGCTTTAGAGTTTGATTGCCCGGCCGGCATGGCTCAGTGGTTGAGCATCGACCAGAAGGTCACAGTTCAATTCTGGGTCAGGCACATGCCTGGGTTACAGGCTCCATCCCCAGTGTGGGGCGTGCAGGAGGCAGCCGATCCATGATTCTCTCCCATCATCGATGTTTCTATCTCTCTCCCTCTCCCTTCCTCTCTGAAATCAAATATATATATATTAAAGAGTTTGATGTGAGAACCGTGCCCCTCGGCAGCCTTTGAAGAGGACTGAGATGACAGAGGACACCCAGGATCAAAGAACTCCAGAGCTGGGAGGACCTTGGAGATTATCCAGACCAACCACACCCGCCTCCCCATTTTACAGGTGGGCAAACCGAGGCCCAGAGAGGGGAAGAGACCTGACTGAGATCTGCTACTGGTTAGTGGCAGAACCCAGGCCAGGATCCAGGCACCTTGCCTCTCTCCAGGGGCTCACTGCCCACTCCGACTCTTCTATGGCATTATTGTCTACGAGCAGATGATCAGGAACCGGGGTGGGGTGGGGCGGGGGATAACTCTGGTGAGGCCGGAGGCATCGGAGTCAGACTGCCTGGGTTCAAACCCTCACTCCTAATGAGAACGTGGACACGCGAATTCTTCTCTCTGAGCCTCAGTTGTCTTCCGTGTTCAGTGGGTATGATAATAGCACCTGCCCTAAGTTTGTCGTAAGGAATAAAGACGATGGTGCAGGAAAAGCAACTGGACCGATGCCCGGTCCATACTGGTATTTACCTAATGCTGGCAATGATGCTGGTGCTGGTGGTGCTGATGCTTGTGGTGGGTTGAATGATGCCTCCTCCCCCAAAAGAAGGATCTCTTCATGTCCTAGTCACTGGAACCTGTGAACGTGACCTTATCTGAGGAAAGGGTCTTTATAGATGTAAAGGACATGGACATGAGGTCACCTATGATTGCCCATGTTGAGCCTCAATGCCATCATAAGCGTCCTTACAGGAGACAGAAGAGAAGGCTGTGTGCAGCCTGAGGCGGAGATGGGAGTGATGCAGCCACAAGCCAAGGACACCTGGAGCCTCCAGAAGCTAGAAAGGCAGGAAGGATTCTTCCCAGAGTCCGGAGGGAGCATGGCCTCTGACCTCCGGACTCTGGAAGAGTAATCGAGTGTAAGCCACCAGGAGTGTGCTCATGTGTTACGCAGCCACGAGGAACTAGTACAGTGGCGAGGCTGGTTCTGCTGCTGGGATGATGGTAATGATGGTGATGGTGACAATGTCATGACGACGGTGGTGATGGTGATGCTGAGAGTGTGTGTGAGAGTTTCCTGGGGCTCTGTGCTGGCTCCTGGTCACCCGGGCCGCCCTAGTCTCCAGGGGATCACTAAAGCGCCCCTTCATGCTGTCGTCGCTCTGTGGGTATCTGTCTCCCCCTGCATTTCCCCCCTTTATACGGACATATTGGAGTAGGACCCACCCTGAGAACCGCATCTAAGTGTGATCACCTCTGCAAAGGCCCCATTTCCAAATCAGGTCACATCCTCAGCTCCCGGGGATTAGGGCTTCAACACGAGTTTTTGGGGGGACACAATTCCCCCCCTAACAGTGGAGATGGAGATGAAGGTGCCAGGGGTGGTGGTGCTGACAGAGACTCTGACGGGGCCCCCTGGGAGCAGCAGTCGCTCCCAAGGCTTTCCCAAGATCAGGAGCCCCTTCCCGCCGTGAGGAGCCGGTCGGAGCCTCCAGCTGCAGGAGCAGAGACGGGGAAGATGGTCCCAGGACACCGTGTGAGTGTCATGGAAGAGCCAGACCCCCTGGAAGCCCTGCCATTTGCCAGTGTGAGGCCTCAGCAAACCTTTTATCCTCTTGGCTTCGGGCTGGACCTGATGCCAAGGGCCCGCTCTGCTCCGAGGAGCTGTCAGTCTGGGGTCGCCTTGCGCTGAAGTAGGAGGCCGGCCAGCGTCAGGCCGGGGCAGAGTGTCAGGGAGACTGGGCAGAGCAAGGAGGGACAGTATGCTGTGACCGCGCTCCTGCTGGCTCCCTGTGGGCGGCGGCCTCCTCCTCCCCCT
>NW_005370657.1:253582-253925 GCF_000412655.1 Myotis brandtii
CCTCCTCCTCCTCCTCCCCCTCCTCCTCCTCCCCAGGAGCAAACACTTGCTATTTTTGTACACGGCTAAGTCAGTGCTTGTCTCCTGGCCGTCCCAGCTGCCAGAGCCTCCCTGAGGGCAGGGACCATGGTTTGCTCATCTGCGAGGCCCCTGGGAACCTGGCCCAGCCCCCACACGTGCGGATTGAGCGTGGACTGTTTCAAAGCCCAGCAAGTCCCTCCCTTCTCTTTCCATCTGGGCACCATGGAGATAAGACAAGGCGGGGTGGCCACCTGCTTCTGAATGAGATCTTTCTCCCCCAGACCCAGGCCCCGCAAGGAAGCCGTGCGGCACACGGGGCAGA
>NW_005370657.1:254067-258226 GCF_000412655.1 Myotis brandtii
AGCCCGCTGGTCTCCGGCAGCAGGCAGGCGGGGTCAGGCCGCTGCCGGATTCTTCTCGTTCAATGCGATTCCAGGAACTCCCTCCCTAACCTGTCTTTCTCCAGCTCTCACAGGCCGAGACTGGAATAATAGTAGCGCCCATTCATTCACTGGTCCGGGCGGGAGGTCGTGGCACAGGCTCTGCCAGGCACGGCCCTAGGTGCTAGGAGATAGTGGCCAGCAGGACCAGGTTCTCGCATTTGTGCAGCTCACATGGGAGGGAAGAGAGAGACAAAGAACAAAGGAACAGCTGATACCAGGATCCAGGGAGCAGGACGCATTTTAGAGGAAGTGGAGGCGGGAGAGGGGCTGCACCGCAGAACAAAAGGGCCGGGGTTTGGAAAGGGAGGTCCCTGCGGTGATGGGGTGACCATGGAGCGAGCCCTGTGGAGAGCTGGGAGGGAGGCTGAGGGCAGCAGAAGCAGCCAGTGCAAAGGCCCTGAGGTGCCCTGCGGGGGCGGAGGGTAGTGCATGCAGGTGTGGGGTAAGTATGGGTTTTTCCTAGGGATGCATGATGGCACAAAAGTGGGGAGGCAAGAGCCAACCAAGGGCCGGTGTGTGTGTGCAGAGGACCCCTGGTTTCCGAGTGGAGCACTCAGAGGCCAGAGGGAAACAGGAGAAGTTAGAGGAGCTGATGGAGTTCAGGCAGGAGACAGCGGCGGCCTCCCCGGGACACCAGCAGCGGGGGAGGTGAAATGGCTGGATTCAGGGTGTATTTTAAGAAGAGGCACTAGGATTTGCCAAAGGATGAGATGCGGGTGTGGAAGAAGGAAACTGTCAGGGATGATTGCAGTGTCATGAGTGGGAGGCACCGTTTCCTGAGGTGAAGGAGACCTCAGGAGAAGTGGGGGGCGGGGGGCGGAGGAGGGAGGGGCCCCGAGCTGGCATTTGGACACGTGATGTCCCAACAGCCTTTTGGATGTAGATACATATCATGCACTTAGAGCGCTCATAAGCTGTCATTTAACCCACCCGGTGGTGGCTATACCCCTGTGTCAAGATAACCACCCTAGGAAGTAGGCCCTACTATTACCCCATTCTACAGATGAGGAAACTGAGGCACAGAGCGTGGGAGCTGGTGCAGATACAAATCCAGGTAGTTTAGTTCCAAAGCTCATCCTGTTTGTTCAAGAGTTTGTTCGTCCGTTCATTCATTCATTCACTCATGGTCACGTGCATATACCAGGCCTCGCTCTGAGCATGGTGATGTGGAGAGTCTAGCACCCTGTGCACGGCGGGCGCAGGCACTGGGCAGGCAGCGAGCAAGCCAGCCAGGCCCACCCTGCGTGCCGCTCACTTTCCAGGGAGGAGACAGGCAGGGGATGAGCAGAGAGAAACACAAGGGCCACATGGTCACGACTGTGCTGCGTGCGCGGGGAAGGGCGGCGTGCTGACGCCAGGAAAGGAGAGGGGCGCACACTGCGAGGGCTGGGGCTGCCTGGAGGAGGGGAGACTCCTCAGAAGCAGCTAAGCCCAGGGCCAGAGGAATGGCACCCCAGCAAAGGGCACAGGAAAGCAGAGGCTCTTTGTAGGCCATGGGGAAGGGCGAGGGCACCAGGGCACAGCCAGGGGCCGATCGCCCACAGAAACCAGCCACAAAGAGGAGGCGAGAGGGTCAGAGGCGAGTGCAGGGGAAGTCACCCAAGCAGGGGGGAGGGCCCTCACCTCACAGGAGAGCCCCAGCGGCCCTGGGGCTCCGAGGACATGACCCCCAAAGCTGAAAGTGGGAGTGCAGGAGAGGGTGGGCCAGGCCCAGGCAGGGTACGAACCTCCCTCCCCGCCTCCCCCTTCCTCTCCAGCAGTGGTTCTCAACCTTCTGGCCCTTTAAATACAGTTCCTCATGTTGGGACCCAACCATAAAATTATTTTCGTTGCTACTTCATAACTGTAATGTTGCTACTGTCATGACTCGTCATGTAAATATCTGATATGCAGGATGGTCTTAGGCGACCCCTGTGAAAGGGTCGTTCGACCGCCAAAGGGGTCTCGACCCACAGGTTGAGAACCGCTGCTCTACAGGAAGTCAGCACTGAATCCAGCCGACTCCACAGCCAGGCCTAAAGCACCGGGCAGTCCCAGCCCCGCTGAGCTGCCTTTGACCTTTGAGGAGACGGGCACAGCAGCATCCGCCCTCTTGGGCTGAGCGTCTGGAAAGAGCCGCCTGAGCCCCAGCAGCCCGAGGCATTCACCCGCACGCCCATCGGCAGCTCTGTCACTCCTCGGGGCACCCTGCTGGGCAGCAGGGAGCAGGACCAAGGCCCTCCCGCGGGGCTGAAGCCACAGGCAGACGCAGAGTCAGGCAGAGGGAGGTCTTCGGGTGCGACGGGGAGGAAGGCGGGTTCACAGTCATAACCGGAGGGCAGCGCCAACTCTGGGGACCAAGCCCTGTTGGATGCCCCTTCAGTCTTGGGGTCTCCCTGCCTCTCCTGGAGACAAGAGGGCTCCCCAGGACATGGGCAGGATCCTCGTGAAGAGGGAGCAGAGCTCCCAGGTTCCAGAACCTTTGTTCCCCTCCCCCCGAAGCTGGCTCTCCCTCTGAGCCCCGCCCCTCCTGTCCTGGGTCAGCTGCCAATCGGGGGACAGCCAGGCTCCAAGCAGAGCAACCTCCCAATGGCCGGCCTGTGTCAGAGCTGGGGAGGGGCTCGCAGCACAGCCCCCAGCCCCGGCTCAGCTCCTGCAGCCCCCCTCCCCCCATCTCCTCCTGGGCACACAGGGCTGAGGGGGACAGGGCCCCTGAGCCCAGGCTTCCTGTGGGCTGGAGGGCAGAGGGTAGGGCTGAACATTTTTTTCAAAAAACGTGCCCAGCAGATAACACAAAATAGCTACCCACAGCCACCCCCCTTTAAACCCTCAACACTCGCTGAACTAAGAGTATCCCTGGGCCATCTCAGGGCAGCCTCCCACCTGAGGGTCCCGCCCTCTCGAGCCCCATTTGATGGAGGAGGAAACAGGCTCCATGGGCCCAATGACTTGCTCGGGCGGTAGCGCCAGGACTCCAGCTCCGGCAGAATGGCAGAGACCAGGAGGCAGGGACCGGCGGTGACACAGCAGCTCCCGCAGGTCCCCACCCCCGGGGCAGGCAGCTGCTTCCCCCCCAGGTCACAGGTGAAGAAACCAAGGCCCCAGGAGGTCAGTCACCCCCAACATTGCAGAGTAATGAGAAGGGGCGAGATTCGAACCCAGGACTGTTGGACCCCAGGGCCCAGGCTCCCATGTACCTAGGACAATAGGAGGGAAGGGCTGGGAGTAAGGACCTGAGAACTCAGGGGCAGCGCTCTCGGCACCGGGCCTGTGTCCACGTGGCGCTGCAGACCAGGGCATGGGGGGCAGGCGCCCCCAGGCCTTCCCCGAGGGCACCAGGCAGGCCAGTGCCCAGCTACTCTCTCCTCCGATCCCCTCAGGGCCCCCATAAGCCTGTGTCCTGGCGCTGCAGACCAGGGCATGGGGGGCAGGCGCCCCCAGGCCTTCCCCGAGGGCACCAGGCAGGCCAGTGCCCAGCTACTCTCTCCTCCGATCCCCTCAGGGCCCCCATAACTGCTGCCCAGCCAGACCCCTGGGAGGGCACCGGGACCCTGCACGCCACAGCTTTGCCCGGTCAGGGGTGGCCCTTGCCCCGCTGCCTCAGAAAATGCAGCTCCTAAGCCCCCGAGTCTACCCAGCCCCGGCCCCCAACCCCCATGGGCTTAGCTTAGGGTCAGCCAGGAAGGGCTGGGGACAAAGGGAAGGGCCATGGGGGCCCTCCCACTGCCTCCCCCTGGAGCAAGCCCTTACCCATCACTGCCACAGGGGCCCATGGGCAGGGTCTGTGTGTGTGACTTTGCATGTCTCTGTGTGTACCTCCGTGTGTCTGTGTGCGCCTGTGTGTGTGTGTGTGTGTGTGTGTGTGTAAGAAACTGGGATGGGAGAGGGAGGGAGGCGAGGAGTTACAGACAGAGCAGAGAGCTGGGGTGACAGAGAGAGACAGCCTGGGAAATACCCAGAGAGAAGGAGGAGGCTTGACATCAGCTGCAGAGAGGAGCTCAGAGTGGGAGACAACAGAAGGGACAGAGGGACCCAGCGAGGGGCCAGCCCACAGCAGATCAGGGAAGCAGAGCCCCAGGAGCTGCTGTGCAGAGAACGG
>NW_005370657.1:258465-263770 GCF_000412655.1 Myotis brandtii
TGATGGGCGAGGGGACAAAGCCAGTGCCTTCTCCGCATAATGTCAGAGACGTCCTGGGTCAGCAGGAGACAAAAGGGGGCTCCCAGCTCCCCCCTCACCCCTAATTGACCTGGGGAGAGGATATCAGCCAAAACAGGTGTGATGGGTCCCCTAAGACCTCAAGCTCGCTGCCTCTGAGCCCCCAAACCTCTCTTCTCCCTGCACCAGCCTGGGCTGTGTGACCTTGGGCGGGGACTTTGCCTCTCTGGGCCTCCAGGCCCCTGAAAGGAACTGAGCTTAGTGTGGGAGTAGGCGCTGGGGGCGGGGATGCAGGGCCTGGGCTGCGGGGGTCAGACCCACGGGCCTGGGGCGGGCGGGGTGGGCAGGCGCCTGTGCCCAGGTGCCTGGCCCCTCTGAGCCGGTGCCTCCTTTCTGGTGAGGGAGATAAAATGTCTGCAGCCCAGAGTTGCCTGGACAGAAACGTGTAAATGGCCGAGTGCTGGGGACAATGGGCTCCTATTTTAAATGGTCAGTCACAAAGGTAAGGCGAGTTTGTGCCAAATCGAGTTCCGGGAAGGGCGGTGCATTGAGAAGAACAGAGCATCTGCATGGGGAGGGTCTGCAGCCTGGACCCACGAGGCCCCAAGAGGAGCAGGGCTATCCCGGGGCTCCTGCCTGGACCCCAGGGAGTCCTGGAAAGGCAATGAGCTTCCAATGCCCTCCCCCCCAGGCTAACCTTGGAGACAGGGGCTCCAGGGACCCCCAAGCCCAGGATTCTCACCATCCCCCATCCTGTGTCCAGGGGAGGTCAGGCCAGGGGGCTGGGGCCCTTCTAACCTGGGATTCTTCCCATCCCTGAAGGCCAGGAGGAGGGGGGTGAGGAGAGAAGAGGGAGCGAGGAGAGAAGAGGGGGCGTGGAGAAGGGAGGCAGGAAGAGAGATCAGGGAAGGGAGGCGAGGAGAAACTGCCAAGCAGCCGGAGGAAGGGAGTAAATGAGAGGAGGAGGAAGAGCTGCGTGCGAGGCTGCGGGAGCCGTGCAGCGGGCAGGTGCTCCCAGGCTGGATCTTCCGGGGAGACAAAGGCCCCCGAGGCAGAGAGGAGGGGAGGCCGGGAGGCAGAGGGAGAGGAAGGCTCAGCAGCCTGCCCACTGCTGGGCTCCAGACCGGCTGAGACTCTGCCCTCACCCAGCTGAGGCTCTGACCCCGAGAGGGAGCGAGCTCCAAACTTAAGAGGGAGAAAGTCTGCCAGCTGCCCTTGGGGCTGTCACAACAGATAAAACCTCATCCAGGCTTCACCAGGAGCGCCTGCACACGGATGCTCAGCAGCAGCTAAAAATACTGGCTCCAGCGGGGAGGGAGGAGGAGGGAGGGGGAAGAGGAGGGAGGAGGAGGAGGGACAGGGAGGAGGAGGATGGGGAGCAGGGCTGCAGGTCTGGGCGCAGGCAGCCCCGGTTTCCAGGGCGGCTCCCAGGGCGTCCTAATGACCCAGATGTGCAGCTGCGGAGAGTGGCTGCTTGGGGACCTGCCAATCACTGGCCCCTGGCGGCTCCTCCCCTGGAGGAGGAAAGAGGACAGAGAGGAAGGAGGAGGGGGGAGGACAGGAGAGAGAGGAAGGAGGGCAAGGGAGATGCAGGGAGAGGAAGGGTAGCAGGGAGGAGGTGGAGGAATGGCCCTGGGGCTCAGCACAGGGACCTCCAAGGGACCAAACCCAGAAGCCAGATCTCTGCCTGGGGCCCTGGCCCTGGACATTGGGGAGTGTGGCTGGGGGCCTGGGATGAGCAGGTAGCACCCCCTTTGGTCAGGCCATTGGCTGGGTGGGCCAGGCTGGGGTGTGGCTCCTAGAGGAAGACCTGGGGGTGATGGAACCCCAGCCCATCAATGCCTCCGCAGCGGTTCTCAACCTGTGGGTCGCGACCCCTGAAAATACATCCTGCATATCAGATATTTACATGACGATTCATAACAGTAGCAAAATGACAGTTATGAAGTAGCAACGAAAATAATTTTATGGTTGGGTCACAACATGAGGAACTGTATTAAAGGGTCGCGGCATCAGGAAGGTGGAGAACCACTGGTCCAGAGTGTCATGCTCAGGCCTGAGCGGGAGGGACTGTCTTCCTCAGGCAGCTATTGGCACCTGCTCTCGGCCCGCCTGGGCTGGGTGCTGGCGCAGGGGCAAATGAGACAGTGCCTGCCCCGCGAGGACAAAGCCATCCTCAGGCCCATAAAGGAGAGAGAGAGAGAGAGAGAGAGAGAGAGAGAGAGAGAGCGAGAACCAGAGAGAGAGAACCAGAGAGAGAACGGGTGGGGGGTGGGCAGGGGGAGCCTCATGAAGGCCTGTCCTGCCCCTGATGATGACCTGGAACTTAAAACCTGAGTGGTAGGAGCCACCAAAACCCAGAGGCATGTTCCCAAGAGGGAAACTGAGGCTGTGAGACAGTGAACCCACTTGTCCAAGGAGCAGAACAGGGTTCAAACGCAGGCCCAACGGACCCACCCAGGCCGGTGCCGGGCAGGCTCTCCTGTGGCTCCTGGGCTGTATGTCCCCTGGCTGCCTGGGGCCTCAAGTCCCAGCACGCCGCAGCCTGCAGGGCTGTCCCTGTGCAGGGGGCATGGGTCAGTGTGTGCGACCGCTGCCGCCAGGCCTGGCAGGGCCGGTGACACTGGGAAAACCACCCCCCGGCAGGGGGAGCCTCATGAAGGCCTGTCCTGCCCCTGATGATGACCTGGAACTTAAAACCTGAGTGGTAGGAGCCACCAAAACCCAGAGGCATGTTCCCAAGAGGGAAACTGAGGCTGTGAGACAGTGAACCCACTTGTCCAAGGAGCAGAACAGGGTTCAAACGCAGGCCCAACGGACCCACCCAGGCCGGTGCCGGGCAGGCTCTCCTGTGGCTCCTGGGCTGTATGCGTGTGTTTTTCTTCCTGAGCGAGGAGGCACCCGTGGCCCTGTGGGAGGCCCGGGAGGAGGGCTGGGCGCTGGGCAGGCTGAGGTCGCCCCAGCCGCTCGCCCCGCCAGGAGGACTCAGGCCTGTCCCTTCCCGGTGGCCTCGGTCTCTAACCTCCAGCTCAGGGCTCCAGGGAGGTCTTGGTGAGAGGCCACCTACAAAGCCGGGAGCTGGCCCTCGTCACAGTCAGGGGCCCACTCAGGAGCCCTCCCCAGAGAGGCCGCCCAGCCCCTCCCTGTCACCCTCCTGCTGGCTTTGCCCAGGGGGTTCTGATCCAGGGGCGGTTCTGATCCAGGGGCGGTTCTGATCCAGGGGCGGGCAGTGGTTTCCATCTGGCTGCGGAGCTCGGCCAGCGACTTCACTGTCTGTGCCTTTACCCCCCCACCCCCCACCTGTGCCCAAGGGAGTGCTGGCCACATACCAGGTACCATTGGAAGCTGGGCGTAAGTTATATTTAGTTATATATAAAGTTATATCTACATAACCTTACGTTGTTGTTATTCTGCTCTCTCAATAACCATTTGATGCGGCCCTGCACCCTGCTGGGTGTGTGTGTGGGGGTGTGTGTTTGGGGCTGGGGAGTGCGCCCTTTCCCCCAGCCCAACGGGGGGTTGGGGAGGGACAAGCACCGTGTCCCCAGCACCAGGGCCAGGGGGATTGGGCCAAGGTGAGGGGGCTGGCAGGGCCCTGTGGCTGTTTGTTTGATTCCCCGACTTCCGAACTCGTTGAAATGACACACCAAGCGTCCATTTAATTAAGTTTTCCGGTGTGCGGCATAATTAGTAAGACACCCGACTGGAACAGGGGGCGGGCCCATTCCTGCTCTCGCCCGTTAGGATTCTCAGCCCTCGGGCCAGGGAGATGGCAAGTTGTAGCACAGGGGATGGAGGGGACAGGGCCGGCCGGCCGGCTGCCGCTCACGGGTCCACGGGCGTCTGTCCCCACACGAGGGGAGCCAGGTGGCGGGCCTGCCTCACAGGAACCGACCGCATTCCTGGTGCCAGACGCTGGAGCCCATCACCGCCGCGGGGACCTCAGGATCGGGCGCTGCTGACTAGAGGGGCCTCGTTCTCGCTGTAGGATCAACGGTGCACCTGTGGGTGCGTGTTTCAGGACACGGTTGCCCAGGGCTATTCAGGGCCCTGCCTGGCCTCTGGGCCACAGTCAAGTCACAGATGGACTAGACCCGGAGCCCCGTGAAGGCGGTGGACGTTCCCCTGTGGGACCCTAACACCTTCCTCTCTCCCGCTCCACGCTGGAGGCTGGACCGAGGGAGGGCAGGCCGGGGAGGCTGGCGTGGCTCTAAGTGGGTGGGGAAGGCGGCCTGCGATGGCGGCCCGTCCACTGGCGGAGGCTTGACTAACGGACCCCCAATCTGGAAGCACCTTAGGAATCGTCCAGCCCAAGGCACACAGGGAACTTAGGTCCAGAGAGGGGGGGCCAGGTCCTGGTTGTGACTGAGCAAGGGAGAGGCTGTGGGAATGCCCCCCGCCCCATCTAAAAGCACCCCCTCCCAGCACAAACCCCCAGCGTCTCCCTCAGCCTGCGCCTGGCTTCCTGCTCCTCCACCTGGTGGCCCTCGGGGCCAGGCCCGGCCGCTGCGCTTCCCCCTGAGCCCTCCGTGGCCCTGTCACGGGCCCCCAGTGACACAGATCAGGCCCTGCCCTGCCTTGTGGGCCTCCCCTCCTGGACTGTCCCGACTCCGGCCCCTTCTCTGTTCATCCAGGAGGGCCTGGGTCAGGACTGCCCGCCTCGCCCGCTGCCCGCTGCACCCCTAAGGGCAGCCCCAGCGTCTCTCCACTCACCACCTGTCCCCAAGGTCGAGGCCAGGCCCAGGGTGAAGTCAGAGAGCGAACATTCATGAAGCACTTCCTGTGTGTCGGGCCTGCCCGCATGCTTTCCGCGTGGGAGCCCGGCACGCCGCTCCTCCCCGGACCCTCCCACCGCCACCCCCGAGAGGGAACAGAGGCTCAGGGAGATTAGAGACCTGTCCAGGTGACGCGCCATTAAATGGAATCCCTGGGATTTGAGTCCCAGCACCTGTCACCATGGCACATGGGCCTGCACACTGAGAAACGTCCTCCCAGCCTCCTTTATCCCGTCCCCATCTTCCCGCCTCTGTCCCTGTCCATCAACCGCCCAGCTAGCCTGCCACTCACACTCCCATCTACCCGGCCCACCCCATCCGTTCCCGTGGTCCTCCAGCCTCCTCAGCCTCCCAGCGGGGACCTGGGCTGCCCTCGGCCAGGCAGGCCTTGCTCTCCGTGCCGGCTGGTCACTTACGCCCGTGTGCGCTGTCCCTGGTCTGTCTGGGCCGCTCTCCCTCCGCTCCAGTCCCTCTGTTCCTGGAGGGCCCCTCCGCCTCCCTGGGCCACCCCG
>NW_005370657.1:263827-264197 GCF_000412655.1 Myotis brandtii
GGCCCCTGCCCCCAGGCCCCGCGGTCAGTAGCGGAGCGGGGCCGCCTCAGGGGCACACACATGAGCTGTGCCTGCGGGGACACAACAAATTTTAACACCAGCCTCAGGAAAAAGACAAACCTGCCCTCTTTTCCCTGTGGGGGGAACGTGTGCACGCGTGCACGTGTGTGAATGCACATGTGACCAGAGCATCGCATGTCGGAAGGCGGACGCGGGTGTCACCTCCACACTGACCGCGCTGACTCCTGGCACCAGGGCCCGTGTTGGCTCAGACACCAGACTCCTGGCCATGCCCTCCCGCCGGCCAGGCCAGGGGGCCTCAGGGGACTGCGAGCCAACGTGGAGACAGCTGGGCAGGAAGGAGAGCGAG
>NW_005370657.1:264359-266511 GCF_000412655.1 Myotis brandtii
GCCAGGCAGCAGCGGGGGCACCAGGCAGCGGAGCACGGGCACACGCAGGGCCGGGCCTGTATCCACTCCTCTCCAGGAGGGGCTGACTCACCCAGCCCAGACCGCCGCCAGGTCCAATTCCCTCTCATGGGCCCGCCTTGGGGTCTGTGGCCCTTGGGGTGTGGGGTGGGGGGGTAATGAAGCATTTGGAGATTCCCCCCTCCATCCCCCCACCATCCTTTCCCTTCCAAGGCAGGATCTGGCCTCTTGAAATTCTGCACACTAATAAAATTGTAACTAATTTACATCCGAGATGGGGAGTGAGTGGCAGCGGTTGTCATGGAGACCATCTCCAGGGCCCTGGCTGCCTCCGCCTCTCCGTGCAGCCCAGAGATCAAGAGATTCTCTCGCTCCAGCTCTGCAGCTGCGGCCAGGCCTCCTGCCTCTGGGCACCCTGCCCTCCTCCCCCGCCGGGCAGGCCCCTAAGAGAGGGGATGGGAGCAGACACCCTCCAACACACGGCAGAGCCTGCGGACCGTCCTCCCGGGCGAGCCGAGCCCCGCCTCCCGCACCCTGTGGGCCCCTCCGGCTTTCCTCGCTTCCCACGGAGGCCCCTCCCCTAAGCACAGTCACCAAAACTCAGTGCGGACAGCGTCCAGGGACGGGGCAGAGCAGCAGAGCCCTGAGCCACCCGCAAGCCCGTCCTCCTGGGGTCCACCTGGGAGCGGCCCCATCCTGGACCCCCAAGGGCCCAAAGGTGATGAGATGCACTCTGGCCCCACGGAGCCTGCCCGCCGACAGGAAGGACGCCAAGATAACCGGCCGGACTCTATGCCACGCCCGGCGCTAAGCTTCACGCGCGTGACCTCATTTAGACAGCGGCCACCCAACGCAGGAGGTCATATCTTAATCCCCATTTTATCAACGGAAAGGTCAGAGAAAGGCGGGTGGACGACACTCACGTTCAGACCCCTGCGAAGCGTAGGGCCGAGCAAAGCCAGGTCTCCTGATTCTAACACCATCACGGTCAAGATGACAAACAAAATAATTACAACAAAGCAGGGCACATGCAACCAGAGCAGGGCAACTCGGGAATCATGGAACGTCAATTGGGTTTTGAGGGATGAATAGGAGTTCCCCAAGGGACGGACAAGAGAGAGAAGAGCATTCCAGGCAAAGGGAACAGGTACAAAGGTGAGCCCCTGCCCGGTGCATCCGAGGATGATAAGCTGGGTGCTGGAGGGTCACGTGGAGAAGGGATGGGGCCAGCAGGAGCCCCGAGGGAGCCGGGCCCCGAGGGTCTTGCTCACTGAGCTCGGCGCCCTGGAGCTTATCCTGCAGACGAGGGATAAGGAGCTGAGGTCCGAGCAAGCCCGCCCCCGGCGCCGTGAGACCTGCAGTAACTAGTGTACGAATGGAGGCCCCGTACCGAGTGTCTCCACCTCTGGAAGTTAGCGATCTGCTTGGCAAACCGCTCGCTGAAGCCGCTGCTGGCCGCTTCCTGGACACACACCTTCCCACACTCTGGAGGCCAGGTTCAGGTTTATGTCCTCCCATCCTCGGAGCTTTGGACCAGGCGTGAGAAGGCAAGCAGAGCCGGGCCCTGCTCCTCCGGCCCAGCCCTGAGAGGGGACTTGTGACGTGCAGTCCCTGGGCCCCATCTGGACCCAGGAAATCACACTGTCGATATGGCCGCAGGTTCCCAGTGACTGTGAATGGGAAGCTGGAGCAGCCCCGCGGAAGGTGGGGCGTCTCTGACGGAGGCGGGAACGCGATCAGATTTGTGTTCTGGAAAGATGTCTGCAGCTACCCGGCAAGAGAGGAGAGGCGGGAGGAGCAGGAGGCCTGGCTGGAGCAGCCTCCCAGCAGGAGGCATCGGAGGCTGGGGGCAGGGCAGGGGCAGGGGCAGGGGCAGCTGCCCGCGGAGCCTGGAACAGACAGCCTGGTGCTGAGGAGGTTTGGAGGTGAGCAAGGATCCGCGGCTCCTTTGGGATCATAAAATCTAATCAGGCTGCAGGAGGCCTGGGCAGGCTTCATTAGGCAAGTGCCTGCTCCCCTCTGCCTGACCCCGGCCTCCCCGGGGCCCTTCCTGTCACACTGAGGGTCAGCTCAAGGCTGTTTGGGGGTGGGGGGTGGGGGGTGAGAAGAATAAAGAGCTGCCCCCTCCCCTGTC
>NW_005370657.1:266556-272498 GCF_000412655.1 Myotis brandtii
GGAGCTTGAGCTCTGCACTGGAGCAGGCTAGAGTGCACTACCCTAAGCCACCAGCAGGCCAAGGTCGG
Organism: Myotis brandtii; assembly: GCF_000412655.1. Lineage (NCBI taxonomy): Eukaryota > Metazoa > Chordata > Mammalia > Chiroptera > Vespertilionidae > Myotis > Myotis brandtii. The sequence continues at coordinate 266,625 of NW_005370657.1, forward strand.
ATGGCCAGGGCACGGTTAAGGGGTGGGGTGGGGTGGGGTACGAAGGAGGAGGTTTCCCGCTACTAGGACTTCGCTTCCACTCAGAGCAGTGGGCCCGGCTCATGCTCCACGCTGTTCCAAAAGCACCTTGAGAATAAAAATGCCCGGCTGGCATGGCTCATAGACCCATGAACCAGGAGGTCAGGGCACAGGCCCGGATTGCAGGCTCGGTCCCCAGTGTGGGGCGTGCAGGAGTCAGCGGAGCAATGATTCTCTCTCATCACTGATGTTTCTCTCTCTCTCCCTCTCCCTTCCTCTCTGAAATCAATAAAGACATATTTTAAATAATAATAATCACAGCCAGGAAACTCCTCCCAGGAACGGAGTGCCTGTGACATGCCAGGCACTGAGCCACGCGGCAAGAACGTGGCACCGATGGGCCTATTGGACCCCAAGCCGAGCGGAGGGACATGAAGACTCGGCCCCTGCCCTGAGTGCTCAGAATCTGCTTGGGGCTGAGACTGCTCTAGATGCATCTCTGGGGGCATCTCGAAGGCTCTAGGAGATCCATGCATCTCTCGAAAGCTCTGTTGCCAAGCGGCAGCTTTTCAGACCATCTGGGACTAGACTATTCACCAGCAGCAGGAAGCGGGTGGGCTCTAGGAGCCGCTGGGAAGCCTGACTTGAGTCGCAGGCGGAAACAGCAGTCACGCGCACACGTGAGAAGGAGTGGGGAGGGCGTGCAGGGTGGGGGTTACAGTCTGGGCAAAGGTGTGGGGTGGGAATGCAGTAGGAACAGTGACAAGGTCAGTGGCTGGAATGAACAGTCCCAGGAGGCAGGGGTCCCAGGCGCAGGGCAAGGACGGACACATCTCAGCCCAGGCCTGGTATGTGCCCTCAGGCTTCTGTCCTATCAGGAGGGTGTGATCATGGGACAGGGAGGCCTCCACCACCCCAGGCCTGGGATGGCTCCCCACCGCTGGGCATGGGTTTGGCGATTCCCCAAGAATCCGAGCCATCCATGAGGAGGTGTCATCGTGAGGGGGGCTGAGCTGACGTTCTCGGGAGAGTCCTGGGAGCAAAACTCCTGTGCCCCACACCCACCCAACCAGGGGCACATGACCAGGTGGCAGCAATGGAGATCCAGCCGTTAGCTTGGCCCCATTGTCCCTCGCCTGCCTCTAGCAGAGCTGGACACCCTGGGCTTAAACCTGGCTCCCCATTTACTGTCTGACCTTAAGCAAGTTTCTTAATCGCTCAGAGCTCAGTTTCCTTACCTGTAGGATGGGCATGAAAACACCAACCTCTACAAGTGCATGGATTTGTTTTAGGATTAAATGGGATGATGCAGAGACAGCATTTAGTGGAATACTCGGTGCACAGTTCACGTTTGAGGGATGTTGGTTCTTGCATCCTCCCTCAAACCCCGGCAGGTCAGGTGTGGCCATAGGAGGCTCCCACTTGACTTACCTGTTGTGCTTGCATAACTCTCACCACTTCCATGCCAACCGTCAGTGGAGCCAAGCTGAGGATCTCATACAACACAGATGTGGTAGCTGGTGGCTTTCATATTTTACATTTAAACCTATGATCCATTGTGAGCTAACTTTTGTATAAAATATGAGGTTCGTTTTTTAGCAAAACCAATGTCCAAACATAATTTGTTGAAAAAAGTATCCTTTGTCCAATGAATACACAATCTTGACCTCCCTCATTTTCCTAGACTCACTACCTGATCCTTTGGGCCTTCCATTCATTCATTTAATAAACACTGAGGGACAAGTGGATGTTGAGAGAGAGAAAGAATCTTGACCCTTACCTCACACCATATACCAAAAAAAATAACAACAACCCACAAACAAACAAAACTCACAATAGCTCATAGACTTAAATGCAACACAAAACTTTCCAAAAACAGGAGAAAATCTTTGGGACTTGGGATTAGGCAAAGAATTCTTAGACATGACAATTAAGCTCAATCCATAAAAGAAAAAAAAATGGATAAATTTTACTTCACAAAGTTAAAAATGTTTGCTCGGTGAACAAAACTATTAAGGGAATGGAAAGACCAGCCATACAATGCAAGAAAATATTTGCAAATCTGACAAAGGACATGTATCCAGAATATAACAAAATATCAACACTCAACAGTTAAAAAGAAATCCAATTTAAAATGGGCAAAAGAATTATATAGACACTTCATCAGAGAAGACAGACGAATGACAAGTCAGAGCATGAAAAGAGGCTCAACATTATTAGCCATCGAAGACGTGAGAATCAAAACTGCAATGAGCTACCAGGCCACGCCCACGGGGATGGCTAAAATAAAAATACTGACAATGCCAAGTGCTGACAAGCATGCAGAGCAACGGGATCTCTCGTCACCGCAGACGAGAATGCGAAAGGGTTCAGCCACGCCGGAGGACAGTTTGGCAGGTTCTTAAAAAGTTAATCCTACCTGTGTCATAGGATGCAGCCATTCTACTTCTGGGCATTTATCCCAGGAAACCGAAAAACCTAGGTCCATGCAAATTGTGTGTGTTCATAGGCACAGAGGCATGAATGTTCACAGCAACTTTATTTGTCATAACCCCTAACATCCTTCAGCAGGTGACTGGGTCAGGAAACGGGTCCATCCGTACCACGGACTACTACCCCACGACACAAAGGACCAAACTATGGACACACACACAGCTCAGATGGAGCTCAAGGCCATTACGTTGAGTGAAAAGGGCCATTCTCAAATGACCACCAACTGTATGGCTCCATTTCCTAAAAGACAGAACTAGAGCCACGGGGGACAGAGCAGCGGCTGTCGGGTGAGGACTGAGGGGAGGAGGTGACTACAGAGGGACAGGACGAGGGTGTTAGGGGTGATGGGACTGCTTTGTTCCCTGCTCGTGGCGGTGGTCACACAAACTTATCCCCATGATGAGAGTCCTAGAACTCAACTCCAAAAGGCAGTCAATGAAAGTGCAATTTAAGAAAAAGACCGTTGGGCCTCAGGTTCTCAGACAGCCTCCTCCTGCAGCCCACACAGGCCGAAGCTCTCCCGTTCGCCTCCTTTGAGGATCCGAAAAGGGCACCGCGTCCCGTGTGAATGCAGCCTGTGCCAGGGCCCTCGGCCTGGCAAGTGGCGGGCTGGCTGACCCACAGCTGCACTCGGCCTCTGAGCAGCACCTTTGTGCAGTGAGCAGCCTACACGAATGTCCACGTGGGCCCCAGAACCCCCTGCTCAGCCTCGGTCTCCCCCAAGGGACGGGCCTTTGACAAGCAGCCCCAGGGAGTGGGGGCGAGGGTGGGCTGTGCATTAGCCCCGACTGGCCGGGCTGGGGCCTCCTGCTAATGGCCGGGATGCACTTAGTGCTGGGCTGCAGGCCGTGTGCTCGGGCCTGGGCTTAATGGCTCGCCTGCCAGGGAGAAAGAAGGATGGCTGGTTAGCCAGACAACTGGCCGGGCTGGGGCCTCCTGCTAATGGCCGGGGATGCACTTAGTGCTGGGCTGCAGGCCGTGCGCTCGGGCCTGGGCTTAATGGTTCACCTGCCAGGGAGAAAGAAGGATGGCTGGTTAGCCAGACACACAGCCAGGCCGATGGAAGGAGGGGGCGGGGGGCTCACCCAGGCTGGAAACCTCCCTGCCTCAGACGGTGGGGTGTGAGCAGGTGCAGGCAGGAGGACGTCGCTGGAGAGCCTGGCTTGGGCTGAGCTCGGTCCCGCTGGGCCCGGCCGACGGCTCGCCTTCTTTGCTCATTGACGGTGGAGGCGTCACTGCTCTGGGTGAGTGGGTTCAGGTGGGCCCAGCCACACGTGCTCTGTCCCAGGACGCTGAGGAGGAGGGTCGGGATCCCGGCTACTATTCCCAGCACCTGTGGGTGCCTGGCCCTGTGCTGAGAGCTCTACCAGAGTGGCAATAACAACAAAGGCACCAATAACAATAATGTGAACAAGTCATGTTTACTGTGTGCATATGATGGCTGCTGAGGGCTCTACCAGCGTGGCAATAACAACAAAGGCACCAATAACAATAACGTGAACAAGTCATGTTTACTGTGTGCATATGATGGCTGGGCATTAACCTTTCTCATCGCCCCATCGGCTGGTCTGTTGCTGCCTTCATTTCACAGTACGTACACTGCAAAGTGGGAGCTTCAATAGAGGTCAATGAGCAAACAAGCTGGCTCCAAGCTTATGGCTGGAGGAACCGGGTAGGTGGCAGTGTCAACAGGAAAGGAGGAGGGAGTTGGGGAGAGACGGCAGTTGATCTGGAGCAAGTGCGATCCCTCATGGGGACGCTCAGGGACTGGTGCTCAGGAGGGAGAAACTGTGATGAAGGCAAGTCAAGGCGGGGGCAGGGGGCAGGGCTGAGGACGGTCACAGGCCACAGCCCATGGCCCAGACCTTACTCATCGGTAGATACAGATGCTTCCTCCCCCAGGAGACTCCCTTGGGAGCTGTCGCAGGGCCTCATTGCCCCGCTGCCGGAGCTGACGACTAAGGCTGGCTGTGAGTGGCAGGGTGAAGGCCAGTCAAGGTGGGGGCAGGGGGCAGGTGGTGCTGAGGACGGTCACAGGCCACAGCCCATGGCCCAGGCCTTACTCATCAGCAGATACAGATGCTTCCTCCCCGAGGAGACTCCCTTGGGGAGGGCCTCAGTGCCCCACTGCCGGAGCTGACGACTAAGGCTGGCTGTGAGTGGCAGAACCCATCGGGCCCACATCTCCTGGAAGCGGCCTCCCAGCCACCTCCCCTTAGCACAGGAAGCGGGGACCTCTCGGGTCCAGGTGACAAGCTGACTCCGCAAGCCCGAGCCCCTCTCCCAGGAGGGGTGCACCTTACCGCGGCCACATGCTCTTCACTGCCGAGCTCAACATCCCACCCACATCCCTCCTCCTCCAGGGCCTGAGCTGCAGCCAGGCAGCCTCTGCCTCCATTTCCCCGAGAAAGAAGCTTAGGCCCAGAGAGGCCAAGCAACTTGCTCACAATCACACAGTGAGGCAGAATCTGCAGGAATTCAAACCCAGTTCTCGGGCCTCCAGACCTGGCCCCTTTCCTGGGGCCTCCTGCTGGTCCTCACAGCAGGGATTGGACCAGGGAATTGTTTGGGGGAAGGTCAGCCAATGAGGCCTTGAGAAGACTCAGCAGGAATTGGAGATGTTGGGGGGGGGGGGGAAGAGGCTTCTTGAAGGAATGAGGGGAGGGACCCAGGCAAGGGAAGCCTGTGCCAACCCCCACAGCCGCCGTGGGCCCACCTGTCCTGCCTTGTGCCCTCAGCACCAGTCCTGTGCTCTGCTGGTCATCACCTTGAACCCTCAAAATCCTTTTATGAGCCCATCTTACAGGCAAGGAAATGAAGGTTCAGAGAGGTTAGGTATTGGCCTAAGGTCACACAACCAGTGAGGAGTGGAGGTCCCTGGCCTCATGGGAGCTCAAAGTCAGTGCCAAGGCCTGGAGGCGGAATCAGGAACACGGTGCATTAGCGGACCGCACGGAGGCCAGCAGGCTGGGCCAGGGGCAAACCAGGCGGTCCTCTCAGCCCGTCCCAGTCCTGCTTTCTCAGGCCAGAGGCTCTGGCTCCGCGGGAGGCGGCTTCCGGCTCAGGGGAGCGAGGCTCCATCATCCTGGCCTGGGGCTCCTGTTTGGAGGGGAGGGAGCAGGAGGGGGCAGGAGGGGCAGCAGCTTCAGGGCTGAGTTTTGTTTGGGGGTGTTTTTTAAGACCCAGAAAGTGAGAGGAGGTGGGGGGCACAAGGGGGATGGATGCCTGTCCCCCACGCAGCAATGACAACGGGCCTTTCCTCCACCCGGACCCACCTCTCTGGACCCCGCAGGCTGGGGTGTTACTGGGGCCGAAGGAGCTGCAGGGCTGGGCGGGCCTCTCCCAGCGCCAGCGGCTGGGCCA
>NW_005370657.1:273218-277039 GCF_000412655.1 Myotis brandtii
CCCTCCCCCTCCCGTCCAGAACCCGCTTTTCCGGCTGGGCTGCGTCCTCAGGTTACTGGCCAGTGTGGATTGTTTTCAGCCCCTGGAGCCGGGGTGGGAGAGTGAGGACAGGGAAGCTGGTTGCCCACGTAGCGTTCAACACCCCCTCCTCCAGAGGTGCCCCGGGGACCCTTGGGGCTGAAATCAACACAGAAACCAGGCCCCATAACTACAAGGCACCGGTGCCCGCCCGGCGCTCCTGCAGCCGGGCCTTTGGAGACGGTATCAGTTAGAAGCGGAGGGAAGGCCGGCTGGTGCTCTTGGTGGGCGGCTTACAGCACCAAAGGGTCTCAAGAGACAGAGAAGGGAGCGGAGAGCAAATGGTGGGAGAGCGGGAGGACCCACCCAGACCTTGTCTCAGCCGGACCTTGCCCTGCGGGGTGTCTCCCACTGAGCTGGATGCAGAAAGAAACACATTGGTCAGCTCTCAGCTCACAGCCTAATGGGAGACCAAGAACTGAACAGTCAAAACAGGGCAGGTGAGAGCTGGGAAAGAGGCCCGAGCCAGGAGGGCATCCCGGAGGAGGCGCCCTGGGGACTGCGAGGTGCTCCCTGCCAAGGCAGGGATGTGGGGAGCAGGCGCACTCAGCGGGCTGCAGGCCCCACAGGCCCCACAGATCCAGGCTCAGCAGAAAGTCGGAGATGCCATTGAAATGAAATGAAGATCCCTCGGAGGCTTGGGCTGCCCTTCACTCTAAAGATGGAGACAGTGGGGACCTGGAGGTGGAGCCAGCTGCCCACGGGCACCCAGCTGGCTGGGGTCTGGGCCGGGCCGGGGTGCACACAGTGAGCAGCAAATGAATGGCACCCGTCCCTGTCCACTGCCCCTCCCTGCCTGCCTTGCTGCAAATCTTTACTGAGTACCTCCCAGTGGTACTTGGGTTAATTTTAGCTGCTGCTGTGTGGCGTGATTGTGAGTGGCTGAGGTTACCGAGAGAGCACGGTTATCATGGCCTCTCTGGGAAGGGGCCCTTGAGCTGAAGGACGAGCAGGGCCCAGCCGTAAGATGATTTGGGGGAGAGTAGCCAGGCAGAGGGAATGGCCTATGCAAAGGTCCTGAGGCAGGAACACGTCCGGTGTGTAAGAACAGAAAGACAGCTCATGGGCTGGAGCATGTATGTGTGCACACGTGTGCGTGTGTGTGTGGGGGGGGGCGGTGTGCAGACCACAGAGGAGTTCGGTTTGACTTTAAGTGCCTACCTTGTGTGTGATGGGCGTGCAGGGGGCAGGGACTGCTGTGGGAGAGCCTGTGCCCTACCCCATGGGCCGGAGAAGCAGCCCCAGGACGAGCCGGGCTGAGCGTCCTTCATCCCCTCGCCCTTGGGCTGCAGCATTTCCGAGGAGCCCACGGGCAGGAGGGCGGGACACAGTCACCCCGCGGGGTGCTGCCGTGGCTGGCCTTCCCAGCGACTAACTCCTAAGCCTCTTGGTGTGAGCTCCAGGCCACCCTGCTTTGCTGCCACCAGAAGAGCAGCACCGCACCCGCTCAGTTGGAAGCATCGCGGTCGGTAACATTTTTGTTCCCTACGTGCCGGGTGCTGGGCCCACCCTTATGTGTGGCTGCAAGCTCAGTGCCCATTTCGCAGATGAAAAGACCGAGCCGGCGAAGGGACCCAGCCAAGAGTGCAGGCTTGATGTGCCCTCCGGTCGGATTCAAGCCCCGGAAATGCCCAGCTGGCTGGAAGGTCAGAGCCCAAGCTCAGGCGGAACTCAGGTCCTTGCTGGGGGTAGGGGGGGTGGGGGCCGGGTTTGCAGGATGTCAAAGGCTAAAGGCCATCGAGGAGAAAAAGCACATGTGACAGAAAGATAGATCAAGTCCTCCAACTTTGAGCAAGAAGTAGTGTGCACAGTTGGCACAGGTGTACACATGCATGTGCACACAGGTCAACACACACAAGCACACACTGGCAAATACAAACACATGCACATATGCAGCACCCAAGTCCATGCACACGCATGCAAGTCCTGTATGCATTGTGCCCACATGCACAGGACGATGTTCACACACAGACCTGCACACGTGCGCGTGAATACACCACACCCACGCGTGCACACATGCACGCACACGTAAGCAAGCCTCAGTGCGCATGCACATGGACGCAAATGCAACGCATGCTCACAGAACCTCAACACAGGGCACCTGCACATTCCTCTCCTTGGCAATGATCATGGCTCATTCATTCATGCAACAAACATATGTTGAGCCATTTTCGGTGCCTGGCCTGTGGGTGGGCCCCGCACACCCAGCCAAGAGGACCCGTGGTCCCAGCCCGACTTTCTGGGAGCTCATGGTCCCAGCGGTTCTCAACCTGTGGGTCGCGAACAATGAAAATACATCCTGCATATCAGACATTTACATGACGATTCATAACAGTAGCAAAAGAAGTAGCAACGAAAATAATTTTATGGTTGGGGGTCACCACAACATGAGGAACTGTATTAAAGGGTCGCGGCATCAGGAAGGTTGAGAACCGCTGGAGCGGAGAGAAGACGGTTGTCACTGGGGCCTGGAGGAGGAGCACAGGGAGCTGGGGGTCTGGAGAGCTGCCCACAGGAGGTGCTTCTAGGGGGGAGGGGACCAGGCTTTGATCAAATGACAAGTCAGGCCGGGAAGGAGGAGGCTGATGTGTGGGTGGAGGGCCAGGCAGGCCTGAAGGCATGGGGTGGGGCCTGCTGACCCAGACGCCCCGTCTCAGGCCCAGGCCCACCACCTGCTCCCCTTCCCACTGTGAGGCCCCAAGGGCGGGGTCTCCTCTCTGTGCCCCACTCCCAGCACCCGGCACCCAGCACAGGTGAGTCCCTTAAACAGGATTCCCCTTCCCTCCCCCCTTCCCCTCTCCCCTCTGCTCTCCCTTCCCCTCCCCCAATCCCTTATTCCCTCATCTCCTCACCCCCTCTCCCCTTCTCCCCTGTCCCCCTTCCCCTCTCCCCTTCTCCCCTGTCCCCCTTCCCCTCTCCCCTTCTCCCCTGTCCCCCTTCCCCTCTCCCCTTCTCCCCTCTCCCCCTTCCCCTCTTTCTCTTTTGCTTACACACAGCCCTTAGTTTCCCCATCTGGGCAATGGGTGGGTACCAGCACCTTCCTCACAGACTTGAGAGGTGAGCTGGTGGGAGGCTGCTTCTACAGGGGCTTCTACACTCCCGTCCTCTAGGCAAAGGCAGGGGTGGGGGTGGTGAGCCTTGTGCCCAGCACGTGGCATACACCCCCCACTCTGCACCCTCTTGTGCCCCACACCACGGACCACACAGGACACCAGGGCAGCCCAGCCAGTCTCCCTCTACCCGATGTAGCCCCCCCAACCCCGGCCCTCAGGTCCTGGGCGGGGCAGTGACAGGCAGAGCGCCCCATGGACTCCCCCTGACCCTGGCTGCAGGCCTCTGCTCATTGATCCAAAGATGCTCTTTCCTTTCCCTCGGGCGCTTCTCTGAAGGATGGAAAAATCGATGCGCAGCCGAGCGGGTGCAGGGGAGGCTTGGGCTGCTCGGGGGAGAAGACCAAGGGCAGGGGAGTCAGGGCCTGGGCACACTTCCGTCTCCCAGGACGAGCCCCCACGGCACGTGGGCGTGGCCCGCACGGGCGAGCGGTGTAGGTTCGTTTTTTTCATATTTTGTCCTGATTCCAAAAGCTCTGCGTGTTCGTTGCAGAAAATGAAAATCCGCCGATCCCATCCCCAGAGGTAACCTCCCTATTAACTTGCATAGTCAAGCCTCCCAGCCTCTGGTCTTTGCACAGGGCATGCACTTTTTATTTTTGCAAAGTTGGGACGTGCTCAACCGCTTTATTC
>NW_005370657.1:277174-284890 GCF_000412655.1 Myotis brandtii
TGGCACGGCACCATTGTCCCTGAGTTGGGCGGTGGGCCTGTGCAAGGCCCAGGCGTGGGGTCAGACTCGCAGCCCCTTGGCTGTGTGACCTCGGGCAGGGGGCCCACACCCTCTGACCGCCACCTCCGTGCCCTGGGGCTGCCGACCCTGCCTTCCAGCCGGGTGAGAACTACAGGAGAAAGGAGGCAGAGAGCGCCCGCCACTGTGGGGACTTTTCTATCTCTGTCGTTAGACAGTTAAGGCCTGGGCTGCTGCTTCCATTTCCCTTAGAGAAGGCGGCTTTGGTGACTACCCTGCCAAGGAGCCTTTGGCAAGCCCTCAACTATTAATTCCGAGTAATTTCTAGGAGGAAAGTGCGCGTGTTTTCTAGATGCTGCCAAGCCGCCCTCCAGAAATGTTCCTGAGGCTGCTAGAACACATCATACACACGCAGCGGCTTAAAAGAACAGAAACGATTCTCTCACAGCTCCAGAGGCCAGAGATCCAAAACCAAGGTGCGCAGAGCCACGCTCCCCTGGGGATGCGAGCGAGGGGCGGATCCTCCCCCGTTTTCCAGCTCTGTCCGCCCACAGGCCCTGGTGTGCAGCCCATCACTCCAGCCTCTGCCCCTGTGGTCACGCGGCCGCCTCCCCGGTGAGTCTCAGGTGAGGACACTGTCCTGTAACCCAGGACGAACTCCTCATCTCAAGACCCTTCATTTAATTGTATTGGCAAAGACCCCTTTTCCAAACGAGCTCACAGGCAGGGGGACGAGGATGTGGGCCTCCCTCCTGGGCTGCCATTCAGCCCACTGCACCCTCCTACCCAGGAAAGACGGGGAGGGTGGTCAGCATTCCTTCTGCCCTTACCACACAGGAGATTCTCATCTTTTAAAAATGTGTGGCCAGTTTGATAGAGTGGAAAAGGATCTCTTGTTTTCATGTACATTTCTTTTGCTCTAAGTGGAGGGGAACCTATTTTCGTATGCTCGTCGGTCACTGGTATTTCTTATTTTCTTACTGATTCCTGTCTTTTGCCCAATTCCCTGTTTGGTATTGTCTTCTGGGTGTAAGAAAGCTCTCTGTGGATTAAGGCTGTTGAGCCTTTATTTTATCTTGTAAATATCTTCTTAATTGGTCACTTGCTTTTTAGTGTGGTTTTTTTTTTTTTTTCATATTTCTCCAACGTGCATACCTTTTTAACTTTTTTGTACTCACAGCCTCGAGAGGGTTTTATAATCAGCTGAATAATTAAACAGGCTTTTCCCACTCACATTATTCCCACCCAGCACTTTTACAGTCTCACTTTCACAGTTACGTTTTTGTTCGGTCTGCAATTTATTTTAGTTATGGTGTATGTTAAGGCTAATGGCCTCTCTCCCAATTATTGAACAGTTGTCTTAATATCATTGAATAGATAGTCCATATTTCCCCCGCCCATTTTAAATGATTCCTTTACAATATATTTAATTTGACTCCAGGCTGAGCTCACGGTGACACTCCTCCCTCTCCTCCTGCTGAAGAATATCAACAAAATGTAAAAACAAAAATAATGATTCTTAAAAGAAAGAATGGGAAACTCCCAGGTGCCGGAGGTTGGGGGGAGAAAACCAGAGCCAGGAGCTCTTCCATGACAGACGACTCAACTCACAGCTAAAAACACGAACCGCAGGATGAAATGATCTACCACCACAAGACCTGACCACCAAGAAGCTCAGCTAACAGCACAGTCCAGAAGAGACGATAGCACAAGTGCGCTTTAAATCATTAAAAGAAACCATCTGGAAAGGAAAAGACATCATGAAAAGAGAAAAGGCAGATTTGTAGGAAAGGGAAGATCTTCTAAAAATGAAAAAAAATGAAGTCATCGACATGAAAATTTCAATGGGTGGGCTGACTAGCAGATGAGACACAGCTGAAGAAGTGTTCATGAACTGAAAGCTAGAACTGAGGAAATTACTCAGGAAGAAGCCTACAGAGACAAAGAGATAGCAAGGAATGAACATAGAAACACAATTGAGTGAGGAAGTCCAACGTGTCTTAGAGAAGGGAGGAGAGATCATATTCAACAGGATCATGTCTGAGAATATTACAGAAGTAATGAAAGACAAAACTCCCAAGTACATCAATCCTAAGATAGATAAATAACAGTGAATCTAAATCTAGATATATATATACTAAAGACAAAGAAAATGACTTACAGCAACCAGAAGAAAGAAAAGATCACCTGACACGCCTAACAAAAGCATAGTTTTGCCAGCATTTCCCAGGTTAGCTCTTTAAGTCTTCAAAATAACACTCTTACTATTATCTACACTAGAGGCCCAATGCACAAAATTCATGCAAGGGACTCAGCCCTAGCATTCCCGGCTTCATCCGGAAGGTTGTCCGGAAGGTCATCCGGATGGTCGTTCTGCTGTTCGGTCTAATTAGCCTATTAGCTCTTTATTATATAGGATTTTAAAGATAGAAAAATCAAAGCACAGAAAGTTCAAGCAATCATGATGACTTCATGTTAAGTAATTTTTGGTACAATAATGGCCCCTGAAGAATCCATTTCTCGATGACCGTACCCTTTTGTGATGTGACTTTGCTGTTCCTCCCTCCAGAGGACCCTTTCCAGGAGGGAGAAGCTGAGTCTATTTCCCCGCCCTTGAATCTGGACTGGCCTTGAGACTTGCTTTGGTCAATGGGATGCAGCAGAGACAATACTGTGCAACTGCCCAAGCCAGGCCTTCAGAAGCCTAGTAGCTTCTACTTTTGCTTCGATCACTTCCGCCATCATGTCAGGAAGCCCAGCGTAGACTCAGACTTCTGGTGGAAGTCCAAGGTGACACACCTGACAGCCAACACCAACTGCCAAGCTGTTGTGTGAGACCATCCTGAACCGTCCACCCCAGTCAAGCCCAGATGAGAGCAGCCACATGAGTGACACTGGGCAAGACCAGCAGAAGAACTGCCCGGCTGAGCCCAGCCCAGATAGCAGAATGTGAGCAGTAGCTAACTGGGCACAAAACTACACAATGATTAAGGGGAGGACCAGGACTTAGACCCAGGCAGCCTGGGACTCCAGAACATGACTTTAACCATGATCACACACACACACACACACACACACACAAACATTGACCATAAAGGCCAAAAGACAGTGCAACCATCATATCTTCAAGGTGATGAAAGAAATTACTGGTTGACCTAACCTTTCTTTCAGCTACGCTGTCTTTCAAGAGGAGAGCAAAAATAAAGATATTTGAGACAAAGACTAAGAAGCGTTGCTGCCAAGTAACCATGATCACACACACACATACACACACACACACCAACATTGACCATAAAGGCCAAAAGACAGTGCAACCATCATATCTTCAAGGTGATGAAAGAAATTACTGGTTGACCTAACCTTTCTTTCAGCTACGCTGTCTTTCAAGAGGAGAGCAAAAATAAAGATATTTGAGACAAAGACTAAGAAGCGTTGCTGCCAAAACTAACAAAGGATTATCTAAGGAAGAAGAAAATGAAGCCCTATATCAAGGATGTGATGAGCAAAGATATGAAAATATGGGAAAAACCTAAGTGGGAGTTGGCTGCAAAAATCAATAGTAATAATGACAAATGTAGGCTCAAAACAAGAGGAAACGGAGATACCAGCGATCACGCATGCTCGCTGGAAGGTATGACGGAAGTTAAACCACTCCAAGACCTTAGCGGTCCTAGGAGGAAGGGGGAGACTCCTGATTGCGATTGTCTTAAATCGATGACACATGATAAAAACTTAAGGGTAACCTCTAACAGGCAGAAATGAAATGTATCACTTTCAAACCAATAGAAGGGGAAAAGGAAATAACGCGCCCACAATCAGGCCAACAGAAAGCAGAAAACGAAGAGGGAGGGAAGGGTGCCATCGACTTTTTGTGTTTTTGTTTTATAACTGACCACTTTTGTAGAACTCTCCTATTATTTAATAACCTTTCCTTTGCTTCCCTCGGGGCTTACGTAGACAATTATCCACAAATAAGGATAATTGTCTTCCCTTTTTAGTGGTTGTCCTTTGTGTTTCTTGTCTTGTTGCATGATCTAGAACTCTCAGAACCATGTAAAATGATAGAGGCATTATTAAGCATCCTTGCTTTATTCTGGAATAAAGCATTCTCTATTCTAAGAATGCTTCCAGTATATTACCATTAAATATGATGTTGGCTCGTGGTTTGAGACCAATATGCTTTGTCACTGAATTAGTCAGGATAAGCTAGATTATGCTGCAGTAACAATACCATCGCAATTTCATGGCTTGAGAGAAGTTTCTTTCTGGTTCATATAAAGTCAGCTGTGGCTCCAGCAACCCTCCTTCAATCACAGCAGGGACTGGCCCAGCATTGCCCCTCCACATCGCCAAACGCTCCCTGCTGGCTGAGACAAGGGAGATAGAACCGAAAAGGCTCACTCCATCAGTTAAGTGCTTCTACCTAGAAATGATATGGCCCTGCCTAGCTCCCCTAGAAAGTGCAAACCCAGCTTGGAAGGAGGTCTGGAAAGATGGGCAAGCATTGCAGATGTCACCATGACCACGTGGAGGAGGCATCCTCCTGCCATTGCTCATTTAGACTCAGGACCCCGGAAGACCCTAAGCGTCCACTTGAAGAGCCCCTGGGCCTCGGCTGTCTGATGGGTTGCGGAGGAGGCTAGGGCAGTGGTCGGCAAACTGCGGCTCACGAGCCACATGCAGCACTTTGGCCCCTTGAGTGTGGCTCTTCCACAAAATACCACGTGCGGGCGCGCACGTACAGTGCGACTGAAACTTCGTGGCCCATGTGCAGAAGTCGGTTTTTGGCCTGGGCGAGTCTATTTTGAAGAAGTGGCGTTAGAAGAAGTGGGGGGTGTCGGTCGGTGGGACGACAGGAGACGCGGTGCAGGGGAGATACATTGTTTTGAGGTACGTTCGCTGAGGTTGACCCCTTCCAACTCTCCCATTGATACTCGTCTATCTGAAACAATTATACAAGACCAGTGTGGATGGGAGAGTTGGAAGGGGTCGACCTCAGCGAACATACCTCAATCAGATTGAGGACGTTTTTTAGCAAAGGCCAGCTTAGGAGTACCCTAATTAAGTTAATAACAATGTACCTACCTCTATAGCTTAAGTTTAAAAAATTTGGCTCTCAAAAGAAATTTCAATCGTTGTCCTGTTGTTGTTTGTCTCTGTTGACTAATGAGTTTGCCGACCACTGGGCTAGTGTATAAAGGTGAAGGCGCATAGGCCCTGATGACTTCCGTCTTCACCCCGGCCTGGCTGCACATCCCCCTTTCATTCCATGACGTCTCTGGATCCTTAGGCGCAATCTACCCACTTTCCTGAGCTCACGTGAGCAGATTTCTGTTTCTTGTGACCCACAGAGTCTCAACCAGGATAACTAGCTGGTGCTTTCTTTAGGATTTTCATCATATTCCTAAGCAGAACCGGTGTGCAGTTTCGTGCTTTCTGCCGATTCTTCGCTTTAGGGTCAAGCTACATTCTTAAGCGAGCTGGGGCGGCTGCCCGTTTTCCTGGGCCCCGGAACGGAACATTTGAAATATGTGAATATTTGCCAGTGAGAGTGTCAGGACCCGCACTTCTCAAGCAAGCAGCGCTCTCCCCACCTTTTCAATTTACTCTGTTGTAATAGGTTTTTTTGGTTTTCTCCTACTTGTTGAATTGGTTTTGGTTCTATGTGTTTTCCTACAAAAATACCTGCCTATTCATATTTTCAAATTTATTATCATAAGGCTTTACTTAAAAAGTTTTGGGTTCCTATGCTTGTGCATGCTTCCCTCGATGCTTATTATCTTTGGATCTGCTAGAAGTTTACCTAATTTATGAGACTTTCCAAAAAAAACCAAGTCATGGGTTTGTCTTTTATTCCTATTGTCTTCTCTAATTTATTAAATTCTGTGTTTTATCTTTATTGACTTCCAACCCCTCTTATTTAAGAAATGCACAACCTTGCGCTATGCATTTCCCTCCCTGTAACATTTAAAAAAATATTTCTTTATTGATTTCAGAGAGGAAGGGAGAAAGAGAGAGATGGAAACATCAATGATGAGAGAGGATCATTGATTGGCTGCCTCCTGCACGCCCCCTACTGGGGATCAAGCCTACAACCCAGGCATGTGCCCTTGGCCGGAATTGAACCTGGGACCCTTCAGTCCGCAGGCTAATTCTGTCTAGCCCAGGGGTGGGCAAACTTTTTGACTCGAGGGCCACAATGGGTTCTTAAACTGGACCGGAGGGCCGGAACAAAAGCATGGATGGAGTGTTTGTGTGAACTAATATAAATTCAAAGTAAACATCATTACATAAAAAGGTACGGTCTTTTTTGTTTTTAGTTTTATTCATTTCAAACGGGCCGGATCCGGCCCGCGGGCCGTAGTTTGCCCACGGCTGGTCTAGCCACTGAGCCAAGCTGGCTAGGGCCTCCCTGTAACCTTTTAACCACCTTCCCATAAGTGTGGATGTGTGGTGTTCACAGGGCTCTTTCCTAATCGTCTGTCACGTGGGTTTTATTTAGAGTTATTTACCGAAGTGGTTTTTAATTTTCAAATGGTTGACTTTTTCATTTAAACTTTTGTTAATAATTTCTGGCTTAAGTGCACTGTGGTCAGAGAGTGACCACGACAGCTGCTTTGGGGAGTATGTTGAACTTTTCTTTATGGCCTAATATATGATCCATTTTCATAAATGTTTGATGGGCCCTGGCGAAGAAAGGAGTGCCTTTTATTTGTAGGGTTCAAAATTCAGTTATTAAATCAACCTTGTTAATTATATTATTCTGATCCGACACAAACATGGGCGCAGGGGTACTATTTAAATTTGTCAGACAGGAGTGTGCTAAGTTTTCTTTGGTGGCTTTTCTTTTTAAATATACTTTTATTGATTTCAGAGAGGGAGAGAGAGGGAGAGAGAGAGAGAGAGAGAAACATCAATGATGAGAGAGAATCATTGATTGGCTGCCTCCTGCACACCCCCTACTGGGGATCGAGCCTGCAACCCAGGCATGTGCCCTTGACTGGAATCAAACCTGGGACCCTTCAGTCCACAGGCTGACGCTCTATCCAGTGAGCCAAACCAGCTAGGGGTGGTGGCTTTTCTTGTTTGTCCTTCTGCACATATCTAAGGTACCTCTCCCCCTGGCTGGGTCTACTGCTGTCTTGAACGTAAAAGCTCATGACCGTCAGCTCTTCATTCTGACTTGTAGTCTTTATCGATCCTAACAACTTGAACTTGCCTCTGACAACGTGGCACAATCTATTGTTAAACTTTTTGTGTCCCCTGGTTTGATGTTTATTTCTTGTGAGCACTGCTCAGCTGGATTGTGCATCTTAGTTTTTGTTTCACCCAATCCGAGCGTCTGTGGTGTTTTATTAGGAAAACGTCGTGCCGTTACATCCATCATCGCCACGGACCCAGCGGGTCTCGCTCTGGTGAGAAAGCGGGGCTCACGCTTTTCAGGTCTGTCCCTGGGGCTGTTGCCTTTCGTTCTACAGACTCGGGATTGTTGCTGAGTCTTCCCAGACTTTGGTGAGTAGATAGTTCCTCTCTAATTGCACCAGAAGTTATCCTCATGCTGCAAAGTCTTCTGTGGAGCGGCCGGTCCTCTGAGCAGGCTCGAAACGGGGCCTCCTGAGCCCCCTGCCTTCCGAGTGCCGCCCAGCTTTGGGCCACGTGGATAGGACTTGATGGTTAGACCCGTGGTCGGCAAACCGC
>NW_005370657.1:285580-295018 GCF_000412655.1 Myotis brandtii
GTGCAGGAGGCAGCTGATCGATGTTTCTCTCTCATCGATGTTTCTAACTCTCTATCCCTCTCCCTTCCTCTCTGTAAAAAATCAATAAAATATATTTTAAAAAAGAAAAGAAAGAAAAAGAATACTTTCTGACATTTGTATTAGGTCTGAAAACAACCTTTATAATAACTCCTCACACTCGCTGTTTTTTAACTGGTTTCAATGCTAATGCCCAGACTTTCAGCCACGGGGTTATGGTCCTTGGACTCCCAGCTGATGGTTCAGTAAAAAATGCCTCAGTTGTCCCCCCAAACTCTGCCAACACGTGTCCCTTATCTCTTAGCACCCAGTGTGACAGCGGAGACCAGCCTGGGGTGGTACTTTTACAAGTTAAGCCGATTTTCTTCCCAGAGGCGCGTACAACCTGGTCCTTATTTGCATAATTTACACTGTTTTCCAGAACAAGTCTCGGTGGAAGGCTCTCCTGATCCCCCCCAGATGCCCTGAATCTTTCCAATCTGGACATTCGGATCTCTTTGTTTCCTTTTAAGCCACAGGTGGCTTTTCATTCTTTTATTCGAAATTGTTTCTTATCCCGACCTTCTCTCCAACAATCTCATGACGTGCCTGCCGCCCCCGCCTCGTCCCCACCACCTTCTCATGGTCTGTTTCCATCTCTCGGTTTCTGTCACACTTTTTAGGACGCGTTTCGAGGCTTGGCCGCTCCATCACTAACGTCATTTTCCGCGTGGCAGGTTCCGCTTGCTGCTGCCTCCGATGGAGGCGAATTCCGCTGCTGTGGTTTTGTCTCCCCTTGCCACCCTTCCTCACTCCATCTGTGTTCGTTTTCTAGGGCTGCTCAACCAAATTCCCACAGCGGGGGCTTAAAACGACAGACCTGTATTCTCTCGCAGTTCTGGGGCCAACGTCTGAACCCAGGTGTCAGAGCTGCTCCGCGCGCCTCCCCTGGCCCCTGGCAGCTGCCGGCACTCCTTGGCTGGTGGGCACATGACTCCTTTCTCTTCTTTTTTCCCATGTTTATTGATTTCAGAGAGGAAGGGAGAAGGAGAGATAGAAACATCAATGATGAAAGAGAACCATTGATCGGCCGCTTCCTGCACGCCCCCTACTGGGGATCGAGCCCGAAACCCAGGCAGGTGCCTGGGAATCAAACCCGGGACCTCCTGATTGATTCGTAGGTCGACGCTCCGTCACTGAGCCACGTCGGCCAGGTGGTTTCTCCTCTGGTGAGTGTTCTTGCTTCTTCTTATACGGACACTTATCGTTGGACGTAGGGCCCACCCCGTTAATCCAGAGTGACTCACCCTGAGACTCTGAACGTCATGTATTTGCCAGCACCCTTTTCCCAAATAAGGTCACGTTCACAGGAACCGGCGTGGGAATCAAACCCGGGACCTCCTGATTCGTAGGTCGACGGTCCGTCACTGAGCCACGTCGGCCAGGTGGCTTCTCCTCTGGTGAGTGTTCTCGCTTCTTATACGGACACTTATCGTTGGATTTAGGGCCCACCCCGTTAATCCAGGGTGACTCACCCTGAGACTCTGAACGTCATGTATCTGCCAGGAGCCTTTTCCCAAATAAGGTCACGTTCACAGGAACCGGCGGTTAGAACTTGGACCTATCTCTTTGGAGACCACAGGTCAACCCACTCCACCGTCCTGTCCCTTTTCATATCCTCAGGCTGCCTTTTCCCGCCCACCGGGCCGCCCGCTGCCCTTCTGCTCCCGGTTTGCCGCTGAAGCTGCCACGCAGTTTCCGGCGTCTTCCTCTGGCTCCTGCAGGAAACGGCTGTCCGAGGCCTGCTCCCCCGGCGTTTAGAATGAATGTGCTTTCTTTCCCAGGTCCTGCAGTTTCCTCACAGCCTTGGTGGCTGGCGCTTTCCCCTCTGTATTGTCCTGCTGGATCCTCCCTTCCCCCCACTGGTGGGCGGAGTAACAGTAGCCTGCAGCCCGGAAATACCTGAGTGCCTAACCATGTACCTTATATGGACTATACATTAAGCCACCATTCAGCACCTGCCAAATACCCTAAGCCCTTGTCCCTAAGTACCTGAGTGCTTAACGTACCTTATATGGACCATACATTAAGCCACCAATCAGCTCGCCTGAGTACCCTAAGCCCCGTTCCTTCCCATTCCTCCCTCAAAAGGACTGCTCACCTCTGCATGGGCTGCTGCTCTCCCCTTGCGAGACAGCGTAACGTACCTTATATGGACCATTCATTAAGCCACCAATCAGCTCGCCCGAGTACCCTAAGCCCCATTCCTTCCCATCCCGCCCCTCAGAAGGACTGCTCGCCTCTGCATGGGCTGCTGCTCTCCCCTTGCGAGACAGCCCGGCAGGTCTTTCTCCTAATAAAGCCTGCAATACCTGGTTTTCAGCTCCCGACTGATCTTTCATGTCCCACAAACACAGAATCGCCAACCCACACCCCATGACTCTACGTGGACGGGCCGTGTAGCTTGCCTTTGGTCCTGTTCGCTTATTCCTTTTTGATGGCCACACTCGGGTCTCCGTGTTCGGTCTGGGCAACAGAACCGAGGGGCTTCGGTCAGTCCGTTTCCCAGTTTCCAGCGGGCTCCTGCCGACTGCTGCTCAGCTGAGTGAAGGCCGCCTTTGCTCCTGGCCCACGCGCTGGCCCTTGGACATTCTGAGCCGAAGACAGAAGCACAAGTCCCAGCATGCACTGCTACCAGGGTTCCCTCCCCCGAGCCCTACACTCACCATGTGTGCTCCCCCAAACAGCGTGCACCATCTCCCTGCTTTAGAGCACGGTGTCCTTCTGTCCTCCTGGTTTGTGATGGTCACTTGATTAATAACTTTGCTAAACTGTCAGCAGAGCAGGGACAGCATCTGTATCCTTGGTTGTTAACATGGCTGGGACTGGGCAGGGCTTCCTGGAGGACAGGCCGTCTGAGCCGGGCTTTGAAGGGTGGATAGGAGTTCGGTGAAGATAAGGCGGGTGGCAGTAGAAAAGAGGGGCAAAGTCTCTCTCTCTTGGGGTCTCCTCAGCCCAAACCTCACACTGTCTTGCCTTGTTCTCACTGTGGCTTCTGGAGAAAGCTCTGCCTGCAGCTCCTTAGCGGCTGGACAGCCCCAGGGTCTGGGCGGCGCTTAGAGGAGGAGAGGTCTGCAGTGTCCACCCCAGTGGAACGCTGGGCCCCGAATAGGACACCCAGGTCATCTGGGCCTGAACGCAGAGGCCCCGCGTTTGCCATCCCTGGGCCCCGACTGTGGCCCGCTCCCTCGTCGTCACCTTTCTAAAGCAGGTATGAGCGGTGCGTCCGCTGCGGCCGCCTCCGGGTTGTCACTGCTTTCCCAACAAGCGCGTTCGTGGCTGGGTCTCCTGGACGTGAACCAAAAGCCATTTGCTTCGGAGGCAAGATTTGAGTCAGGCCCAGCTGGGCTTTCCCATCCTTTATTTGCCCGGGCCTATTA
Organism: Myotis brandtii; assembly: GCF_000412655.1. NCBI lineage: Eukaryota > Metazoa > Chordata > Mammalia > Chiroptera > Vespertilionidae > Myotis > Myotis brandtii. The sequence continues at coordinate 289,018 of NW_005370657.1, forward strand.
ATAATTAACAGCGCGGTAATGAGAACCGCTTTTAATAGAATCCGCTGCCATCACCGCACTGTTCCCAGCCAAGGGTTTCCCCCAGAAGGATTCACGCTCACGTGGCTGTGTTTACTGCCACGGGCTCCCGCACCGGGCAACCGAGGGTCCCCTGCCCATGTCCTCCCAGCTACCCCTCTCCTGGTCTGAGCCCCACTGCCCCCGCCCCCCGAATCTGCTGTCTCCTCTCGACCGTGTCCTACCCGCTCCCCTCGACCCTGTCCTACCCCCTCCCCGAGACCCGGGGGGGTGAGGCTGCCCCTTCCAGCCCAGCCAAGCACGGCGCTGTGGCTCGCCGGTCACCAGGACACGCTGGTTCCTGGGGCAGGGACAGCGTGGGCTGGGCGCCGCCTTGCACCGGCCCTGCCTAGCACAGAAGCAGACGTTCTAGATCTAGACGGGAAAGCTCACCCGCAGCGAAGGGCGGTGGGAGGGAGTGGAGGGAAGGGCCACCGTTTGTGGGACAGTGGAGTGTGGTCGCCCTGCCCCCCAGCCACAGCTCCTTCATCGGCAGGACAGGGATGAAGATGGTCCCTACTTTACCAGAATGTTCTGGGGAGAAGAGGAGCGAATGTGGGGGGTGGGGGAAGCTCCTTAATACTGGCTCCAGGAACCGGGTGGGGGGTGGGCGGGTGTCGCTGGTCAGGGTGCTATGCTAATGTGGCGTCGCTGACATCACAGCCTGGGACCACCTCCGGGTTCAGCAGTAGAGGACGGGCTTACTGTGCGAGAGCATCCACTCAGCGGGGCTCTGGGCTGCTTCCCAAACTGCACTGCCTCGGAACCCCGGCAATGCTGGGGAGCAGGTGCTGGGTCGGGGCTGAGACCTGCCCTCCTCACAGCTGCTACTGGGGGAGCTCTCCGAGCAGCACGCCCGTGGAGGCTGCAGGCACTGCAGAAACCCGGGCTCTGCCCTGAAGGGACAATGAGGCTGCAAACCGAGGGAGCCTGTGACCCCTCCCGGGCTCCCCATTCACTACAAAGTGCCTGTGGAGGGTGAGGAATTACAGAGCATTTTGAATTTTCTCTTTGGTTTATCTTAATTTCAAAATTATCCACAATTAACATGTATTACTTTTGTAAACGGAGAAAATGCTATTTTTTTATATATATATAAAAGAACAAATGTTCTCTTCATTTTCCTACCACATAATCAGGGTAACATTCAGCCTGGAAAGACGGGGATCGGGGACGAGGACGGAGGATTAGTGTGGATTCTGGCCTCACTCCAGAGCCCGCGTGGAGGGCTGCGGCTGCACTGAACGGGCCACGAGGCCCCAGCGCTCAGCACGGCTCGATGCCAAGCTAAGCCTCTGCACATGTCCCCTGTCCCCCACGACCCGGGGAGGGGCCAGCACCACCGCTACCAGCGCCACTTTGCCGCCGAGAGGTGCCTAAGCCCTGCCCGGGGTCACCTCGCTTCCTGGTGGGGAGATGTGGGGAGTGAGGGGGCCTGCTGGGCAGAAGCCCGCTCCTCCTTGAAGGTCTCTGTTTGGCCACTAGTCAGGTAGGCGCCCAGAAAACCCAGACAGACAGGTAATAGTTTCAAAAATCAGCTGGAGTTCTAATGTCCCGGGGACGGCAGCAGGAGCCAGTGTCCCTGGTGAAGAAGGAATGTTCACAATGGGCAGCTGGGAGCAGAGAGCTGCGGGGACGGGAGCCCCGCTAGACAATGCATGACAACAGCAGCTAACATCACTGAGCTCAACGACACCCAAGCAGGTGCATGCGTCACCTAATCCTTACGACAGTCTAGGACGGCCGCGCTGCGGTTCCCCATCCTGCAGATGGGAGAACTGAGGCTCCGTGCCATAGGGCGGCACAGCTGGGCTTGGGACCCAGATCTGGATGGGGATGCAGATCGGGGAAGAACAGGGGTGCAGGATGGGGTGGGAGGGAGTGGGACCGGGGGGAACTGAGCCATCCTTCCACCAGCTCTGGCGACCACAGCGCCAGGCCAGACCTTGGGCTGGAAGATCAGAGACCACACGACGCAGCTTCTCCAGGACAGGCTAGCGGGGGCGGCAGACAGCACGGAACAGACCATGGCCAGCGGTGCAGGAGCAGCTCCCCGAGGAGGAAAAGGCCCCCGTGAGTCCTAAAGAACGAACAGCTGGCCCAGTGACAGGGAGAACATTCCAGGCCTCCGGACAGCACAGGCAAGGGCCCCGGGCCTGGAAAGTAGCTGGTCTGGCTGGAGCAGGAGTGGGGGGTGGACAGGGCCAGGTCCGTGGGGGGCCCAGCAAAGCCAAGGGAAGGAGCAGACTCCATCAGGACGGAGTTTCTAGGGCGTCATGAAACGGGGTGACACCTCGTCAGACCTGCAGTGCCTGCATGCAGCGCGGGTCCCGGGGGCCACCCTGGAGGCTGGGGCCCTGGAGGAAGCTGGCGCCCGGGCCAGGAGGGAGATGAAGGGGTAAGAGGGGTGGCTGCTGGGAGAAGTGGGCAGATGTGATGTGCGATTCCTTGTGGGGGGAGAGTGGCCGCAGGCTGTGGGAGGTGGGAGGAGAGGAAGCAGGATGGTGTGAGCATCCGGGCCCCTCTGTGTCTTGAGCTGGAACATCACCCAGGCGAGGGCACGTGGAGCACCCAGAGGCCACCAGCCCCGTGGAGCCTTCAGCGGACCCAGCTCCAGCCCTCGCCGCTACCTGACTGCAACGGGACGAGGACTCCAAGCAAGAACCGCCCGGCTGAGCCCAGTCCGCCCGGCCTCACAGAGAGGTGAGTGCACTGCTGTGTGAAGCCACGGTGTTGGGTGGTTTGCACACGGCGCTGGCTAACGGGGGCCTCTGGGTGCTGACCGGGGCCTCCCTCCATCCTTCCGGCCTCACTGCCCACCACGCGGACCCCTCCGGCCTCACTGCCCACCACGCGGACCCTTCCGGCCTCACTGCCCACCACCCGGATCCTTCCGGCCTCACTGCCCACCACGCGGACCCCTCCGGCCTCACTGCCCACCACGCGGACCCTTCCGGCCTCACTGCCCACCACCCGGATCCTTCCGGCCTCACTGCCCACCACGCGGACCCCTCCGGCCTCACTGCCCACCACGCGGACCCTTCCGGCCTCACTGCCCACCACCCGGATCCTTCCGGCCTCACTGCCCACCACGCGGACCCCTCCGGCCTCACCATGCCTTTGCGCAGGACGGCCCTGCGCTGGGAGTGTCCTCTGTCTCCTTTCCCACTTGGGAGATCATTCTAGAGCAGTGGCTCCCAACGTTTTTTTTGGCCACGTCCCCACCTAAGCATCTCTAAGATCCTGATGCCCACCCTGTGACATATAATTCCTATTATTCAAAAAGTGAACTCCTATTCACGTGGAGGAAGCCTAAAAGGCCATTAACTTGGTCTAAACAAGCTTCCAAAGAACATGGCAGCCATGAAAGAGAAAAATAAAAGAACGAAAGGACAGTTGAAGTGCTGAGGAAGAAATCACTAAAAAGTTGTTTTAAAAATAACAATAATATGAAATGATATAAAAAATAGCAAATGAAGTTTCAAAACATGATAGAGAACTGAAATGCATAAATATGTCACAATATATATTTATATAATGTATATGAGGCCCCTAGAGCCATAAGAAATGCAAAAAATTCACTGTTAATAACTCATTCTCGAATTGCTCCCGTTAAAAATCAAGCTGCCCCCCTGTTGGGGGGGGTGTGCCCCACGTTGGGGACCACTGCTCTAGACTCACTTTGAAGACTTGTCTAACAACCATCAAGACACTGCAGCGTCCCCAGACTGGGCTCACACTTGCCAGCTGTATGAACTCCGTCAGGGACCTGCCTCTTTGGGTCTCAGTTTCCTCATCTGGAAAATGGGGATAATGATGGTAACTACTGCATGAGGCTGTTGCACAGACTAAACCAGACAACAGGGTTGCAAAGCCTATTGTAGGTGCTGAAGAGATGGTGACCCTATTAGCCGCTCAGCACCTCCAGTGGCATGACTAGTGCTGGGAGTGTGTCACTTGTACTCTGCTTCCCCACGACCAGGCACCCGTGCCCGGAGCTCACTACTCCCACCCCCGTGCCCGGAGCTCACTACTCCCACACCCAAGCACAGCCTTTGGGAAGCTGCTGGGAAGAGAGGCTGGGGGAGCTCAGAGAACCCTCCTCTGTTCCTCCTGGAAGAATCCTTCGAGAGGAAGGAACCGAGCCCCCTTATTTTTACTGAGACCCAGAGAGGTAGAGGGCCTTGCCTAAGGTCACACAGCTAGATCTAGAACTGAATCCCAGGCCGCAGCTCCCCGTCCTGCGCCTTATCTGCCACAGGGGTCCCTGAGTCTCAGGGGCTGGGCCTCTCTGACCCCTCTGAGTCCCCTGTGGCCTCCCTGCCCGAGAGCCTCCTGAGACGCAGGTGACTCCGCAGCCTGACCTCTGGCTCCACCGTGAGACCAGCTCCCTGCGGACGGCACAGCCCCCCGAGGGTCCTCCATGCCTCCCCCTTTCCTCTGTTCTCTCCACAGATGCCGTCAGCCAGGGACTGTGAGCTGGACAGCCATGGCTGCAAGCGTGGGCGTGCGGGCGGGTCTGGGGCCCCATCACAGCCGCTCCTCTCACTGGCTGGGGGATCTTGGGTGGCTCACACCTTTACTTCCCATCAATTCCTGGGGGGTCTGGGTTCTAAATACAGTTGGTGAATCCTGAGGCTCCTGAAGCTCTGAGGGTATGTGGCAGAGTCTAGAACCTTTCGGGGCATAGAGCCTAGAACCACAGGTTCTGGAGAAATCCTTTCCAGGAGAAGCGGCCCTGGCAGGAGGCCAGGCCTCAGGTTCAGGGCCCGCAGGCCACACACACACACACACATACACACACGGCCGGGCCACGTGGGAGAGTCGGGTGTGAGAAGGTCAAGCGTGTTTGCTGCACACAGAGGTGTGTGCGTGTAATTGTGTGCATGTGCGCGTGCGTGTATGTGTCTGTGATGCATTTGCCGGCGTGGCGGGCCAGGGGCAGGGAGGGTGGCCCTGCTGCTGTCCCCTCCTTGGCAGAGCTCTGCAGCCAGGCCTGGCCCTGCCCCTGGAGCCACCCCGCACCTGACTGGGGAGATGGCTGCAGCCAGATGAGAGCTGAGAGCTTCAAACAGAGCAGCAGAGCGGGCCTGGCGATGGGCCTGCAGCCCAGGCTCAGCGGGGCCTTGAAATCATAAATAACCACCATCCAGTGCCTCTCATCCTTCCTGGGGGAACCGTTCCCCGCCCCTTCGCCTCCTCCAGCCCCACCAGCAGCGCAGGGAGGGGCAGGCGTCTGAGAAGGGCCGTGTTCACACAAACACACACACAAACACACAGAGCCTCCTAGGAAAGGACACTGGGTTGTAGCTGTAGAGTCAGGGCTGTAGCCGCCAACCTTCCAGCCGCTGACCCTGAGGAGCCTCCATCATTAACCACTCGCTCCCTGTCCCAGGCTCTCCTAGTCCACACGGGAGGCTCGGAAATAGCTTCAGGGGAGGGGCTGGCACCCAACTCCCGGTCTAGGCCGCCATGTCACCCTTCTCCCCGCTGAGACGCCGGTTCCCAGGCCTGGAGCAGAGGAGGCCAGAGCCCAGGCCCTGCTGTGGGTTCTCTGGTCCCAGCTCCCAAGGCGCCGGCATGAGGAGTCATGTCGCTGAGCTGGCTAAAGGGCTGCTGACTCCCCACCCAAGTCCCCTCTGTGCCCTCCAGCACTTCGCTCAGGGCCCGCTGTTCTGGCCCCGAATGAAAGGGATGGACAGGGGCCTGGAGGGCCAGCCCTGCAGGCAGGCGAGGTGCGCAGGGGCTGGCTCAGGGCCACGCGGGAAGAGGTGGGACAGGGATTAGAACTCAGCTCCGCTCATCCCACACCCGGCCCTCAGCCTCTCGGGCTCTGGGGCTGGAACCCACTGCCCCCCATTACCTGGCTGCCTGGTTGCCTGCTAGGCCCACCTCCTCCCCCCCTGCGGGTCCCAGCGCCTCCGAAATACCCCCCCACAGGTGC
>NW_005370657.1:295168-295521 GCF_000412655.1 Myotis brandtii
CCGGATAGAAGAGGGGGGACAGAGATAAGGAGAGACACCCCCAGATGGGGAGACGGTGGGAGGGAGAGAGACAGACACGCAGAGAGAGAGAATGGAGGGGGAGACAGAGACGGAGGGCGAGGCTGGAGGCAGGAGAGAGGGAGATGGGGGGTGGGGGGGAACCCCAAAGGGAAAGGACAAGGGCCAGCCAGGGGAGAGAGTCGGGAGGGCGGACTTGGGAAAATAAATATTTATAGATTGCGAGTTTCTCAATTCTTTTTGCATTTTCGTAGTAAATTATTCATCTGTGTATCTCCCTCTCTCCTACCTGCTCAGGGAGCTGCCACGGGGGTGTTTCTTTCCGCGCTCCCCCC
>NW_005370657.1:295637-300639 GCF_000412655.1 Myotis brandtii
CTCCTCCCTGTCCCCCTCTCCTCCCTGTCCCCCTCTCCTCCCTGTCCCCCTCTCCTCCCCGCTCCCTAGTCTGCGGGGTTGGGGTTGGAGCCGGGCACCAGGCAGGCGAGGCCGCCCCAGGTGACCGTTGCCTCCTCTCGAATTTCTTCCCCGCCTGAAATCAGAATGATCGGCCAAGTCAGCGGGGCTGGGAGGAAAACACCACTCGTCTCTGGCAGTCTGGCACCCCCAACCGGGACCACAGAAATCTTCCTGCGGAGGGCCGGGCACCCCGGGGGGTGGGGGAGGGGAGCGGCACGGAGGGGCTGTGGTCCCCTGGAGGGCAGAGGGCCGGGCGGGAGCCAGAGGCCACACAGCTTCCCACAACCCCGCTGCGCCCTGAGCCTCCGTCTCCCTCTCTGTAGGATGGGGCCAGAGACCAACCTGCTCTTCTCTAGGGCCAAAGCCTCCCTCACTCTGTTGTGGGGTCTGGGAGGGTCCGAGGCCCCTCTGGCCAGTCCCACAGCCTCCCAGGCGCGGAGCGGGGACTTGCCCAGGTCAGGTGGCGGGACAGAGCAGTGTGGGTGATTTTTCTCTTTCTTGCTTGTGGTTTTCAGTGTTGTTTGGATTAATTAAGTTACTTTACAATAAGGTAGGTTTTTCCCCACAGGAACAATGGTGATGTTGCTCAAAAAGGAAAGAGCATTAAAAGTCAAACAAGACCACATGTTGTCAAGACCGAGATGCTCTTGCGAAGAGGTGAAGCGGATGTGAAAACAACAGAGGGGAAAGGAACCGGCTGATGGCCCTGCACGACCAACCAAAGACCTGGGCCGGGTGAGCGCCAGGAAGGGAGGATGAATTTCAGACAAAGCTCTTGGGGGGCGTGCGTGCCTCTGACAGAAGCCAGTAAAGAAAGGACCCCTGAGCTGTCCAGTCGGGAGCTGGGATGTTGGAGCCCAAGAGGACGCAGCCTGACTGGGTCCGCGGCTCAGATGCTGCTCGCTGGGCAGCGGTGGGCAAGGGACTCAACCTCTCTGGGCCTCAGTGCTGGCTGTCCGTGAAGTGGGCGTGGCAGAGCACCAGTCTGAGAACTGGGATCACGGGGCCACAATGGAAAGGGCACCCCCTCTCCGTCTTCCCCTCCCCGGGGTCCCGTTTGGAACCCCCTGGGACGGAGAACTCACCTGGCCCCTGGGACTCGCTGGGCTCCGTCAGCAATGGCTGTCGGGTGGTTCCGCGCACCTGCCCTCGGACCAAGCGATTCCATTTTTAGGAATTGACACCCCAGAAACGCTCACACGAGTGACAAGGGAAGAGGCACCGGAAACTCCGCGCATCACTGTTCACAGCAGCAGAACTCAGGGAACCGCCGAGCCCCATCGGGCCGAGCCCCCATCAGGGACTGACTGTAGGGATGTGAAGGCGCTGCCCAAAGGCAGAGCGAGGGCTGGGACGAGTACCTGCTTCTTCCAGGGGGGAAAAAGAACCAGAACCCGCATGTGCATTTCAGCAGGGGCACCTCCATGTGGCTCGGCTGTTAACCCAGGGGGTAGCCCTGATGACGGGTGGCCCGGGAAGGGTTGGGTAGGATGAGGACGGATCCCAGCTTTAAACCCTTTCTCTTTGGCTCAGTTCACTGTGAGCACATAGGAGCACCCGCATCTATGATTCTTACTTTTAAAAATAAAAAACATACTTTTATTGACTTCAGAGAGGAAAGGAGAGGGAGAGAGAGAAACAGCAACGATCAGAGAGAATCATTGATCGGCTGGCTGCCTCCTGCACGCCCCACACTGGGGATTGAGCCCGCAGCACGGGCATGTGCCCTGACCAGGAATCGAACCGAGACCTCCTGGTTCATAGGTCGACGCTCAACCACTGAGCCACGCCGGCTGTGCTATGATTCTGACTTGCTCTAATGACAACTGCCATCTGGTATTTTAATTGATTTTTTATAAATGCAATTCAAAAGAAAGCCCACTATTAACAACTTGAGAGAACTTAGAACAAAAATTATTTTTTTAAATGGACCATCTTAGCCATTTTAAGTGTACAGCCCTATGGCAGTAAGTACATCACATGTGCAGCCATCACACCACCCATCTCCAGAACTCTGTACCCGTCAAATGATAGCTCCCCATCCCTCCCCCCGCCCCCCAAGGCCTTGGCAAATCTCATTCTACCACCTCTGCAAATTTGCTCGTTCTAGGGTCCTCAGATGAGCAGACTCGTATGTTCTGTCCTCCTGTGACTGGTGTATTTCACGAGGGTTCAAGGCTCATCCACAGTGTAGCATGTGTCAGATTTCCTTCCTCTGTCAGGCTGAACGGGATTTCATTGCATGGATCTACCGCATTCGGCTTATCCGTTGTGTGTGGATGGACACTCGGGCTGTTCCCACCTGTGGCGATGGTGAATGCTGGCTGTCCATGGAGCCGAGACCCTGCTGCCAATTCTTCGGTGTTTATACCCGGAAGCGGAACTGCTGGGTCATCTGGTAATGCTATTTTTAAGTTTTGAGGAAGTGCCATGCTGTTTTCCACAGCATCTGCACCGTCTTACACCCCCACCAGCAGTGCCTACGATTCCACTTGCTCCACATCCTCGCCAACACTTGTTATTTTCTGCTTTTTGGTCGTGGCCATCCCAACGCGTGGTCTTGATTTGCATGTCCCCGAAGATCGCTGAGGGAGTGGGGGGTCTTTAAAAGCCACTGGTGAGCCCACGGCGGTGCCATCGCCTGGAGAGGAGCAGGGCGAGGGGGTGCTGCCCCACTCCTGGGGAGATTGTAGCCACATCTCAACGTCCTCGACTCCCAAACAAGCGAGTGGGCTGTGCTCCTGCGCTGCCGTGTGACCTGTGTCCCAGTGTCAGGCTGGGGTCCCGACTTCTCCAGAACCGCGGCCTGCGGTGTTGCAACCCTCACTTCCCCTGCGGGGCCTGGCGGGAGCTGACTGGGTCTTTCCAGTCCTGGCTGCCCCTGTGACCTAGAGCCCCCACCCAGGCCTGGGACACAGAGCAGAGAGGGGGAGCGAGGGGGTCATCGGCCTGTGCCTGGACCTTCCATGTCCAGACAAGGGCAGCTTTGTGGGGGGGCGGAGCAGGGACTTGGAGCCAGACAGGCTCTGTCTGCGCCCCATCTCTGCCCCTGGCCAGCTCTGACTGTGGATGAGTCACAATCCCTCCCAGCCCTCGCTTTTCTCATATGGAAAATGGCCGAAATGGTGCCTGGCACATAGTAAGCACCGACTAAACACGTCTTATAATCACCAACATTATCATGATCTTCATTACCAACATCCAGACGTGTCATCAGGCCATGTCTGATCTAGTAGTCCATGGCTCCCCGTGTCCAGCAGGAGAAATTCCACCCCTCTCAAGGCCTAGGGCACTGCCTGGACTGGCCCCTGCCAGCATCTCCAGACTCCCTTTCCCTCACTCATCACCTGGGCTGCCCTCCTGACCCTCGGACACCCGGCAGGCCTTTGTGCCACAGGCCCTTTGCACATGCTCTTTCTCCTCCCTGATAGGGCGCCTCCCCATCCTACTCCACTCCCATCCCTTCAACAGTGAGCTCCTAAAAGGCTCAAACAGTACTTCTTCAGAGACGTCCTCCCGGACATCCTGGGCCCTGTCCCCGTGGGAGCCCCTGGCCCTCCTGGCCCTGCCCAGCCCCCCCGCGCGATGCTCAGGGTGCTCACAGTGCTGACCTGGGAAATTATGTGAGGAATGCCAGCCTCCCCACGTGAGCTCTGAGGCTAGGATCACGCCTGTTTTGCTCCCCATTATACTGCAAGCACCAAGGACAGGGTTGACCCCATTGCCCCCGAAATATTAGTCCCACCGGATCATTCATTTGCAGAATCTCCGAGTTTGGAAACTCAAGCTTCTTTTCAATGAAGACCATCCACTGCCTACAGGACTGAACGCGCTGTAACTTTCATTCCTTTGTAAGACTTTCCCACTCATTAGGTGAACACATCCGAGCAAACCTGCAGCTGCAGCCTGTGCCCTCATTTTTCAGCTCAGGAAAAGGTGGTCCCTGCACTCAGAGCGGCTGCTCGCAATCCCTGCTGCGCCTCCTCCAGCCCAGCCTCCGGCCACCCTTCCTGAGAACACACGCGGGGCTCGGGGCTGCTCCTCGGGTCACCCCTTGCTTGGGGGTAAATGCCAACCGTGAGTAATGGCGGGTCGTGTAGAGAGGCGCACTTCTAGCCCCGTCAGCAAAATCCACAAGAGCCACGGTGGCCCCTTGCCCAGGGTGAGGGCCTGAGTCAGCTGGTCCACTGCGGAGGGAGGGTGCAGACCCCAAGGGGACCACGGGGCAGGAGGCCCAGAGATGCTTTGCCAGCCCGCGCCTCCATCGGCTCCTCCATCCTCGCACTGTCTGTGTGACTGCTCCGTGCCCGGCAGGTGTGAGGGAAGGCCAGGGTCTGCCTCCCGCAGCCGCAGAAGGGCGCTGAATAGCAATTACACAGACACAGTCATTCCTCCCGGGGAGACCCAGGGCTGCACCCCGCTCCCAGGCTCCCCACCCTTGTCCTCTGGGCTTCCGGCCTCTGGGTGGCAGGGCTGGCCTTTCCGGATGCTTCCGAGGGGCCCTGCGGAGAGGGGCAGCGTTGATGGCCATTCAAAATGGTTCTCAGCGAAAGAACCTTCTGGGTGCGGTGACACAGACAGGCTACGGGTGATCACCGCGCGTTGCACTATTGGGGTTGTGACTGTGGTTGGGACCAGCTCAGGGCAGGTGACCCTCTAAGGGGGCCTGGAGGAAAGGTGGACAACACAGAGGTGAGTTAGGGAGGCCTTGGGACGTGGGGTCGCTGGCTGGCTGAGCCAGGGAGCCCCACCTGCCCTGGGGGACGGTTCTTGGCCTGAGGGTGGGACCCCAGAGGCTCACAGACTTCTAGGTTCTCATGGCTCATGGGGAAGAGGAGAGTGGAGGAAGGAAGCGAGCAGCCAGATGGGATGGGAGAGACGCCGGGCAAGGGAGGCCAGACGCAGGGGAGGGGTAGGAGGG
>NW_005370657.1:301011-314768 GCF_000412655.1 Myotis brandtii
AAGGACCTTGAGGCAAGGAGGTGGGGGTCCCTGCTGCCATCTGAGTGGGGAGGGAGGGGACACAGGGCCCCAGAGGCTCTCCCCAAGTCTGATTCTTTGTGAAGGCAGCTCAGGATGCCCAGGGCAGAGCCTCGTTCTTCATGGCCCTGGCCCCCCGCCTGACCCCCTCCCTCACTCACGTGTGTGCCGGTGACACACACCCTAGTGCACACGGCCTCCCCTTCACTCTCACACTCTCATGCACACACACCCTACACCCGCCAGGCTCTGCAGGCCCCGGGCATCTCCCTGGGCTGGTCTTCGTGTGGCTGATGACACACACGCACACGCATGCACACGCACACTCACACGCACACACCGCACAGATGCTTTCCCCTGGCCAGCGGGCAGGAGGGCCATTTCTGAAACAGCCGCCCCTGAAGCCCCGTGTGCACCCCGAGGAGCTCAGACAGACAGAAAGGACCCCTTCCCCCCAGACGCTGGGGTGACGGGAGCTATTTTCCCTCCTGGCGGACAGCATGTTAAGGGAATCGCCGTAAGAAAATCTGGAGTGTCACTCTCCCGCGTGCATACACACACGCACACACATGTATACGCATGCGTGCACACACACACACATACACACACGCACACACAGAGCTTCCTGAGAAAGTTGTGTTTGTCCCGTTTCCTGCCCAGAAACCCCAGGCTTACACACATCCCCCAGTAATCCAGTCCTCATCTATGCAGAGCTCTTGGGGTGCCTCCCCTCCTCCCCTCCTCACAGCTGCCTGATGGGAAAGCTGCAACGACAGAGGCTTTCGCTGGAGAGGGGAGCAGATCCAGGCTGCAGGGTCAGGGGGGCACCAGGCAGCCCCGAGAGGAAGCCTCAGCCCCGGGGACATGGACACGCAGCGAAGGCCCAATCCCGCCGCGCCAGCCAAGGACGAGGGTCCTCAGAGGCTGCCACACTGACACGCGTGTGCATGCGGAACACAGACACGCACAACCCCACCTCCCACCGGCACACACACGGACACACTCAGGGACACGCGGACACACGGCACAAACACACTGACAGGCACACGCACACATGCACACGCGGGATCCGTCTCCTGCAGGTCTGCACTCTCCCTTCAGGCCGGAGCCTCTGTGAAACGCTCCCTCTTCACGCGACCTGCCCCGCTGCCCGCTGCCCGCTGCCCGCCATCCTGAGATTAGGAAACACCCCTTTAGAACTCACGCCTCGCAGGCTTACACAGCGTCTCGACAATGTGGGCCTCAGCCCTCACCCACCCCACCCCCTATAGCTGGGGGCAAACTCCACAGAGCCAGAGGGAGCAGAGGGCTGTTAGGGTCCAGGTTAGGGATCTGGGAGTACCAACTACCCCACCCCACCCCTACAGCCCTCCCCGGGGGACTTCCCTCCCGGAGCCTCAGTTTCCCCATCTGTAGAGAGGGCTCGGGTACGAGTTAAGTAACAACACACCTATAACGTTATCAGCCCTGGGAGCCCAGAAAAGCCAGTGGGGGTGGGATGGGGAACCTCAGCCAGCGGCCTCCCTGGGACCCCTGCCCCCCAGCACGTGGCTGGAGTCAGCAGCGCCCTCCTCTCTCTGCCGCTTCCCACAGGACCGCCTGCTCACCAGGCGGAGCCGGCTCTGCCAAAGGGGACAGTGGGGGCTCCAGCGCCCCTCCAGCCTCAGCCCCTCCCACGGAGGAAGGCGGAATCCTCTCCTGCCAGTTCAGGTTTCTATACCCCCCAAACCCACAAACAATTTTGCATATATTTAAATCTCCTCTGCTGTGAGTCCCCCTTTCACCCTCCCCGCCCCCCCCAAAAAAGAGAGAAAGAAATTACAAAAGCCCGTCATTTGTCTCCGTCCGCAGCCGGCCGGCATTTGCATACATATTAAACGGAGCAGTAAAAAATGCAGACATGCAAACCATTTGGACGGGCTCCTCGGAGCAGAGCCGGCCAGGAAATCAATCTTCCGGTTTCTTAAAGGAAACCTGCTCGGGAGGAGGTGGCGAAGCCAAGCAGCCCGCAGGCCCTGGGAGGGGGCAGCCGTCATCTGTCCATCTGTCCGCTGGAGCGGAGCCAGCTGTGGGGGTCCCTTCCTGCCGCAGACAGGGAGCCGGGGACAAGGAGCCATGCCCTGCGTGCGGGTCCTGGCTCAGCCTGCGTGCGCTGTGGGCCCCTCTGAGCTGGCTCCCCTCACCCAGTGGCACTAGCGATCACTTGGCATCGTGCCTCCCCCGCCCGCGGTGGGTGCTGGAGATTTCCCCCCATTTCCTGGTTCTGGGGCTTAAGCCACTAACCCGGGGGGACCCAGCCCCTCTATCCAGAGCCCGGATCTCAAGCCAGGTGCGGAGGAGGTTGACCAAGAGCGTAGGCTCTGATGGCACGTGGCCCGAGTTAAAAGTCACTCTGCTCTGTACCAGCTGTGTGACCTTGGGCAAGTGCATCAACCTCTCTGTTTCCTGAAAAAAAGTGGATACCTCCTTCTTAGGCATGCTGCCTTAAAGTAGGTCAGTCACTGCCTGGCACACAGTCAGGACTCGGTAAACGGTGGCAGAGCAGAGTGTGGGAGGGAAAACTCCCAGTTACTGGTGTGGTTTTCCAGGTTAAAACCCCTCTCCTCGGGCAAGCCACTCCTCCCGCAGCCTCCTTACCTATCCATGGGGGGTGGGTTCTCACAGGGCCCTCCAGCTCACCAGGGTCACCTGCCCCACCATCCGGGGGCCTCCACTGCGGCCTCCAGCCCCATGTGGCCAAGGCGGCAGCTTAGGCACAGCTCAAGGCCCGATGGGGCGACACCCTGACCAGCCCCAAACGGACAGCACATCTGTGGAACCAGAAAGATACGTGACCCGCAGCCTTGGCCGAACCAGGCAGCGCCGCTCACTCCACCCGCCCTCTCTCTGGGTTTCTTTCCTCAAAGAGGCGCCACGGCCACTGAGCTTGAAGGTGGTGGAGCAGGGATTCGAATCGGCGCAGCAGACGGAGCTCATGCTGCAGGTCAGGGAACACTGCTCCCCAAAGGCGTGTGAGAAAGACACCCGCTTGCTTTGAGCCTGAGCTCAGGCCAATGCCCAGCACCCGTGAAGGGCCTGCCTTGAAGGGAACGAGGGAGAAGGACAGGGCTTGGAGAGCCAGTCGCATTTGGCCTTCATCCCTGCGCTCTGCGCTCCTGGAGGCGAGGAGGGGAGGGGAGCAGTGTGCCCGGGCCAGGCAGGGGGCAGGGCTGGGGGGATGGTGGGTTGGGGTGCACCCAGCCCAATGAGCCGCCACCCTCTCCAAGACCCCCGGGCTTGAGTGAAGAGCCAGGCCAGAGCTGGGGGGGCGGGAGGGGGTTGCCTTCAGGTGGGAGAGGGTCCCCTGTGATTCAGAGCTTCCCACCTGAGTGGCAGCGCAACCTCCTGGCTGTTCTGACTTGCAGCCTGGTGCCATGGAACCAAGAAGGCTGACTCCAGGGTGTGGCCCGGTTCGGGGGTGCCTTGCTGTGTGACCTGGGCAAAGGCCCTGCCCTTTCTGGGCCAACGTGGCTGAGCTGACGGCACTCCGTGTCCCTGTCTCTCCTTGGGAAGCCCTCCCTGTCACCCCTGGCCTCCGGGCTCCTGGCCTCAGGCCCTCCGCCTCCCTCTGCAGGCCCCAGAGCCGCCCCCGCTGCCCGGCAGGCAGTGGGTGGAGGAAGCGGCAGGGCGGGAAAAGGCAGGAGGGGCAGCAGTTACAGGAACCGGCTGGGCCTGGGCGATTGCTCAACTGGGGAGCCCGGCCCGGCCAGCCTCCACAGGCCCCGCTTCCACCAGCGCCCTCCCGCCCAGCTCCGCATTGCAAACATTCCTGGCCAACCTCGGTTGCTGCAGCCCAGGAAGGGGGAACTGCGGCAGACACAGCACACACACAGGCGAGGCTGCCAGAAACACTTAACCCCTTCCCTCCTCCCAGCAGAGCCTTCAGGTCGGGGGATGGGGCTGGGCGGCGGCACCAGGGTCCCCAGGCTGGGGGCGACCAGGTCCAGTGACCCGCTGGTAGTCCAGGCCGGCCCCAGGTTACCAACTCGGATCAACAGGCTATCTGTCCGGCTCACACAGGCTCCCCCTGGGTTCTGGGCACTGCGCCTGGCAGCAGGCATGAAAACCCAACAGGGAGGACCCTCTTGGAGCCCATGTTGGGGCGGGGGACTCGGATAAACAGGCAGTTTCAGGTCTTTACAATGAGGAGTGCTACAAAGGAGAAGTCCAGGGTGAGCCTTGGTGGGAACCACAGTGGCTCATCCAGGCAGGGGGGGCTTCCTGGAGGAAGTGACATTTAGTGAGCCATGCGGCGAGAGGGCATGGGTTCCAGGCAGAAGCAGCAGCAAGCTCGAGGCTCTCGACTGAAGACAGAGGTTGGTACATCCCACTCTGTGTGTCTGGAGGAGAGAGGGTGAGAGAGCGTGGCCTGGGCCAGGCCCCAGAAGGCCTTGGGGCCACCCCGGAGCCGGAACTGCCTTCTTAGGGCAGTGAGGAGCCACGGAAGGGTTTTCCCTGGGGAAGAACACGGTCGAGTCCAGCTCTCGGCACTGAGATTTCCTCGAATGAAAAACAGAACCTTAACAGAGGGAAACAGCAGGCTTTCGCGTACAAACCCATCTGCTTTAAGGCCAGAGCACCTGAACCACGCCAAAGTGCCACCAACAGGAGACATTTCGAATAGCAGCCTGGCAGCTGGGCCTGGCACCAGGTTCTCCGGGCGGGGGTGGGGAGGGGCACTCTGAGCCCGGCCACCACGGCCAGCTGGAGGGAGCAGGCTCAGGTCCGCTCCTCCTCCCAGGACGGGGTTCGCCCCTCCCACACCCCAGAACCACTCTGCAGACAGCTGGAGCTCAGTGAAGGCAGCGATTTTGTTGAAGTTGGGGAGGCACCGAGAGATCATCCAGGCCCACAGCCTCCTCACCTCCCAGCTGAAACGGGCCCAGGCTGGCCCCGCTCCCACCGGCCACGGCGCATCCGCCACGGGCACAGGGGGGCTGAGAGGTGTGCATCTGAGCTGCCCACAGCATGTGTCCAGGAGGAGGCCAGCATGCCCGTGATCTTGGCACCCACAGAGGACACCCCAAAATCTCTAAGGAACCCCCAATCAAAGCCCCCTTCCCCTCCCCACCTCTCATGAGGCCTCCAGCCTCCTCAGGAGGCAGAGGCCCAAAGAAACAGAGATTCGAGTCCAGAAAACCAAGAACCGTTTGGAGACGGGCCGTCAGTAAACCCAGCTGGTGGGGGGGTCAGTGCCTCTGCGCCCGGAGACCCTGAAGGGATGAGCCGGGGCCAAAGCAAACTGGTGGGAAACTTTCTAGATTGTTGTTTTCACGGGGGACAAGTATCCTTTTCGTCTTCTTCTTTTTATTTATTTTTTAAATATATTTTTATTGATTTCAGAGAGGAAGGAAGAGGGAGAGAGAGAGAGAAACATCAGTGATGAGAGAGAATCATTGATTGGCTGCCTCCTGCATGCCCCCCCCCCCCCCACACTGGCGATCAAGCCCGCAACCCAGGCATGTGCCCTGAACAGGAATCCAGCTGTGACCCCCTGGTTCATAGGTCGATGCTCAACCACTGAGCCACGCTGGCCGGGCTTCTTCTTATTTTTAAATGAAGTATTACTCAGAACACAACATATCAGAGATGAGAACGAAGCTGCCCAGATTGGAGAGGAAGGGGTGGGCTTGCACACCCACATGGGCTCTGTGTCCGCCTGGCCAGTCCCAGGCTTCTCAGAACCAACTGAGGGCCAGCAGGCCAGCCCAGGGGGCTGGGGAAACTGAGGCACAGGGAGATGCAGGCATGTGCCCACAGAGACTCGCCTGACCCGAAGACCGCCTCCGTCCGCCCAGGCCCAGACTGCAGGACCCGGAAGCAGCGCCTGCCTTGTTTTCTGAGCCTCTGTGCCTGGTCTGTTTGTTGTGACAGCAAATTCAACCAGCGCTCCCCAAGTCCTGCTCTGCGGGTTGAGCCTTCCAAGGGGCAAACACGCCCAGGACACTCCCTCTGTTGCAATCGTGCCCGGACAGGACAGGAAGGGGCTGGGCCAGCTCCGTGCCTGCACAGGCCCCCAGGAAGGAGGGGCCGAGTTCCTCCCAGCCTCCTGAGGTCACCCTGCAGCTAATGTCTATTTTGGGTCCAATCCTGGCTACAGAGCAAGGCTCCTTCCAGGCAATGGAGTCTCTACGCGCATTCTTTGCACCCTGGACGCCACCACCTCCCCCGACGGGCATCAGCTCCGCAATGGTAGAGCATTCCAGAAGCCTTTGACTGGACCAGCGATCGTCCCCCTTAACCTCATCACAGCTGGGGGAGTTCACCATCATCATCCCATTGTACAGGCGGGACACTGAGGACCGGGAAGTCACCTGCCTGGGTCCCACAGCTTATGACAGCCCGGGATGCAGGTGTCTCGGGCGCCCAGTTGCACGCTCCCGCCTCGAGGCCTCGCAGCGATGAGGCTCCGGTAAAGCGAAGATGCCCCTGGCTCGCCCGACTTCCCGTTTTGTTAATGTACAAGGAATAAATGTTTGGTCTCGCCTATTATTATTAGTTTATCTTTGGCATTTATCCATCCTGTTTCCTCTCCACTCGTCTTCTCCACACGGGTTCACCCGAGTCACCAATTTTGTCTCTGAACTTCCAGAAGGCAGAGAGCAGCTTGTGTTGCTGTAGCTGTCATCACACACACACACACACACACACACACACACACACAGTCCTCATTGTATGTGTTTCATAGGCCGGAGTGGCCTACCTCAGAAACACTGGCGGAACTACTGCTTGGGGACAGGGACGGCACAGCGCCATGGTGCCCGGGAGGCACCTGGCACAGGTGAGCGTGCAGCAAATGGGGCTGGATTCTTCTTCTTGCTGTTCACTGGAGCTTGTGGGGATGACACCCTGGTTTCTTCGGCCCCTCACCTCACAGGTTAGCGGGTCCACTTCTCCAAGTTACTAACTGGCACTAAATGGGGTAAGAAACCAACTGTGTGAACGAGGCAAGTGGTCTGTCCTTGCACTGAAGTGATGGTTGCCATGGTAGCCTGCAGGATGGTCTCCAGACGATTCTTACTTCCTGGTTTTCACATCTCTGTAGGCACCACCCACAATGCACAGGGCTGCCCTGCGTGACCAATAGGACACAACGGATATGACCACATGTGCCGCCCAAGGCTACGTCATAAAAGACACTGTGGCCCGGCCAGCGTGGCTCAGTGGTTGAGCATCAACCTATGAACCCGGAGGTCACGGTTCGATTCCCAGTCAGGGCACATGCCCAGGTTTCGGGCTTGATCCCCAATAGGGGGCATGCAGGAGGCAGCCGATCAATGATTCTCACTCATCATTGCTGTTTCTATCTCTCTCTCTCTCCCTCTCCCTTCCTCTCAGAAATCAATATATATATGAAAGATGTCATCTGTACTGGGCTTCTGTCTTGTTCTCCTGAATCACTCCCCCTGGGGGAAGCCAGCAGCCATGTTGGGCGGAAACTCAAGCAGCCCTGCAGAGGAGTGCATGTGGCCAGGAGCCCAGGCCGCCTGCCAGCAGCCAGCACCTCCTCACCAGCCCTGGGGGTGCGCCTTCTCAGAGGGCCGTCCTCCGTCCTCCGGCCAAGTGGCTGCAGCCCCCTGACATCATGAGCGACACCTCAAAAGAGGCCACAGGCTGCAACCAGCCATTCATGCCACTTCCGAAACCCCTCCCCACAGGAACTGGAGACAATAGATGCTTATTGTTTGACGCCACTACGTTTGGGGTATTTGTTATGCAGGTAGCTAATTACTCATTAGGTAACTAATACAGGAACAGGGAGACCTTTGGGTTATGAGGGCCTTTCACTGACTGCGTTCCCAAAGTGTGTTCCTTGGAATACAGACCAAGAATATGCTCAGCAAAGCAACAGTCCGCCAAGTGTGGGCAGACTGTGGACTTGGGCCCCTTCTTTGAGATTCCCGGGCTCCTTGGCAGGCCCCCCAGGCCGGGAAGCCCGGAACGGTCCGACCCCAGCGCTCTCGCAGTCTTTGTGAGCTCTGGCCTCACAAACACAGCCAAATGGTCCCGGCAGCAGGACCCTGGAGCACATTAAAGATTGTGGCCAATATAAAATCAAAACCACAGCCAGCCTGATACTCAGTGTGGCCTGTAGCTTAAAATATATATATTTGGTTGCAAAGAGAAAGGGAGAAGGAGAGAGAGATAGAAACATCAATGATGAGAGAGAATCATTAATCGGCTGCCTCCTGCACGCCCCACACTGGAAATTGAACCCACAACCCGGGCATGTGCCCTGATCAGGAATCGAATCCTGACCTCCTGGTTCATAGGTCGATGCTCAACCATTAAGCCACACTGGCCGGACTGGCCTGTGGCATTTATACGAGAAAAGGTGGCAGGCTGACCACGACCAACCCTCTCCCTGGGCTCCTTTCCCATGGCAGGGCCTGGGTCTGCCCTGGTCCCCTCTGGTCCCACCAGTCTTACAATCAGGGGTATTGGCTGGGGGTCTGGGCCACCGTCTGGCTGTGAACCTCCGTCTATTTGGGGACCATTTGGGATTCAGATTTTGGTTCCCAAACTCTGCAGCCCATTCTCATTAGCTCCGTAGCCCATGCCACGGGGGCCATGCTCTGCCCTTGAACTCTCTACCCCTCACCGTCCAGGCCAGGGCCTCAGAGCTGGGTACTTCTTGGTGGGAGCAGTCGTGGTCTTAAAACATGAACCACTGGAAAACAGCATTTGGTGTAGAACAATTCACTCCACAGGCGACTTTAGGAGCGAACCCACCCCCTTCAGTGAGGGAAGGTTGTGCTCAGAAAACCACATTCTTTTGGGCCCCTGGGGCTCCGTGGGGGTGGAAACAGAGCTCTCTCTACACACTAGGAGGCAAAGGTCTTTTCTTTTGCTGAAAACATAATTTTACCCTCATGTTGCTTCGTCTTTTCCAGCGTGGACACTCTGGGGCTGCCGGGCCAGAGGTTCTGCTGTGGGCACCTCACTGCTCAGAGTGTGGCCCCCCGGCCCAGCATCTGCCTCACCTGGGAGCCCCTGCCCAGGCCTCTGCATTTGAACGAGACCCCCGGGGATTCGAGGTACATTAAAGGTGGGGAGTGCCCGGGTGCACCCAGAACTGCCACCTCGAGGTCCCCCCAGCCTGCCCCCTAGTGGGCTGCCAGGCCTGCCCTCCTCACTCCCCTCCCAGGCTGTGTCATCTCAGCTTCACAGAGCGGTTCCGTGTGCACCCTCCACCTCTGCATCCCCCATTTGTCTCAGAAATCCACTGAGAGTTCAGGGCACAGCAGGGTGTGAAGTGAGGAGACCTGAGCAAGAGGTCGTGACAACAGTGAAGGCATCACGCCTTCCAGAGCACTCACAACCCAGGAGGGAGGCGATGGGACCCGGGGGCTCAGGGAGGGAAGCCACCTACCCCACCCGTGGTCACACAGCCAGTGTGACCCCACAGCCGCCGAGATCTCCCCAGGCCCCGGGCTGCATGAGGACTTCCTGGATGGGGAAGTGGATTGTCAAAGAGCTGCGCCCCCATCCCAGCGGGCTTAACCCAGAGGTTCCCAATCAGGGGTTCCCCAGGGGGCCCCATGCCTCTTGAAATCCTGGGCGGTCGCTGCACCGTCGGCGAGGGCCAGGCTCCACGGCCTACATGCATCAGGCTCCTTTGCTTTGGGTGGGATTATACGAACCCCCTGTGCCCGGTCAGACTCCCCGGGGCTGCGCTGAGCAGTCATCATCGTTGCCCTTGATCAACCCCAAATGGGCAAGATTCTATTACTCAACAGACGCAGTCTGCTTCCTGGGCAAACACGGGCCTTCGGGCCAAGAGCAGCAGGAGGGACTTCCCTGGTGGGAATGTGGGGAGGAATTCACTCAGAAACTTGAGTTCCCGAAGGGCGGGTATTTGTCTCAATTATTTTTCAGCAGCGGCACCTGCCTTTCTATATTTTCTTTAAGAAGCAACGAGTGCTTCCCCCCCCCCACCAGCCCACGGGTGCTGGGGGTACAGAGGCAGCCCGGTGGGATGCCCTGGGCGGAAAGGACACGAGGGTGGCCCAGCGACACCCCAGGTCTCCCCAGATGCTCCCCACGCCACACTCTCCACAAAAGCCGACCTCGAGGATGACATGCAGGCTCCTGTTTGCGGGTTTCAGGGGGGCCTGGGGGAAGCCAGCCGCAGACACTGGACCTGCTTGTACAGACCTGCACCGAGATGGGTGGGGCCTCTCCAGGCACTTCCACTGGGCGGCACCTTCCCTCCCACCTGGGGCGTGTACGAGTGTGCGTGTGTGCGAGTGTGCATGTGTGCGTGTGTGAGAGTGTGCGAGTGTGAGAGTGTGCGAGTGTGCGTGTGTGCGAGTGTGCGTGTGTGCGAGTGTGCCTGTGGGGCCAGGTGATGGTTCTCTTGCTCCTTCTAGGCAGAGCCCTCCCCTCCGAGCCCCCTGCCTGCACCCAGGCCCTCAGGAGGCTTGAGGCCTTGGAAGTTCTCGAGCTCGGAGGCCAATGGCCAGGGCTCTGTGGTCCGATGGAAGCAGGGGCTCCCAATCCGCTGACTTCCCCTCGCCATCTAGAGACATGGTGGGGGGGGGACCCCCAAGCTCATGACCACCGACAGACGTCCTTCCATCCAGGACCTGAAGTCGGCTTTGGGCACAGGGTTGGGGCCACCTCTGGTTCGTCTTTGTGCCCTGACAGCGCGCCCAGCGCCCCTGCAGTCAGGACTCTAAGTCCCGATGTCGTGCCTCCCAGGCCCCGCTGAACCCCCACCCGCAGCGGGGCTCCCGGCTGCTGCTCAGCAGAACAGAGGCCCAGGTCCAACACCAGGCTGTCAGTTTCTCCCTGGGGAGCCTGAAGCAAGCCACGCCCGCTCCATGCCTCCTTTTCCTCCCCCGGGAAATGGGATCCCCCTCGCTGGCTCCTGGGGGCTGCTGTGAGGAATTTAGTGCAGGGCACCCCCACAGTGGGGTCTCAGGATCGGGCCTTCCCACCACCAAATGCAATGCTGGGCACCGGGCAGGCGCTCAGGTACTGCTCTGGGTTCAGACTTTTTAAAAAACCAACATTTCTTACAGTATAAGGATAAGAATCCTGTGTGATTTGTAGAAAACGAGATTTTTTTACAAAGAGAAAGCTTGATCTCTTTCTCCCCACCCATTTTACAGATGAGGAAGCCGAGGGAGGTCTAATGAGA
The DNA here is from genome assembly GCF_000412655.1 of Myotis brandtii. Classification (NCBI taxonomy): domain Eukaryota; kingdom Metazoa; phylum Chordata; class Mammalia; order Chiroptera; family Vespertilionidae; genus Myotis; species Myotis brandtii. The sequence goes on from NW_005370657.1 coordinate 312,215, forward strand.
CTCCCAAGGTCACTGAGTGGAGTCCAGCTCTAACCATCAGAGCCCCAGGTGTACAACCCCAGCCTCTCTGAGACGTTTGCTTAAACCCCCAGAACCAGGGGCCCCATCACAGAGATAAGAAACAGTGACCACCTGCACATATAACTTAATCAAGCCAGAAATCACACACAGCAGTGAAGTCATAGCCACTGCATAGATCTCCGAGTCCCGTCACACAAAAACCAAGTAACTCCGCGGGAGCGAGACTTCCCCAAGACTGAGCCAGGTCTGGCCAGCTTTCCCCGCTTCCCTTCCCTCGTAAGCAAGGAAAAGGAGGGGAGGGGGCAGATTCCCATCAGAAGCCTCCTGGGTTTTAGTCCAAAGTCTGCAATAGTGGGGGGTGGGGGGATTCATGCTCTGTGGCTTTCTTGAGGGGGGTCTCCGGGAGGGTCTCTTAAGCAGCCGTGTGAGGTGGTGATTAAAACCCGAGCGGGCTCTGGCGCCACGGAAACCTGGAGTTACCTCCTGCCAAGCGTGTGACCTCTCTGACCCTCAGTCTCTTCATCTGAAATGCGTCAGCCAAGTCTTATTGTCCAGCTGCTCCTTGTGGAGCGGGTGCTGGGTGCCAGGGACTCCGCCATGAATGGGAGAACAGCCTGGGGCCTTCCCCACGCTCACTGCCTAACAGGGGAGACAGCAAATGCTGAGACCAACGGAGTCAGGTGCCAGCTCAAGGGGAATAACATGGGTAAGAATACTCCCTGCCTCAGGCTGGCGCTGAGGGCTCGGAGCGTGCACCCCAGTCAAGGCAGAGGGAGCCCCGCATTGAGCACACAGGACACGCTCCGTCACTGGAAATGGCTTTAGTCGCTGCCGTTGCGATGACTGTTTCTGTAACCCGAATAAAACGGGGCTGCCTTGGGGCCCAGTCTCCTCCCCGTGTCTCGTTCAAAAGAAACACCAGTCTGACATCCCAACGTCAGTGAAAAGCAGTTTAAATCTCCCCGATCTCTCGGAAACACCAAAGGGGAACCCTCTGCACGCCACACACAAAGCGTCCTCGAGGCTCCCTGTGCCAATTCATCTGCCCGCAAGGTCTCGTGGGAGCTGCTCCAGAAACACCTCCCTTCCCTGCACCTCCCTTTCATCCTTCTCAGAGCAGGGGCTGCTGGGGCCTCAGGAGCCCGGGGACTGGCTGGACCCAGGCTCTGCTGTGGGGCTTCAGGGCTCCGTGCCTCAGTTTCCTCATCTGCAAAACGTGGGTAACAACAAAAAATTGTGGAAAATGTGGATAACAACAAAAAAATGTGGGCAGCAGCACTGCTTTCCATGCGTTATTGTGGGGATTCGATCAGTCCCCACTACAACTTGGTAGGTCCTACCACCAGCGGCAACTCCGCCTACCACCCACGGAGGAGCTCGGGGAAAGGGCCAGGGCTGGGCGGGCAAACTCGGGAACTCTCTGAGGAGGGAGCAGCAAAGGCTAGGAAGGTGCCAGTCGGGTGGCATTCTCCCTCCTCCACGGGACCCTCAGTCCTGGGCAAACGATCATGGTCAGATCATGAGAAGAGATACCCGGTACCCGGGGCGGCGGGAGAGGACCTACAGGGCATCAGGGAGGGCTTCCCAGAGGAAGGACAGGAGCACCAGGCAGAGGCCACGGCCTGGGCACAGGCCTGGAAGGGAGAGAGTGGTGGGTTCCGGGAGCACCTCCCCCACGAGACACATGGATCCAGCACCATCACCTACATCCACTCCCTTAATGCTCACGGCCCCACACCCCGGGGGGAGTCCGAGGGCAGGAACCCTCACTCCCAATTCACAGAGGGGAGACCAGATCTCAAAGAGAAAACGGCACTTCCTGGCTGGGACCAGAGCCCGCATCTCCTGACTCCTGGCTCAGAGGAGGGAACCCAGATGCCGAGACTGGGCCCAGTGCACCCCTGGGATCTGCCGAGTGTGGGGGGCCCATTACCATCTCCCCTATCTTACAGGTGAGGACACTGAGGCGTGGTGAGACCACAGCTCCCTCCAGGCCTGCCCTTCCCCTCCATCTCTGAGGACCCAGGACAAGCCTGAGGTGCCAGGATGCCCTCCCCAGGTGGGGCAGCAAGCAGCCAGGACGGGGTGCCTCTGGGTAAAGGAAGGCGCGCAGGATCGGCTGGAAAAGGCACCCCGGGCAGGGAAAGGGGAGGAATGGAGGTGGGGATGCGGGTGGGCCTCGCCAGGAGGCCAGCCAGGGAGGGGCGCAGGGTGGACCCCACCTCACTCCGGTGGACCCCAACTTCCCGGAAGAAGACACCACCCCCGGCTGGGCGGGGAGAGGGACCACCTCGGCTTCCTTCCGGTGGCTCCAGAATTTAAAGGTTAAATCCTAACCTCGTCTCAGCAGTTTCTCCCGGCTTTGCCTACCCGGCGCCGGTGGCGGGTAATTATATGCATCTCCGCGCAGCCAATCAGCTGTCAGGCTGACAGATACTGATCTCCGCGCTTTATTTTTAGCTCTGCTTCCCCCTCTAGTTGTAAAAAAAAATGCTGTTTGTTCTGGGCGCTGCTGCTCGCTCTCATCTCTGCC
>NW_005370657.1:315021-319781 GCF_000412655.1 Myotis brandtii
GTCCCTGCAGAAAGGGGGTACCCGCCGCACCGCTGCCCCCCAGCTGCGGCCCCCCTCCTGTCCCTGCAGAAAGGGGGTACCCGCCGCACCGCTGCTCCCCAGCTGTGGCCCCCCTCCTGTACCTGCAGAAAGGGGGTACCCGCCGCACTGCTGCCCCCCAGCTGCGGCCCCCTGGGCTGGGGCTGCGATGGGGAAGGGAGCAGGCGGGTGCATGCAGAGGCCCCTGGAGCCTCAGGGAGCGGAGAGGAGCTGTCCTTGGCCTTGCAGCCCGGGAGGGGAGCTGGTCCTTACCTGCGGGCTGAGGCCAGGAGAGGGACAGACACACAGACAGGCAGGGGCAGGGAGGAAGCTGGGCTGAGGACAGGGAAGAGGAAGAGGAAGGGGTGGAAGGAAGGAAGGAAGGAAGGAAGGAAGGAAGGAAGGAAGGAAGGAAGGAAGGAAGACAGACCAGCTCTCACCCCCTGGAAATAGTCTCCCCCCAGAACTGAACAGAAAGAAGCAGGAATGGCTGCAGCCCAGCGAGCACTGGAGGGGGAGTCCGGAGGGCGCTTTCCAGCCAGGCCTGCAGAGCTCCAGGGGACCGGGGCCACCTTCCCAGGCCTGGGTGCCTCATCTACCAGGCGAAGGGTCATTCCTTTTGTGGGTTATTCCAGAAGGTTCTGTGGACCTCCCTGGAGGCACCAGGAGGCTGGCAGGTGTGGGGGCTTGGCAGGCGGGAGGCTCCCGTCACACAGAGTCTATGGGAGGAGAGGAAGGAGGAATCTGAGGCCAGACAAGCTCTTAGGTCCCGGACACTCCCGGACGGTCGGTCGGATGGAAAGGACTGTGAAGTTTGCTTCCATCCTCCCACATGCCCTCCTGTCAGCCCAGGATAAACAGCAGGGGGATGGGAGGCCAGCAAGCATCGCCTCTGTTCTGGTTGACCCTGAGGGGAAAGGAAGGCAATGTTGCCTAACGGTTTGGGCTTTGCAGCACAATGATGTGGGTTCGAGCCTCAGGGCTGCTGTTTACCAGCTCTGTGAGCCTGAGCAGATGCCCCGAGGTCTCTGGGCCCCAGCGTCCCCCTCTGGAAGGCAGGCCCCAAAGCCACCCATCTTCCAGGGAGGGTGAAGTCACCCCGTGTGGGTGCTCCACGGGGGCCCAGCACCACGGGGCCCAGCACACTCAGGAGCAGGTATTATTAGCATCTCTGTTTTGCGGATGGAGAAACTGAGGTTCATGTGACTCGTAATTGGCAGAGCTGGGACTAGAACCGCCCCTTCCTGGCTCGCTTTTCTCTGACACCACAGATGGTGCGCGAGGAAACAGGGAAAGGCGAGCAGGGAGAAGGGAATTAGGAGAGCGAGCGAGATGCAGGGAGGCAGCAGCACCGTGATCAATTACTTGAGCTATAAATTTCTGCTGTTTTGCAAAGTGAACACACCTCCTCGGAGAAGCACCGCTCGCTGGGTCTGCTTGGGAAGAACCACACAGCCAAGCTTCCAATGGTGGGAGCGGGAGCGGGAGAGGGGATGAGCTCCAGGACAGGCTCACAGCCCCTGGTGGTGTGGGCAGAGGTCAAGGGCCGGTGGAAAGGAGCTGAGGAGGGGACGGACCCTGGTGGGGGCGGCCTGGGAGCTGCCTGGAGCTCCCTGGGGAGGGAGCTGGCCTCCCCTCCTCCCAGCAGCTTTTCTCCCTCTGCTGCTGCCTGTGGGAAAGCAGTCCCGGGCAGTCCTGTCTGCGACACACACACCTGGCCAGACCCTGACCGCTAGCTTCACAGGTGGTCCTGGGGGCTGCTGGGAGGGGCGCCCGGAACTTCATCTGTAAAATGGGGATGAGTGTCCGGGATCAGAGATGGTGTCCGGGATCAGAAAGATCTAGGATGTAAACGGCTTAGCCTGGGGCCTGGCACACACAGTTTTATTATTAATGTTAGTATTATATGAAGATAACAGAGGCCGAAAGGGTCTGTAAAGGGCTAAAGGTAGTTGGAGATCAATTGAATTATAAGGGGGAGGGTCAGTCCTCCCTCTGATGGACAGTGGTGGGAAGGGTCGCCCACAGTGGGCATATAACTGGCTTGACCTGGCTCAGTCTCCCAGCATGTGGGGGCCTGGAGCAAAGGCCAGGATGAGGCAGCCCAGGCTCCGAGCCCCACCTGGAGCCTGGCCATAGCCCATTGAGGGAAAGAGCCTGGGGGTGGGGAGGCCAGCTTCTCCCTCTGGAATCCAGGTACCCCAGGAAAATGGGATTCCGGGAGCCCCCCTCCAGGGCCTTCCGCGCCGTGGAGTTACAAGGACCACAGCACTGCAGAAGCAGCCGTGTGCTTGTCTTCTGCTGGGCAGGAGGCAACTCAGCAGCAAACCAGCCCAGACCTTGGCATCAAGGAGCTATTTGTCAAGGAGGAAAGCACAAACACCACTCACCCTGAACCCTGGTCTTTGGATCCCAGACAGCAGCCAAAGTAACTGCAGGGGTGGGGGATGGGGGAGACAGGAGGGAACAAGAAAGCTACAGACTGCAGACAGAATGGAATCAGGGAAGCTGGGGCAGAGGGGCCAGAGGGCGAGGGGTGACGCTGTAAACCGGGGTCCCGGAGAAGATGGGTGCAGGTGGGCACCGGGCACAGGGCCAGAAGTGTGGGGTCTCAGGCTGAAGGCAGTGGGGAGCTTGCTATTTTGAAGGAAAATGAAGATGGATTCCTTTAAAACAAAAACAAGCTCCCTGGATGGGGATAATAACAATGTTATTTTAGTTAGGATGGGTTCATGGCTGTACCAAACAGCCTCCAAATAAAAGTGTATTTCTTGCTCATGGTACAGTCCGATGGGCTGGGGGGGTGGGGGAGGGCCCAGGGTCCTGCTCCACACAGTCACTCAGGGGCCCAGGCTCCTTCATCTTGTGGCTCCATCATCTTCTAGGGCCTTATCCTCCTCTGCTATAAACTTGTGGAAGGTGAAAGAGAGAGGGAGGGATGGCATGGAAGGAATTTGTGGACCAAGCTAGAAGGAGAGGAGGCACATCACTTCAGCTCACAGTCCATTGGCCAGAGCACAGTCATGTGGCCATGCCTACCTGCAAGGGACGCTGGGAAATGTAGTCCAGCTGCATGCCCAAGGGGAAAATAAGGAACCAGGGTTTGATGAAAACAAAGCAGTCTCCACCACAAATGCTAACCTCTTTGAGTGGTTGAGCTGTTGCTCTCTAAGCGCCCGGTGTAGGGCCTGGCCACTGATGTGTGTGCCACGGCTGGTTCTCTGTCCTAAAACCGTGGGGCAGCTCACGGAGGCCATCAGGATGGGCGTCGAAAGGCTCTTCCTAGCCCTCCTCCTGAAACTATACATGGAAGTGTGTCGGGGGGTGGGGGTGTTGAGAGAGAGGCGAGACATGGATAGAGAGATGTATTTGGTCGAGGGAGAGCATCCATAGCTTTCACCAGATCCTCAAAAACTTGAGGCATAACAGCTTAAAAAGAGGTGGACCCCTGTCCCATCAAAGCCAGGGCTTGGCTTTGTGCAAAGTCGACTTAGCAAGGCCTTGGTACAGAGTCCCTTGAGCCTTATGGCCCCATTACCCACAGCAGGAGGTAGAGCTAAGGATTCCCCAGCCACCACCCCACCTCCCCCACCAAACAGGTCCCAGAGACCCTGTCAGGGCAGAGAAGGCCCCAGCTGGTCCATGAGGTCCCAGCCAGCTGCAGAGAACAAGGCAGCCAGAGGGCCTGAAGTGCCTGCCCTCGGAGGCATGCAGGTGGAGAAATCGAGGCCCAGAGAGGGGCCATGTTGCCCAGGGTCACACAGTGAATCTGGACAGAGCCAGGATCCACATTCAAATCTAGTCACTCAGGTTTCAGCAATAGAAGGGGGCTGTGTGCCTTGAGCAGAAAAGGGCTTCATCCCAGACGGAGGGGAGAGCAGCCAGGCCCCAGCAGGGACGCGGCCAGGCATCCTGGAGAGCAGGGGACGCGCTGTGACTACGCTCGGGGACTGGCCACGCAGCCAGGACACAGGCCCATCCCTTGGCGAGGAAGGACAGCGGCATCTGGACTGACAGCCCCCTGCCCGGGCTGCACACGTGGGGCAAATTCCCTGTGAGGCAACTGGGGGGCTTCTGCCAGAAATGGGGGTGGTGCGGGGCCAGCCAACACAGCAGATGTCTGCCTGGCCTCTGCACCAGGATTGTGCAATCAAAACAAAACAACCACGGGCTGGTTTCCTGTAGCCCAGGGCCGCTGCCTAACCAGGGAGTCCAGCTCAGAGCACAGCCGCGAGGCCAGGAGAGCAGGCACTCAGCAAACCTGTGCTCCGAGCTCCGCCGGTTCCCGCAGGAGGGCGGCGAGCAGCTGGGTGGCTCCACACCAGGCTGGGCTCCCGTGGGGCTTGCCAGGCGGTTAGAGACTTGCCAAGCAAGGGACACAAAGGCCAGCCGAGGGTCTACGGGAGAACTCATCGCAGGAAAGCGGGGAGGGCTGCCGACCTCACCCCACCCCCAGCGGAGGCCACGGGCTGAGAGCGGGTGCTGGACCTGGAAGGAGCCAGAAACCACAGACAGAGGAGGGCTGACGTGATGGTCAGGGTCAGCCTGCGAGGCTTTGGTCCCCGTGCTCCAATCAAACCCTGACCTCAGCGTCGCTGTGAAGGTGCCTTGTCCATGTGATTGCAGCCCACAGCCGGGGGACTGTCCTCGCTATTCTGGGGGGGGGGGGGGGGGGCTGTCGCTATCACTTGAAAGGCCCTTAGAGCAGAGGTGAGGTGCCCTGAAGGGGAAGAACTTCCACC
>NW_005370657.1:320072-337884 GCF_000412655.1 Myotis brandtii
GTGTTTGAGCCCAGGCCACAGAGACGTGGCCCTAATTTCTCAGACTTTCGGAACCTGGAGGCAGGGAGGCAGCGCTGCCCTCTTGGGCATGTGAAGAGAGTGAGGCCGGGACTCTCTCTTTTCTGCGGCTGAGATGGTCCCTGAGCTCTCTGCACCCCCGCCTTTCTCCATGTGACCCCCTCCCAGCCCGTGGATGCGAGGGGGCGGGTGGAGGCTAAGGTGCCATGGGACCCGGCACCCCTCACAGTGGGTCTGAGTGAACCGGGTCGGAGGATCGCTGCCCAGGGGCTTGGGGACCCGCCCAGCAGAGCCCAGCCCCCACCCGGCTCAGCGGAGGGCAGGGTCTGGTGCAGAAGAGGCCCCTCACTGTCAGCCTCTCTCCCCCAGGCCAGGGGTCTCAGGGGACTTCAGGCCCCTCAAGTCTCTCCCCAACTTGTTAGCAGGCAGAGGCTTAGAAAACACCCACCACCCACCTTCGGGGGGGCTCTCAGGCCATCACCAGCCCTGAGTGCAGCGGGGCTAAGGCTCGGCTCAGCCACCCCTCCCCCTGGGACAAAGGGGGTGGCGAGGAGAGGACGGAGAAAGTGAGACACCTGACGGAACCACAGGCCCACTCCAACAAGCAGGCGGGACATTTACTGATTGATCAAACACCAATAGAGCCCCCACCCCCACTCCCCGGCCAGGCTCTGCTCCCAGCAGGAGGGCTGTTCGCTGCTTTTATCCCATGAGCACTCTATGAGAGGGGGAGGGGCTTTATCTCCATCGCCCCCATTTTACAGAGGGGGAGACTGAGGAACGGGAGGTTAACGTCTTACCGGGGCCCCACAGCCGGCAGGTGGCAGGTGGGCCCTCTGGTCCAGCCCCCTCTCATCCATCGCAAAGCCTGGGGCACTGTCCTCCTTCAGGCTTCGGCACAAACCTCCCCCAGGAGGCCTCCCCGCCCTTGGGCATCATCTAAAACCCAAGTCGAGAGGATTCTCTGTCTTCTTTATACGCCCTGCCCCACCCCTCTCCTCCCTCACACGAGGCTGTTCGGTCTTTTGGGCTCCCCTGCCCCCCATTATCAAAGCAGTAAACACTCCTGATGAAAAGTTTGGAAAGCACAGAGACCTCAGGCTGTGGTGTAATTGATCTGTTCCCACACCCGCGGGTCCCCTCCAGACACCAGGCCCGCAGTCACTCGCTGGGCTGCTTCTGGGGGGTGAGGCCCGGCCCAGAGCAGGGACCGGGAGTGCCTGTGCCACCCACCTCGGCTTTGCAGATCTTGGGTGGCTGGTTAACCCAGGCCTGGTGACATCCATCACAGCTGTCATCGGGGGGCGTCTGCTGCGTGCTGGAGCCAGGCCCAGCGTGTACCGCCCCTCACCCTCCCAGCCCGCCCAGATGTACTGTCATGACCATCCCCACTTTACACATGAGGAAACTGAGGCTGAGGGTGCTGGGCAACTTCTCCGAGGCATTAAGTCCGTCTGGGCTCAGCCCCAGGGCTTGTCAGCAGCCCTCTTCTCCTCGAGAGGCATTCCCAGGCCCCGGGTTACTTCTCCGCCCGAGACTCCCCAACGCCACCCTGAGCAACGTCCACTCACGACATAAAACAGTGACGGCGGCTCTTCACCAGCACGGCAGGCAGGCACACCTGAGGCTAACCAGCATTTAACCTTAACTGTGATCCCAGAGGTTCCCATAAACCTGGTTTGCTCAACACAAGGGAAGTGGGATTAACTGAGTCTGGGCGGTTTCCATGGAGCCCAGATTGTGCAAAACAACATTAGTCTCTCCCAGGGGTGCGGGGACCACAGCCTGGGGAGGGGGCCCCGATCCCCTGAGAAGGCCCTGGGCGAGCACACGTGGAGCAGGGAGGCCACCTCACCGCCAGCCCCAGCGTCACAGACGTCTGGGTCCAGGACAAGCCCACGGGTGACACAGGGGCCCTGGATACGGCCACACTTCTGGGCACTTCCCCGGCCAGGAGAACAGGCTTCCCAGCGCCACGTTGGCCCTGCCCTGCCCAGGCCTGGCTGCAGCAGCTCTGCCCAGCGCCCCGTTCTCCACGCCTTCTAGGTCCAGGAGGTGCCAAGGAGACAGAATTTCTCCAATGCAATCGTTCATTCATCCATCCATCCATTCATTCATCTTTCCATTCATTCCTTCATTCCATGTATTCATCACAAAGCCTTTGTTAGAGTCTTTCTCTTCAGTGCCTAACAACACCCCCCTTCCGCAAGTCCCCCCAAACCACCGCCGACCCTCCATACCCACAAGGCACTGGGGCTGGGCTGATGGTATGAAATGAATCACATCCCACCAGACAGTGTCTTCAGTAGTAACACCAGAGCGGGCACCGAGCTCTCACCACAGGCTCAGTATGTTGTACGTCCTCCCAGTTGCAATGGCCCTAAGTGATCGGTGCTATCATGATATTCTTACCGCGTTTACGCATTAATTCTTCCAAGTAATTCTTTTTAATGTGTTTTTTAATTGATTTTTAGAGAGAGAGGAAGGGAGAGGGATAGAGAAATAGAAACATCGATGAGAGAGAAATGTCACTGATCAGCTGCCTCCTGCACACACCCCTATTGGGGACCGAGCCAGCAACCTGGGTATGTGCCCTGACCGGGAATCGAACCCTGACCGGGAATCGAACCGGCGACCTCTTGGTTCCTAGATTGACACTCAACGGCTGAGCCACACTGGCGGGGCCCAAGTAATTTTTTTTTTTATATAGCAAAGGTGATTTATTGAAGAACAAGTATAGACTCTCATGGGGGGAGAGGGAAAGGGTCCCACAGAACGGACTCCCACGTGGGGAGGGGCCCAGGTAATTCTCACTGAGCTGGGACTTCATGCCCCACTCCACGCTGTGCAGGGCCCTGGGAAGACGTTAGGTAAGTAAGGCAGGGCTGGCTCTAGGAGCTGAAGGGTATGGTGGCCAGCTCCTGAGATGGGCTGTCCCTGGCCACCCAACAAAAAAGCACATTTCCCAGCTCCCCTTGCAACTTCAGAGCGGCCCGGCGAAGACGGAACTAACCGGGTTCTACGTGGACAGTGGCCGCAATGCCAGAGTCTTTGTTCACGTCAGTGCGGGGTTTTCAGGTCGAGCTTGCGTAGCCTGAGGTGCACACATCCCACCGTGCACGTTAAGAGTTTTGACAAATGCATCCACCTGTGGAACCCACACTTATCAAGACAGAACCTTCCCATCACCCCACAAAGTACCTTTGTGTCTTCCAGACAGTCCTGCACCCCCAAAGGCAGCCAGATGCACATCTTTCCCCACCACTGAATAGTTCTGCCAGTTCCGGAACTTCGTGGGATCACACAGTTTGTTTTCTGCGTCTGGCTTTTCTCAATCAGCAGAATGCCTGTGCATGTGCGTCGACAGTTCCGCCCATGTCGTTGGTGACTGTGTTCCGTAGCACAGCCACACCCAACTTGTGCATCCGTCCTCCTGCTGGTGGGCCTTGGGGTCGTTCCCGTTTGGGGACATTACAAATAAAGCTGCTGCAAACATTCACGTGCAAATCTTTCCGTGCGCGTGCGCACTTATTTCTTTAGAGAAAATATCTACAAGTGGACCTACTGGGTTAGAGGCTGGGCGTGCGCTTTACTCTATAGGAAACCCGTGAAACTTTCCCCAAAGTTCTTGTAACATTGTGTGTTCCCTTCAGCAATGTCTGCGCTTTCCCGTTGTTCCACAGCCTTACCAACACGGGAAGTGGGCAGGCTTTTAAAATGTTAGTCATAAAATATATTCATTGGGGAGGGAATAAAAAAATAAAATATCTTCATCAGGAGAGTCTGTAGGAGTACCTGCTGGACTTTAATTTGCATTTCCCAGACAACTGACGCTGCTGGGCACTTTCCATGCGCTCCCTGGCCTCGGTGCACATTCTGTTGTGAAGTGTCTGTTCCAATCTTTTCCCTATTTTTATTTTCCATTTTTGTTTTAATTCTCACCCGAGGAGTGAGGGTATTTTTACACTGATTTTTAGAGAAAGTAGAAGGGGGAGGGGGGAGAGAGAGACATCAATGTGACAGAGACACATTGATGGGTTGCCTCCCATACGTGCTGACCAAGGGCAGCCCAGGCACATGCCCTTAACCGGAAATCAAACCCATGACCCTCCAGTGCACAGGCCAATGCTCCAACCACTGAGCAGCACTGGCCAGGGCTCTTTTCACCACTTTTAACGAGGCATGTGCCCTCTGACTATTGAGTTGTAGGCTTATCCGTGTAACCCAGATACCAGCCCTTTACGTTTTACAGTATTTTCTCCAAGTTGGTGGTTTCCCTTTCATTTTCTTAACAGTGAGCAGAACTTCTCCATTTTGATGAAGTCAGTTTGTTGATGTGATGGTGAGTGCTGGCTGTGTCCCATCTAAGAAATTTTGGCCTGCTCACAGGTCATGAAGATTTTTTCCCCCCATGTTTTCTTCTAACGCTTCATAGTTTTAGTTTTTATACTTAGATCTATGATCCATCTTGAATGAAATGTGTATCATGTGAAAGGTCAAGATTCATTTCCTCAATATGGACATCCGGTAGTTCCAGCAGCATTTGTTCAAAGGACTTCTTTTCCCATTAAAATGCTTTGGCCCCTGTGTCAAAAACCTATGAGCACCCCCCGAAAAAAATCTGGGCCTAATTCTGGACTCTCTAGTCAGCTATGTTAATCTATTTGGCTTGCCTTGACCTTGAAACTAGGTGGCAAGTCCTCCACCTTACAGGAGGTTCTTGTGGCTACCTTAAGTCCCTCGAATTTTCATATAAATAGTAGAATCAGCTTGACATTTGTGTATTTTCAAAAGGCTGCTGGGCTTATAACTGGGATCGTGCTGAATGTAAGGTCAATCAGGGAGAATTGATCTCTTAACAACACTGAGTTTTCTGGTCCATGAACTGTTTCTTTCCATTTATCTTAGAACTTTTTAAATTTCGTTCTTTTGTTAGATTTATTGCTAAGCGTTTTATGCTCCTGAGCTATTATAAATGGAAATTTTTAAAAATTTTATTTTGACCACTACACACCTGCTAGGGTGGCCAAAACCCAGAACGCTGACACCGCCAGATGCTGGAGGATGTGGAGCAACAGGAACTCTCATTCACGGCTGGTGGGAATTCAAAATGGCGCAGCCACTTTGGAAGACAGTTCGGTGGTTTCTTACAAAACTAAACGTGTTTTTATCATACAATCCAGCAATCGTGATCCTTGGTATTTATCCAAAGGAGTTGAAAAGTCACATTTTTGCAAAAATCCGCACACAGATGTTTATAGAAGCTTTAGCCATAATTGCAGCCACTTTGGAAGACAGTTCCGTGGTTTCTTACAAAACTAAACGTGTTTTTATCGTACAATCCAGCAATCGTGATCCTTGGGATTTATCCAAAGGAGTTGAAAAGTCACATGTTTGCAAAACTCCGCACACAGATGTTTATAGAAGCTTTAGCCATAATTGCCAAAACTGGAAAGCAACCAAGATGTCCTTTAGCAGGCACAGGAGTGAACTATGGCACATTCAGACCTTGAAATATTATTCAGTGATAAAAAGAAATGAGCTCTCAAACCATGAAAAGACAGGGAAGAAACTTAAGTTTATATTACGAAGTGAAAGAAGCCAATCTGGAAAGGCTGTATACCGCATGATTCAAACTATATACTGTTCTGGAAAAAGCAAAACTATGAAGACAGAAAAAAGATCAGTAGCTGCCAGGGGTTAGGTGGGAGGGAGGAACAGATGGAGCACAGAGGATTTTTAGGGAAGTGAAAATACTCTATATGATACTGTAATGGCAGATACATGTCATTCTACATGTCTCCAAACGCATAGAATATACAACACCAAGAGTGAACTGTAATGTAAGGCATGAACTTGGGGTGAGAATGATGTGTCAATGTAGGTTCATCAACTGTAATAAATGTTCCACTGTGGTGGGGGATGTTGATCATGGGGGAAGCTGTGCGTGTGTGGGAATAGGGACTATATGGAAAATCTCAATAAATTAAAAGAATTGAAACCAAACAGAGCATGTTCTCTGGCCATAAGGGGATCAGAGTAGAAATCAATAACAGAAAAATCTCCAAACACTTGGAAACTAACCAACATGCCTTTTAAATTTGCTATAAATCAAAGAAGTCTCAAAGGAAATTGAAAAAATACACAGATCTGAATGAAAACAAAAATACAACACCTCAGAATTTATGGGATGCAGCTAAAGCAGTGTGGTGAGGGAAATTCATAACTAAATGCTTATGTTAGAAAGTTTCAGATCATTCAGCTGGTCTCCCATGTTTTAAAAAACTAGATTTTAGAAACAATTTTATGTGAGTGAAATATCCCATCTACAAAATATGGACTTTAAATCCAGTTTTGCTCCAATAACATACTGGTGAAAAAAAATTTTTAAATAAAACTAGAAAAAGAAGAGCAAAACAAACAAGGGGGAAAATAATAAATACAAAAGCAAAATCCAATACATTAAAATCAGAAAAACAATAAAGAAAATCATAGAAACAAAAATCTGGTTCTTTGAAATGATAACAAGATTGAGAAACTTTTAGCATGAATAGCAAAGAAAAAAAAAGAGAAGATACAAATCATCAATATCAGGGATGGAACAGGGAATACTCTACAGACCCTGACGGCATCAAAAGGATAATAAGGGAATGTTGTGAACAGCTATACACCTATAGATTTGACAAGTTAAATGAAATGGACCTTAGAAAGCACAAGCTATCAGAACTCACCCAATCTGAAACAAATCATTTAAATAACACTGTAACTAGTAAAGAAACTGAGTTCATAAGAAGAGAAGGGAAGACTTCTAATTCATTGTATGAGAACAGTATTACCCTGATACCAAAATCAGATAAAGACAGTACCAAAAAATAAATAAATAAAAAAGAAAAGTACAGACCAATATCCCTAATGAACACAGATGCAAAAATCCTTAGCAAAGTATTAGCAAACAAAATTTGGCAATATATAAGCAAAATTATACATCATGATCAAGTGGGGCTTATTCTAAGGATGTAAGACTGGTTCAATATGTGAAATCAATCAATATAATTCACCACACAGCAGTCTAAAGAAGAAAAAATCACATGATCATATTAATCAACACAGAAAAACCATTTGACACAATGCAACACCTAATTATGAAAAAACTCAGCTAAGAAAACTAGGAGTAGCGGGGAACTCCCTCCACTTGATAAAGAAAAAAAATCTGTAACTGACATGCTTAATAGTGAAATACTAAATGTTTCCCCCCTAAAATGGGGAACAAGGTGAAGGCGCCCACTCTTGACAATCTATGTTTAGCACTGGAAGTTCTAGCCAGAGCAATAAGGTAAGAAAAAGAAATAAAAAACATACAGATCAAAAAGGAAGAAATAAATTTTTTTCTATTTGCAGATAATATGATTGTCTATATAGGAAATTTAAAAAGCTACCAAAAATAAATAAATAAAACCTCCCAGAACTAATAAGTGAGTTCATTTGTGTCAAAGATACAAAAATCAATTGTATATCGGTATATTAGCAATGAACACAAGGAAACACATTTTAAGTATAATAACATTTATAACTGCTCAAAAAATAAAATACTTAGGGCGCTAGCCGGTTCGGCTCAGTGGATAGAGCATCAGCCTGTGGACCGAAGGTTCCCAGATTTTATTCTGGTCAAGGGCGTGTACCTCAGTTGCAGGCTCCTCCCCGGCCCTGGCCCTGGTCGGGGCACGTGCAGGAGGCAAGCAATCGATGTGTTTCTCTCACATCGATATTTCTCTCTGTCGTTCCCTCTCTCTTCCACTCTCTCTAAAAATCAATGGGAAAATATCCTCGGGTGAGTATTAAATAATAATAACAATAATAGATTCCGGTCAAGGGCGTGTACCTCGGTTGCAGGCTCCTCCCAGGCCCTGGCCCTGGTCGGGGCACGTGCAGGAGGCAAGCAATCGATGTGTTTCTCTCACATCGATATTTCTCTCTGTCGTTCCCTCTCTCTTCCACTCTCTCTAAAAATCAATGGGAAAATATCCTCGGGTGAGTATTAAATAATAATAACAATAATAAATACTTAGGTATAAATAATAAAACATGTACAGGAGTTGTGTGTTCAAAACTACAAAATACTGATGAAAGAAATTTAAAAAATAAATGGTGAGAGAATACATATTCATGGATTGGAAGAATCCGCTTAGTAAAAATGTCAGTCCTCCCCCAAGTTGATATCTAAGTTTAAGGCAATTCCTACCAAAATCTAAGCAAGATATTTTGTAGATACAGACAATATTATTCTAAAATGTATATGGAAAGACCAAAGAATCAGAATATCTAAACAAATTTGAAAAAGAATAATAAAATGCGACTACAGGCGGCGCCACTGCACCCGGCCCCCTTGTCCCCTTAGTTGCTGTAAAACATGTCGGAATATCTAAAGGAAAAGTGATAGACATACACAGATGACAACCACAGCATACAGCGTGTCGGGTGGCAGCACTGGACCTGCCCAGTCGCAAGGATCCTACATGTTACACCAAGTGTTTCAACATTAACTCTCACTTAACGGAAAAGTTGGAGATGCGAGGATGCATATTGTAATCCGTTAAGCAACAACAACAATAATAACACCAACACGGGGATGTCAGGACAGGAAGTACAAGGGAACGACATGCAGAGAGGCGCTTTAACCAGAAAGACAGACTGAAAGGAAATGGATGGACAAAGACACACGGCAAACAGCGAGGCCGGGGCCGGGAGGCTGGCGCGTCACCTACACATCAGAGCAAAAAAGCTCTGGCCCAGGCGCTCTCAAGACCCGCCCCCTAACTTCACTCCCGGCTCTGGGCCGTGTCCCTCCCTGGGGAGGGCTGGTGGGAGGAATGGGGTGCTGGCCACTGGAGCGGGTGCTGTGTGAACCCCGCTCTGCCCCCTGCCAGGCTGGGTCTTCCTGTGGCACCTTCCCACCCATCCCGGAACCCCGGCTTTGGTTTGCTCAGCCAGGATCAGCAGAGTCTATGGGTCCGTGGGTGGTTTGCTGGTACCAGAGGCTGTAATTGCCTGGGGATAGCAGCTCCTAGCCAGAGCCAAGGGTGCGGAGGGATTCGGGCAGGGTTACTGAGCACCTACTGTGTGTCAGGCCTGTGCCAGGCCCTGGGGATACATCAGCCAACAAAACAAACCCAGACGTGCACCAGGAGGAGCTTGCATTCTGAAACGGGTTGAAGAGGGGAGACAGTAAACGTCATAAAAAATAAATGATAACGTTTGTTAGGAGGAAAGAAGTGGGGTGCGCGGGGCTGGGCGTGCAGGGCGGGGCTGGGCAGGTGGCTCTGAGCAGACTTCCTGAGGAGTTCAAGTTTGAGCCAAGCCTTGAAGGAGGGGAGGGAGGGAGCCACTCTGATCTCTGGGGAGGAACCCAGGCAGAAGAGAAGAGGGAGGACTGGAGGGAGCCAGGGACACAGGGGTTTGAGGGGCATCTGCAGGCCACTTGGTCCCAGGGGAGGGTGAGCATCCCTGAGATATGCCTGTCACTCTAGAGCAGCGGTTCTCAACCTGTGGGTCGTCAACCTGTGGGTCACGACCCCTTTGGGGGTCGAACGACCCTTTCACAGGGGTCGCCTAAGACCATCGGAAAACACATATATAATTACATATTGTTTTTGTGATTCATCACTATGCTTTAGTTATGTTCAATTTGTAACAATGAAGTTGGGGGTCACCACAACATGAGGAACTGTATTAAAGGGTCGCGGCATTAGGAAGGTTGAGAACCACTGCTCTAGAGGCTGGAGGAGGCCGAGGTCTCCGGGCGATGGGACCTGCTGTCAGAGCCCATCCCCGGCCCTTCCCAAAGCCCAGGGCCCATTTGCCTTCCCTCCGTCTGGAACACACCCCCAATGGACTTGGAAAATTTTTACTCCAAGTCTCATCCTTGGACATATTTGCTCCCAAACCTCCTTCTAGGCGCTCATGAACCAGAGCCGGGCCAGGCCTCCGACGCATCCACCCCTCCCTGTCACTTCCCTCCCAGCCTGGCCGGGCCTGGCTACCTGACCGCCCGCTCAGAGTCTCTCCTTCCTCACTCCCTTCCTCACTCGCTAATGGGGTGCCCTCCAGTGCCCACCTTATCCCTGCCCCCCCCCCACCAGGCTGGTATTAGCCGGGCCCATTAAGGAGCATTCCACATAACACAGGTACTTGATATTCCGAACAGAACCCAGCAGCCCCCGTGAACCGTCTTCACTGTGGAAATGCCCACAGGATCTGGGATTAGAAGCTCTACGGCACATTCGAAATGAGGGGCTTTATTTAGTGTTTAGGATTTGTACGTGTATATGTGGTGAGGGGGGTGCCCAAATATGTATTTAAATCAAGTAACTTAATCCACAGAGTTCAAGGCTAAAACCACCCCAGGAAAAGGGTATTTGCATATATTAATCTCTCAGCAGCCACACGGGAGGATGCGTGGGAGACAGCAGAGCAAACTGGAACGGGAGGTCCCAGAGACATGGCCAGACGATGCCTCCTTTCTGTGCTCACCGGTCTGCCCCCACCTCCCGCCGGGCGGGGCAGCCGGGCCAGGGCAGGGCCAGCGTCCACACCGAATTTCCCGGCGCCCAGTGTTTCTCGCTGAAGCAACGAATGAATGAATGAACCAACGTGTGTACCACAGAAGGATGCTTTCAACGAGAATGTGGGTTTCATGACAGCCCACCGCTCCCCTTATCCAACAGACACGGGCCACCAGGACGGAGGTAATGAGTGGCCTGGAGGAGGTTCTGTCCTGTTTGGGGGGACACAGACAAGAGGCTGAGAGAAGGTGGGGGTTGGGGCTCTGAGGAGACTGGAAGCAGAAGGAAGCAGTGCGGGGGGGGCATTCGCTGGGAGGGCACGGGAAGAGCTTGGGGACAGTGGGGGACCCTGGGGCTGGGGTCCCGAAGGGCTGGGCGCCCTGATAGGAGGGAGTTTGCATTTGTTCTGAGCAAATGCACGGGGCAGTGGCGACACTTTGGGGAAACAGAGCCACCTTTCTGGAGGGAGGACGGCCGCTCTTCCCCAACCAGGTGCTAAACTGAAAGCAGGTGAGGTGTCCGCAGACTGCGGCCCACGCAGCCTAAACACACACACACACACACACACACACACACACACACCCCGCAGACTGCGGCCCACGCAGCCTAATCTCACACACACACACACACACACACACACACACACACACAGCCGGGAAGGCAGGCGGCAGCCTCCAGCCTCAGCAAGAAGGCAGGTCAGTGGGAGGCCCGGCCTTTGCTGACCTTGACCACGGCCACCCAGGCCAGGTGGGAGGCGCTGGGCTGGCACCACTGGGCCTGGCTGTGTGACCCGGGGCCAGGGACAGCCCTCTCTGAACCAGGTACCTGGTGGGAAGCGTAAACACAGAGCCGTGAGAGGTGACGCCGGGAGGCTGTGTGCGGCAGGTGCTCCGGCCGGCGGTCACAGCCCTTGTACTTGAGTTGGATGCAGCTCTTGAACCCAGCAGCCTGCATCTCAGTCTTCTCACCGGTTCGCACTGGTCTTCACAGAAACCGAGGAGCGCTCCACGCCCAGTGCCTCCACCTGCTCTCGGCCCAGCAGTGGGTATTTCTTTATCCAGCACCTGCGTCCGGTCAGGCTTCCTGCTGAGGGTGGCACAGCCGAGGCCTCGACAGACTGCAGGGCCCACAGTCCAGCTCTGAGACGGGTAGGAGGTGGCCCTCGTAAATACAACAGGCCAAGGTAGATTTGAATTTGAGATAAACAACACATGTTTTAGTAGAAGTATATCCCATTCAATATTTGGGACATACTTATACTCAAGTTGTTTCTTGCTTATCTGAAATCCCCATCTAACTGAGTGTGCTGTATTTTTTTTT
The DNA here is from genome assembly GCF_000412655.1 of Myotis brandtii. NCBI lineage: Eukaryota > Metazoa > Chordata > Mammalia > Chiroptera > Vespertilionidae > Myotis > Myotis brandtii. Next base: position 331,970 of record NW_005370657.1, read on the forward strand.
ATTTTATTGCTAAATCTGGCAACCCTACAAAGCAGGCTTTTCAGCTTTTAGCGGTACCCCAGCCACTTCCACGGAGGCCCCTCTCCTTAATAACCAGACCTGTGGGCTCAGGGATGAACAGAGGGACAAGCCCACAAGATAAGCACGTCGGGTGGTCCGAGAGGCCCCTTGACAAGGTGAATTTTTGAGACCTGAAGCGTGGAAAGGGAGAGAAAGACATTACATTCTAGGAAAAGGAGGAAGAGGGTAGGGGACCTGGGTGAGGCCAGGCAGAGAGGCATGGGCTTCGGAGGAGAGAGCACAGGCCAGGAGGGAAAAGCAGGGTGGGCTTCATGGAGGAGGCAGAATTGAGTCTTGAAGCAGGAGCACCAGGTAGCTGGATGGAGAGGGGGTGCTGAGGGCTCCAGTTTGTGAAGGGGACAGCTCCCCTCCCTGGTAACCCAGGCAGCAGGCCCCTGCGGTATCATCTCCCACCCTAGACACCACCTCTTACAAGGACCTTTGGCACATGGGAGATGCCTTGTATACACAGATGTACAAGGCACAACAGACGGCAAAGATGGTGTTGCAGGCGTTGAACTGGACCCTCTGACCTAGCACATAGTAGGTGCTCAATAAGTGTGGGCGTGTCCCATTTGGTGTCAAGAAGACCCCTGCAGAATGGACTGGGGTGATGGACGTCAGCTCCAGTGAAGGCGGGATCCCTGGGTTCCAGGCTCACCCAGTGACCTTGAGCGGCTGCTCCTTCCAACACCCACACACACTACCCAGACTTCTGGGTGCCTCCCTGTCCCCCAGCCTCTCCCCGCCACAGCACACCCCCATCCCAAATGACTAGGACGAGGTAACCAGAAGAGACACCACAGCCTCTAGCCCCCGCACTGGGTGAGGTGAAGTCGGGCCTGTTCCCTGACTCACTGACTGTGTGACCTTGGGCAGGTCACTTGCCTTCTCTGAGCCTCAGCTTCCTCGCCTATAAAATAAAGGTCACATCGGTGCCCCACGTGCAGGGGTGGGGGTGTTCCAGAAGATGCACCCAACAAAGACCCAGCACCGAGTGCCCACACTCAGCTTCGGTGCCACCGGTGCCGGCAGCCCCCTGGGCCCTGCGGGAGACAGAGGGACATTTTCACATGGTGCCCATTGGTCCCGCTTCCTTCCTCCCGGGGCTAGGTCAGCTCCTGAGGATGAGGAGGGTGAGGTTTCTGCCCCGTCCCAGCCAGGACCACCCACAGTTCTCAGGGCGTCCTGTGGCGGCAGCATCGATTGCGCCCAGGATCGCGCCCAGACCCGTGGACCGGACACTCTGGGTGCATCCCGCAGTCTGTGTTTTCACAGGACCCGGTGACTCTGATGCGCACGCAGGTGTGAGAGGCAGTGGTTCAGACCAGGAGATCCACCCCCTCTCACAGGGCTCCCTGGGGCAGAACGCCTGCCAAGCAAGAGCGAACACACCGAATACAGGTGGAAACGGGGGCGCGTTCTCCTAAGACATCCAAGGGCTCTGGGGCCAGTGAGGACAAGGAGATGGAGAGGGTGGTGGGCAGGGCAGGGCCTTTTGTGCCACCCAGACCTGGGTTCGGGTCTCAGCTCCACCTGCACCAGCTGTGTGACTGCAGGCGAGTGGCTTTCCCTCTCTGGGCCTCCATTTCCTCCTCGGCAGAAGAGGCAGGACAGCAGCACCGAGCAAACACAGGTTTTCTGCAAACTTCCACTCCTTTGTGTGGGAAGCCCACGCAGCCTGGGGTTGGGGGATCACGTTGGGGTCGGTGACCGCAGTTCATCGCTACTGAATGTCACGCACAAATATTGGCAGGTGTTAAACATGTAAGAACGTTTTAAGTAAAGGAACTTAAAACTGAACGTTTCTGTCGTTAACTCCATCCAGTCTGCAGACTGGAAGCCATCCCTGCAGCTCTATTTCTGTTCGGCTCCTGGTGCCATGTCACGTGGGAGTGGGAAGCAAGGCCGTGACCATCGGGGTAGCACGTGCTGATGGGCCCTGAGTCCCGCACACGCTCGGAGTTGGAATCCCTGGACCCTGACTCGCAGACGGACAAGTGACCTCCCCTTCCTCAAAGCAGAGGAGGGGCCTGAGGGACCTACTCCCGCACCAGCTCTCCCTGCAGACTGGGGGCATTCCGGGCACTTGGTTGGCTCCAAGAGCACGTGTCCATGATGGGGCGTGGCCGAGTGAGCACAGGCCACGCCCACCTGACCGGGGATATGAAGGGAGAGACCGGGAAGGTGACCAGGACAGCAAGAGGAGATTGACACAGGTTCATGTGGACCTGGGGGCACCACAAAACCTTGGTCCCTGGGGCACCCCCTTTGCTGAGGGGAGGCGGTCACCAGAGGGAACAGCTCTTGAGGCTGCACCTGGTTAAGGGGGGGACGGGGGGGAGGGCAGTGGCCAGATGCAGGCCAGAGCGGGCACCTGTCCCTACTTACTCATTCATCAAAGCTGTACCACTCGTGGCCTATGTCCGGTCACTGCCATGACCACATCCACAGCCCTGGCCCCAGGGGCTCAGGAGGGGTCAGCAAGTAACAGAGGAGGATCAGGTGGGGCCTGGTGGGCCGGCAAGGACTTTGGATCTTCCTCTCCCTGTGATGAAGGGCCCTGGAGGATTCTGAGCCAGCGAGAGGCGATTTGACTTGCATTTTAAAAGGATGGTTTGGGCTTCAGTGTGGAGAGTGGATGAAGGGGAAGGAGGGTGAAGCAGGACCAGGGGTGGCGCCTGGCCAGGGGGTCCCGGGAGACCTGGAAAGGGGCCAGGCTCCAGATGTGCTTCCGAATCAGACGCTGGTCTGGATGGAGATGAGAGACAGGAGTCAAGGACGACTCCACCAATCTGACCCGAGGAAACGAAAGCGCGGGGCTTCCACGTGCTGTGAGGCGGGCAGGCGGGGGGCACGATTTGGGACACGACCTTGGGAGGTGTCTGGGGGGCTGAGGGTTATGCCAGGGATATGCCCTTTGACTAGGAACAGAGAGAGGGCAGGGGGCTGAGGGTGTACGCAACAGAGACTGGACTGTAACCCAAGTGAGAAGAGAGGGAGTGGGGAGGGGAAAGGCAAGGAAAGGGGGATCAAAGATTGCAGGGGACAAAGAATTATGGGAATCAAGGTCACAGAGGGAGTGTGTGGAGAGACAGGAGGAGAAAAGGGGGGGGCTGCAGATGGAGGCTCCCGCTGGGGGAGGCAGTGGGCATGGCGAGGCCGGGGTCCAGGCATGGCCGAGAGGTGCAGTGAGGTAGGGGCGGAAGTGTCTTAGGAGGAGAGGATTTCAGAAAACAGCAAGGAGAGGGCCAGTGAGGGGAGGTCGAGTTCAGAGCGGCCCTGCTCACCAGGGTTTCTGCCGATTCTGCAGTGGGGGCACGGAGGGGAAGGGGGGAAGGAGGGCGGGGAATGTTCCTGGGGCCTGACTGGAGACCTCGGTGCAGACCGCCCTCGTCCCACTGAGCAAGGACATCCCTCGGTGGTGGCTTCAGGCAAAGGCAGTCTTCCCAGTTCTATTTTTTCAAATTGTAAAACACATCTAACACACATCTCCCACCTTAACCGTCTCTGAGTGCGCGGTTCGCTGCTATGAAGTGCACTCACACTGCTGTGCCGCCGCCACCACCATCCGTCCCTGGATCTTTCATCTTCCCCAACTGCCTCCTTTACTCCGAAGCCTCCCGTCCTCCCCCTCCCCCAGCCCTGACCATCCCCATACCACGTTCTAATTCGATACATCGGACTATTCTAGGCACTTCCTATGAGTGGAACGTGCTGTGTTTGCGCGATCCTGGGCGTACAGACACCTCTTCAAGACCCTGTTTTCAATTCCCTGGGTAAAGACCCAGACGAGGGGCTGCTGGGTCACATGGTCACGCGATGTGCGGCCTGTTGAGGAGCCGCCACGCTGTCTCCACGGCAGCTGCCCCATTTTGCATCCCCACCCGCAAGGCACAAGGTTCCCGTGTCTCCCCGTCCTCGCCAACACTTGCTGTTCCCTGTTCGTTTGATAGTAGTTCGCTGGCAATGATCATCGCACTTGGGGAGGCCGAGGCATCCGGGGGGGAAGGGGCAGCTGGAGAAGAGCAAGAAACCCGCAAGCTGGGCGGGGCTGGGGCAGAAACCGCAGGGACACGTTCGTTCGGGCTGAGGTGCGGGAGAGGAATCAGAGACAAGGCTGGCCATGCGGCTGGTGAGACCGGCCCTGGAGAGCCTGGGCTGCCCTGGGCGGAGCCTGGGTGTCACTCAAGAGGCGATGAGTGAAGAGCTCCTGCGGGGCTCTGAGCAGAAAGCGACAGCAACAGCAACACGGACAAGAACACAGATCAATCCTTGCATGAAGGTAGAGGGGGCTGGAGGGAAAGAGGTCGGTGGGGAAGCCGGGTGAGAGATGTTTAGACCAGGAAGAGGAGAGAGGGGGGACACGGCTCAGGGATGCCCACCGCCATCAGCCCGAACTGCAGCGAAGCTCACGTGGGCGCAGCCCCGGGCCAAGCAAGCCCTTTGCCTCCATCATCTCCATTTAGCTCAGCGATTCTCAACCTTCCTAATGCCGCGGCCCTTTAACACAGTTCCTCATGTTGTGGCGACCCCCAATTTCATTGTTACAAATTGAACATAATTAAAGCACAGTGATTAATCACCAAAACAATATGTAATTATATGTGTTTTCCGATGGTCTTAGGCGACCCCTGTGAAAGGGATGTTCGACCCCCCCCCGAGGGGTCGAGACCCACAGGTTGAGAACCGCTGGTTTAGCTGGTCAGGTGGGTACAATGGCCGTCCCAGTTTATAGATGAGAAGACTGAGGCTCAGAGGCCGTAACTTGCCCAAGGCCTCCAAGCCAACAAACAGCAGAGCCGAGACTCAAGCTCCAATCTGTTTCCCATAACTCCGCAAGCATGTACTGAGCACACACTGGGGGCTGTTTGATGCCAAATTCATTGCTCTTAACAGCTCCTCTCCACCAGCTCAACTAGCGGTCACCTTCCGCGCTGCTCTAAAGACATGATGCATGAAGGTAATTCACCAGGGTGTGAAGAAATCGGGGAACAATCGGAAATTGGAGAAATTGGCTAACCCGTGGGAGCCGTATTAGCGTCCAGGCGCAGACTCACCCAACACAGAATCCACGGGGCCCGGGAGGGTTCACTGCCAAGGCGATAAAGGAGAGGGGAGTCCCAGGAAATTACCACCCTCTGCAGCCTCCCTCCCCAGCAGACGCGTTGATGGCTCCTGACGAGGGGGATCTGCGGGAAGGAGAGCCTGGCGAAGGCTTCAATCACAGGCAATTGCAACTTTTGTAGGTCAAAGTGGCCGAATTTTGCTGGCAAGTTCCCATGGTTCAACCTAATACAAAACCATTAGCGATGCCACCACCCATGAGAGGCCACAGGAGGATAAATGTGTGGAACAGGCAAGATCTAGCTACTGACCTGAGCAGCCCAGCCCAGGCCCCCGCTGGGCACAGAGCCGGGGGCCCCAGTGAAGGGGGGTGGCCGTGCTATCATCACACTTGGGGGTGCATAGCTTGTTATAGGATGGATGGATGGATGGATGGATGGTGAGATCCCCCACAATTCCTTGGGTCTCATTTTTTCAAGCATCAAAACAACCACGCTTGATAAGCTTTCGCTTCCTGAACAAGCCAGAGAAGGAGGATTAAATCTGGAGGATGAAGGTCAAGGCTGGGAAGAAGGACACTGGGCATAAACAAGGACACCGGGCTCTCAGGTGAGAAAAGACGCCCGCGGACCGGCCTTCTGGAGGAGGGAGAGCCGGTGGGACTGGCTGACAACCTCTCCCACCTCCTTTCCAGGGCAATTCTTTATTGTTGTTTCTTTCCTTCAAAATACAAAAGGCGGGCGTGGGGGGCCCTGCTCGCAGGAGGGGCGCCGGCCTCTCCCCCGCCC
>NW_005370657.1:337918-348213 GCF_000412655.1 Myotis brandtii
CCTTTCTCTGGCTCCCGCGCTGCCGCGCACATGGTCCCCTGTCAAATTCCGAGCGGCTCCGGGGGACACGTGTCGGGAAGCTGGCAGCTCAGCCAGCCCCGCGTAACCATGGAAACGGCAGCCAATGGGAGGCCCGCACAGTCTGCGGGGGCGGAGCCGAGGCGGGACCCTGCACGGTCCGGTCCGCAGTGCCCTGGCTGCCCTCGCCATGACCTGAACCGCGCAGTTTTGGTAACTTCTTGCCAGCGTTTCCTCGTCACTCCTGGGGTTTTCTCTGCCTGTAAGTACAAGGCTAAGGTTCTAGAGTCCAGCAGACCTGGGTTCAGGTCCTACCGGAAGCACTTAGCTGGGTGCCTTGGTTTCTCCATCTGCTAAACTGAGTCACTGCGAAGCTCCAGTGAGATGATCAGCACCTCGCCCAAGCCTGCGGACAGACATTAGAGACATAAACACGCGAACGAACACGCCAATGCGCAGCGGTGACCCCGCCACAAAGCCTGGCCCTGACCTCAGGAAGGAGGACCCATCTGGGTGCGAAGAATCTATCTACCCTCTCAGTTGGAGGCTCCCAGTGTGATGAACTCTGACTGATTTGCCCAAGGTCGGTCTCAACGCTGGCCTCAATGTGCCTGTCAACAGAATGGGGAGGTGGTCCTGGAGTCTGTCAGGATTCCAGTTTCCTGGAGGCAGATACCAAGCGGAGCGCACCCGGGAGGGGGGCAGAAAGGAAGGAAAGTTAGGTGCCAAGAGCTAGTGGCAAGAAACAGGGTCCCGCCCTAACCGGTTTGGCTCACTGGATAGAGCGTTGGCCTGCGGACTAAAAGGTCCCAGGTTCGATTCCGGTCAAGGGCATGTACCTTGGTTGCGGGCACATCCCCAGTGGGAGGAGTGCAGGAGGCAGCTGATCGATGTTTCTAACTCTCTATCCCTCTCCTTTCCTCTCTGTAAAAAATCAATAAAATATATATTTTTTTAAAAAGAAAGAAACAGGGTCCTGGCACTGCTGCCAGCCACTCAGGTGACCCCCCCGGTGTTTTTACCTCTCTGGGCACAGTGTCTTGTAAAACAGCGAGGATGGTACCTGCTGACCCCCACGCAGGACGGTGGAGAATATGAAATGAGGAAACGGATTCTCCGAAAACGTGCTTGGTCCAGGGAAGCGGGAAGAGGTCAATAGAAGCAGAAACGGTGGGAGAGACCCAGCTCCTCTCTCCCGGCTTCCCCGGGGCTCAGCATGGGGCCTGGGACAGACCTCCCCTAGCCAGCAGCAGCCACTAGCAGGAATGTTTCTGTTACTTGTACGAAGAAGTGAAAAATGCAGTCATTCATTCATTCATTCATTCAACAAAGTCTCCCCTGGGCCTGCTGTGTGCCAGGTGCTGTGCTAGGTACTGGGGCTACAGCAGTGAACAGAACACAGCCCCTGCCCTGAAAGATGCCCCCATCCGGCTGGGCAGACAGACGTTAAAGAAATAAACACACAAACAAACACGTGACCACAAACATCTGTGAATGTCCCGAGAGGAAACCGCGGGAGCTGAGAGAATGAGGGAAATCAACAATGCGGGTGGGGGAGAGCAGGCAGGGTGGGCCTCCCTGAGGAAGTGACATTCCACAGAGGCCCGAGGATGGAGCAGGAGTTGGCTGTGAGGAGAGGAAAGGTATTCCAAGCAAAGGGAACAGCGTGTGGGCGACTTGGGACTTGGGGCGTTCTTGGAAGGAGAGGATCTGTGTGGCCCAGAGGCCATCGAGGGAGGAGGCCTAGCTGAGGATCTGGATTTTAGAAAATGACCACAAAATAGGCTCATGGGGATTCACAGTGAAACATACACCCCTGTTTTCCAGGTTATCCCCTTGGTTCAGCTCTTCCTCCATCTGCTCCCACCTGCCTTCTGCCTTTCCCAGGCTGGAGGACGGGATGATGTGGAATCACTATTGCTCAGTGTGCTCACTGACTATGACATACAGGAGACACACACTTGTGGCTGCCTTTTCCAGGCTGGAGGACTGGATGATGCGGGATCAGCTGAGTTTCACTATTGCTCAGTGCGCTCACTGACTATGACATACAGGAGACACACACTTGTGGAAAGATTTTGACACAAAGGTTAGAATTAGGGTTGGGTTTGGGTTAGATGTTGAGTGTTTAGTCAGGGTTGGGTTTGGGGCTATGGTTGAGTTCTGGGTTAGATGTTGAGTTTTGGTTAGGGTTGGGTTTGGATTTGGAGCTATGGTTGGGTTTGGGGCTATGGTTGGGTTTGGGTTAGATGTTGAATTTTCAGTTAGGGTTGTGTTTTGGTTAAGGGTATTGAGTTTAGCTAGGACAGGGTTGAGGTTAGATGAGGATTAGTGTTGGGTTCAAGATTAGGGTTGGCATTGGGCTTAGGGTTGGGCTGGGGGTTGGTGTTGGTTAGGGTTTGGATCGCACACGTGAGCTCCATTAGACATACACTAGCCCCAACAGACAGTCTGGCGCATAGTAGGCGCCCAGTGAATGTTTCTAACGGATTAATCTGCGGTTTGTTGTGAACCCGAGAGACAGTGGCCGGGCAGCGCCATTTGCCGGGACACTCTGGCTGGCTGGCTGTGTTTTGCTAAGTGTGAACGGACTGGTCACACTCACCGGGCACTAACTTCATACCCTTCTCTCTAGGACTGCACCAGAGTCATTCCAATGTCGGAACCAAGAGGGAAGCCGTCTGTGCGTGCGGAAGCCGGTGACCACGGCATGGGAACCGAGAGCCCAGGAGACCAAACACTTGGAAACGGCCAGGTGTGGGGCGGGGGTGGGTTCCGGCTGAAGTCACACCGGGGCCATGGAGCAAGGTCAGGCCGGAAGGTGAGGTTAGATGAGGAGGTGGGGAAGGAAAAGGGGGAGAGTTGAGTTGACCAATAAAGCTAAAAAACTGGGCAGACGGCTCACAGAAGGCCTTGTTAGCCATACACATGCCACCCGAGGGACTCCTGGGGCCCATGTGGCCCTGTCCCTTCAGAGTCTCATTAAGAGAAGCGTGGACAGCAACCACAAACTAGTCATGGCTACTTCCTCAGGTTTGTCTTGCAAAGAAAATCAAGGAGGGTCCGACGGCTGGCCCTCAGCAGTGCTTCTCAATGCCCTGCCCTCTCCCTCCAGAGCCCGGGCACCAGGCCCCACGCCCACTCCGGAGCCCTCCCCCGCCGCCCCGCACGCACGTGGCTTTCCTGCCCTCTCTCTGCTCACGCAGTTCCTCATTATACAGCCCGAGTCAGCCTCAGGGGCCCCAGCTCTGCTCTCCCCACACTGTGTAGCCCCCCGCCCAGCAGGGGCACCCCCTGCCCCTCTGCCGCACCTGCAGTCCTGCCCACCTGGGACCAGAGCGGGAGAGAGCTCTCCGCAGGGGCAGAGGGAGACTGACCAGGCAAGGCCGGGACCCCTTTGGGGAGGCCTCGGGGTGAGGGATGCTCATGACGTGTCCACTTGTCTCTGCCACAGTGTGAGACTCCACCGTCTCCAGGGGACAGTGGGAGCCAGGGGGGGTCTGAGCTGGACCGTGAAGCTCCTCAGAACCAGGGCTGTGTGTTTTGTGGGTGATCCCCCACCAGCACCTAGGAGATCCTGGTCAATACGTGACGAGCGGAGGTCTGAGGTGTGGACGGGTGGACGGGTGGACGGATGGATGGATGGACGGGTGGACGGATGGACGGATGGACAGGTGGACGGATGGACGAGTGGACGGATGGATGGATGGATGGACGGATGGACAGGTGGACGGATGGACGGGTGGACGAGTGGACGGATGGATGGATGGATTACTGAACTTCAAGAGCGTTCTGGATTTCCACTCAGGCCTCAAGGAGCCCAGGACAACTGCACCCTCAGCACAGCCTCTCTAAGTCCTCACTTTTGAGCCTGCCAGTCACAGACCAGTCAACAGTGACCTCCAGGCTGGAGGGGGCGGGGCGGGGGGCCAGGCTCCTCCCCCCACAGTGCAGCATCTGGCCAGTGGTCTGCTGGGAATGGCCGTGCTCCCCGGGCGTGCCCCGAGCGCGCGGGAAACCTCCCCATGCTCCTGGCTCTGGCAGTAATTCTGGTTTCCAGCAACACATAAAAATAGCTCCAAGGACGTCCAGGGGGCGGGAGGGGGGACCTGGTCCCCAGCTCCCGGAAGAATAGATGCACAGGACTCCCCTCTCTCCCTCTCCAAGGGCCTCCTGCTGCCCGGATGACTCCGACTTGAACCCGGGTCCGAACCTGTCTGTGAGCCACAGGCCTAAACTCAGAGAGCGCCCAGCCAGCGGCCCAGCACCCTGCTTAGGCCGAGGCCCTTGTGGGGTCCTGTGGGAAAACGCCGAGGCCACGCTCACTGCCAGCTCTGAGCAGGACTCCTGCAGGGCCAGCCCAGGAGGGAAGGACAGAAAGGCCGCACCCATTTGGAGCCCAGGGAACGTGCAGGGCAGGGGTGGGGTGGGGAGGGGCTGCCCAGTGCAGGGTGCTTGTGAGCCTCTGCCCAGGTCTCCAGTGCTTTTATTCCCCCAAACAATGGTGATGCAAATGTGTGACCAAACCTGCCCCTGCAGAGCCCAAGGGGCTGGGGCTGATGAGACCCCAGGGGCAGGAAACACCCCCAGGCAGGGGCGGGGGAGGGAGAGGGGAAGCACTTGAGTAACAGGCACATTAGGATCACAGGCTGTTGGAGGCTCCATGCACGCATCATCCGGAATCCTTACACCCCATGGAGGATTATCACCGTCTGTCCCCATCATACAGATGAGCATGGAGAGGCTCAGAGAAGGGAATGACCCACCACGCAGCACGCAGGGCTCGCAGCTGGCGGGGCAGAGCCAGGATGTGCACCCAGCGCCTGTGCGCCTGGCCCCGGCACTAACCGGATGGGCTGAAGGTGGAAGCTAAGGGCCGGGGTCAATTTTCCTCCCTGCCTCCCAAGGGCCCCAAAATAGACCTGCTTTCCTGGCGAAGGTCTCCTCCCCTCAGCTCTGCAAATACCCGCGTTCCCAGGCCACGTCCAGGGCGGGTGCGCAGGAGCCCGGTGCCCAGCAGGACCTATTTCTGGCTGCAGCCCGGGCCGGCCACAAGCGGCCTTCTGTGGTGGCCCTGGCCACAGCCCACAGCCGAGACCGAGGCTCTGGCCCAGCCTCCAAAGGGCCCATTGTCCGGCTGCCTGGGCCGCCGAGCTGGCTCCTGGACGCTTGGAGTCAGGGCAGAGGGTGACCGAGGGCAGGGTGGACTGAGGGGCCTGTGTGGGAGCTGCAGCCCAAAGGACGCCCCAGAGGCCACTGTGCTGCCCGAGAAAGAAAACAGACTCCACCTCCTGTCGGGCCGCAGGATGGCCCCAGGTGGGCCCCAAGGTGACACACATGCACACACACACACACACGCACACACACACACTGTAGAGGTGACAAATGCTGAGGACAGCCACCCCAGGAAAACAAGGAGGTGACAGCCAAGGTTCAGAGCCAACTAGTTTGGGATTTGAATACTGACTCTCCAGTGCTGGCCGCGAGACCTGGGCAGTTTATGCTGCCTCCCTGAGCCTCAGTCTCCTCATCTGCAAAATGGGACGGACACCCATTTGACAGATGTGCAAACCCAGCTTCAAATAATCCACATACGCAGGATTATTTTAAACATTAAAAAGGTTTTGATTAGGAATATTTTCAAAAATACGCAAAAGTAAATAGATTATAATAAATTCCCATATCCCATCATTCAAATCAATCATCACTGAGATTTGCCATCCCGGCTTTATCTGTCCATTGGATTATTATGTTGTTGCCATTGCGGCAGATTTAAAGCCAATCCTGACACGTCATCGCATCTCCCACACTTCAGTTTCCCTCTAAATTCACGGACTTGTTCTAACAACCGCAGCGCCCTCAGCACACCTGGCAAAACCAACAGCCAGCCGGGCCGTCGCCTAAACCCCAGCGCAGAACCCAGTCTCCTTGCTGTTCTCTCAGTGCCGTGTCCAGGTGATGTGTTTGATCGGGGTCCATGTAAGATCTACACATGGCATTCGGTTGTTACGGTCCCATTATGCTTTTAAAGAATTTACTTTCACGCCACCGACTTGTTAAAGAAACTGAGTCAGTGGTGCCGCTGAATGTCCCCTCCTGGACTTGTCTGCTTGCTTCCTCCTGGTGTCATTTCACTTGTTCCTCTGTCCCTACATTTCCTGTGAACCAGAAATTGGGCGCCTTCCTTTTAAAATAACTGTTTTGTTGAGATATAATAATTCATGTACCATAACATTCACCCTTTCAAAGTGTGTGGTTCGATGGCTTTTAGTATATTCACAGAGTTGTACAACTACGACGGCCACTATCCAACTTCAGAACATGTCATCACTCCAAAAAGAAGCCCTGTATCCACCGGCAGACACCCTCATTCTGCCCTCCACCCAGCCCCCAGCAACCGCCAGCCTACTTCTGGCTATGAATTTGCCTCGTCTGGATATTTCATATGAATGGAATCATAAAATATGTGGTTTTTTTGGTCACTTGCTGCTTTTACTTAGCATAATATTTTCAAGGTTCGTCCACGTTACGGCATGTATCAGTACTGCATTGCTTTTGATTGCCAACTCATATTCCATTGAAGGAGTGCACCATACTTTGCTTATCCATTCATCAGTTGATGGACATTGAAACTGTTTTTCATTTATTGGCTCTTATGAATAATGCTCCTGTGAATATCTGTGTCCGAGTGTCTGTGTGAATACGTGGTTTTCATTCTCTTGGGTAGATACGGAGGAGTGGAATTGCTGGGTCATGTGTTTAACGCTTTGAGGAGGCATGTTTCCCAAAGTTACTGCACCATTTTACAATCCCACCAGCAACATATGAGGTTCCAGTTTCTCTCCCTCACCAACACTTGTTATTGTCCATCTTTTAAAAAAAATTTAGCCATCCTTGTGGGGATGAAGTGAGATCTCATTGTGGTTTTGATTTGCATTACCCTAGTGACTAGCGGTGTTCAGCATCTTTTCATATGTTTGCTGCAATTTGTATGTCTTCTTTGGAAGAACATCTGTTCAATCCTTTGCCCACGTTTCAATTAGGTTATGTGTCTTTTATCATTGGGTTATAAGAGTTCTCTATTCTAGACACAAATCCCTTATCAGATATATGATTTAGAAAATTTGTCTCCCATTCTGTAGGCTGTCTTTTCATTTTCTTGGTGTCCTTTGAAGCACAAAGTTATAAATTTTGAAGGAGCCCCCATTTATCTATTTATTCTTTTGTCTCTGTGCTTTTAGTGTTATATGCCTAATCCAAGGTCACAAAAATTTACTCCTATGTTTTATTCTAAGAGGTTGTAGTTTTAGTTCTTACAGTTAAGCCTATGATTCATTTCAAGTTAACTTTTGTATATGGTATGAGGTAGGGATTCAACTTCATTCTATCCAGTTGTCCACACCACTTGTTGAAAAGACTATTCTTTCCCCCCATTGACTGGTCTTGGAAGCTTTGTCAAGAATTAATTTAACATAAATGTATGGGTTTATTTCTAGAGTCCCAATTTTATTCCTTTGATCTTATTTGTTCTTAGGTCAATGCCACACAGTCTTAATTCCTTTGGCTGCGTAGTAAGTTTGGAAGTATGAGTTCTCCAATTTTGTTCTTCTTTTTCAAGATCATTTGGCTATTCAGAGTTTCTCACATGTCTGTATAAATTTTAGAATCAGCTTGTCAATTTTGCTAAACTGCCACTTGGAATTTTGATAGGGATGGCATTAAATCTATAGATCACTTTGGTTGGTATTGCCATCGTAACGACATTGTCTTTTAAATCGGTGAACACGGGTTAGAAATGTTCACCCATTTGTTTAGCTCTTCTTTTAATTTCTTTTAACAATATTTTATAGTTTTCAATATACAAATCTTGCAGTTGTTTTGTTAAATTTATTCTTAAGCATTTTATTCTTTTGGATGCAAATGTAAATGCAATTATTTTCTTAATTTCATTTTCAGAATGTTCATTGCAAGTGTATAGAAATATAACTGATTTTTGTATACTAGTGATCTTATATCTGCAACCTTGCTCATTTACTCGTTGTTTTTTAGTGGATCCCTTATAGTTTTCTAGATACAAGATTAAGGCATCTGCAAATAGACATAGGTTTACTTTTCCCTTCCTAAATGACTTTTATTTCCTTTTCTGCCTAATTGCCCTGTCTAGAACCTCCAGTACAATACTGAATAGGAGCTGTGAGAGCGGGCATCCCGGTCTTGTTCCCCATCTTAGAGGGGAAGCTCTCAGTCCTCCACCATTAAGTATGATGCTAGCGGTGGGCTTCACATAGATGTGCACAGGCAGAATTTTACTCTGGGCCTCAGGGCCCTGACTTTGTTGCCAACCGAGGAGCTAAGAGGAGTGGCCTGGTCAGGGAGGTCTGCAAGGAGGAGGTGCAAAGAGCTGTCAATCCTCTTGGAAGGTCTGGATGATTTGGGATGAGTTGGTTCCATCAGGGAATGCCACGCCCCACTGCTAGTAAGGCCTGGCCCCATCTCCCCTACAGCCACAGACAGCCCTCAACCAGGCAGAACCAGTGAGAGAAACCCGGTGTCATAGCCCCCCCAGGCCCCATCATTGCTCAGTTCCCTCACCACCCCCGCCTTTCATCCTGCTCTGAGGCAGATGCCCTTGGGCAAAGAAAGCGGGAACAGGTGACCTCAGCACAGGGAGGAGGGAGAAGATGGACAAAAAGAAGTCAGCCAGGTGGAAAGTCAGGAGCACAGACTTGGGAGCTGGACTTCTGGGTTCAAGCCTGCCCCTCCCCCACTGTGTGTACCAACAGGGTGACCTTGGCCAAGTCATCCCAGCTCCCTGAGTGTGAGATTTTCTGACTAAAATAAAAATAGTGACAACATCCACCACCTAGGGCCGATGTGAGGATGAAAGTAAATCTTGTAAGGTGACCAGATGGCACAAAGCAGTATGGTGCTCCATACGTTCTGGTTGTTATTGCCTTTACTAGAGACCCGGTGCACAAAATTCGTGCTTGGGGGGTCCCTCAGCCCGGCCTGCATCCTCTCGCAATCCGGGACCGCTGGCTCCTAACCGCTCACCTGCCTGATCACCCCTCGCCTTTGCCTTGGGCCCTGCCACTGCGGCTTTGTCCGGAAAGACATCTGGATTGACATCTGGAAGATCTAATTAGCATATTATGCTTTTATTATTATAGGTTGTTGTGACTGTTCCTCTTGCTGCCACTTATGCTGCTGCTGCTGGCAAGGCGAAGGCTCTCCCAGCATCCCCATGGGAGAAACAACCTTTCTGAATGTGGAGCCTTGGTTTGTTGACTGCCCCACCCCCGGGGCCCCGAAACTCCTGAGTTCCTGTTCATGCTACACCCCATCAGGGACCCAGCTCCAGAGAGGGGGCCATTGTTCCTCTTGCTGCCATTTATGCTGCTGCTGCTGGCAGGGTGAGGGCTCTCCCAGCATCCCCATGGGAGAAACGACCTTTCTGAATGTGGAGCCTTGGTTTGGTGACCGCCCGCCCCCCCAGGGCCCCGGAACTCCTGAGTTCCTGTTCACACTACACCCCATCAGGGACCCAGCTCCAGAGAGGGGGCCCCCACTCTTTCCTCCTCCAGAGCAAGAGCCTCACCAGCTCAGAAGGCACCCGGGACCCCAGTGGGGCCCGTGCCAGGCACCCCAGAGATGCTGCCTCATGAAACGCTCACCACATTCGGAAAGAACAATCGTTACTGTCCCCATTTTACAGAAAAGCGAGCTCGGAGGCCCTCGGCAGTCATCTAAGGAACAATGGCTCATAAGAACTGGAGACGGGATTCGAACCTGTATTGTTGATTTGAACCTGGGCTCTACTCCTCTCCCCAGCCACAGGCCAAGCTGGAAAGTTCAAGAAGTCACCTTGGGACAGGAGGAGGGAGCCCAGGTGGACATCCAAAGGAGCTCCGAGGTGGGAGCAAAGCAGAGCCGTATTGGGCCCTAAGGATCTAAGTTTTGACCCCAACGCCCACAGAGACCCTGCCCTGGGTGCTCTCGGGGCCGCAGGGCCATCTGGGTGCCTCTGGGGGCCCATGCGACTCTGTAGCCAGCCCACGGGCCCTGGGCTTCCGGACAGCCTGCGTTAGGCCCCTCTGCCCCATCCTTCGACCGACTCGGAGCCCGAGCACAGAAGTTAACATTGCTTATGCTAAACTCCTTTTGTAAGTTGTGGACAGCAGGGAAATCGCTGTGAATCTTAATTCTGCCCAAACAGGGGACCGGCTCTGGGTCCTACAGAGCTGACCAGCCCCCCTCCCCCCAGCCCCTCTCCCCAT
>NW_005370657.1:348241-348779 GCF_000412655.1 Myotis brandtii
CTGATTGTGGTGAAGGCTGTTCTTTCTGGGCCCGGCATTCACTGCTTGTTTTCACCCAACAAAGTCAATCACCTCGGAGGGTGGGGGTGGCGGTTCCTAGGCAACAAAACAACGGCTGCACACAGCGACTCTAACCCTATTCCTCTGTCTGGTAAATCTCTCACCCGCATTCAGCAGGCTGGCGGCCTAGCTGTGCCAGGCGCAGTGGGGCTCGGGACTCGGGGTGGGTGACACCACCCACCATCTTTCAGCCCCGACCCTGCACCGGGAGCTGCGTGCCCCAGGGCTTTCGGGCCCGGTCGCTCGGAACGCTCAGCCAACCCCAGGAAGTCCGTTGCATCACGACTTCATGCACAAATGTGTTTCTTTCTCCAAAAAATATGCCTCGAGCAGCTGCTAAGGCCCGGCCCTTGTGAGGGGGCGGATGCGCAAGGATGACAAAGATCCCCCGGGTCCTGCCTCCTTGAAGGTTCTCTCAGGAGGAGCGGCAGCCGCGGAGGAAGAGAAGAAAGACAGGGAGGGAGGAAAGGGGTCAGAG
>NW_005370657.1:348949-363078 GCF_000412655.1 Myotis brandtii
GGGGGTGGGGGGGGGGGGGGTGACCACACAGAACAGCAGGTACCAGGAGGGACCTACTTTAAGGACCCGGATGGGGAGGGGGCCTCGGGCTGAGGACCAGCCCTGGGAGCACATGGAAAAGCATTTCGGGGATGGAACCACCAGCACGCAGCCCTGAGGTGGGGGCCAGACTAAAGGCTGGCATGGCCGGGGTGCTGGGCAGGGGTGTGGGGCAGGGGCAGTGAGGCCAGGAGGGTCGGGCTGGATCCTGCAGGTCGGGAGCCCGGGCTGAAAGCAGGAAGGGGACAGAGGCCACTGGGGGTGAAGGAGGGCTTGGCGCGCCCTGGTGTCCGCTTTGCACGGTCGCTCAGGCCGCCGTGTGGGGTGATGGTGCTGACGCTCGAGGCGGTGGCCACAGGATGGAGGGATGTGGACCCGCGTGGGCAGAACCCATAGGCTGAGGTCTGAATGTGCGAGGAGAGGAGAGAGAGGAAGCAGGGGTGCCCCCAGGCCTCCGTCTGGAGTGACCGCTCAGTCTCAGCACGTCGGCTCCAATGTGCTCTGCTTCTCCTTCCAGGGGTGCACCCGCAGCTTCGGGCCCTGTGCACCCCGAGAGACGACGGGCCAGTGGAGAGGCCCGCAAACCCTCCCCTCGGACCCTCTCCTGCTGCCCCGCCTGGCGGGGGTGGGGGGGAAACATGGCTTCTGTGCACCGACTGGCTGCATGACCTTGGGCAGCTGCATGACCTTGGGCAGCTGCATGACCTTGGGCAGCTGCATGACCTTGGGCAGCCACGGTCCTTCTCTGGACACGGGTCAGTAAAATGACCCGCCCCATCCTGCCCTCTGCGAGGGAGACCAGGTGTGAGAAGGCAGAGAAAGCATTTAACCCAGCGGTTCTCAACCTGTGGGTCGCAACCCCTTTGGGGGTCGAACGACCCTTTCACAGGGGTCGCCTAAGACCCTCAGAAAACACATATTGAATATATAATTACATATTGTTTTTGTAATTAATCACTATGCTTTAATTATGTTCAATCTATAACAATGAAAATACATCCTGCATATCAGATACTTACATTACGATTCATAACAGTAGCAACATTACAGTGATGAAGTAGCAACGAAAATAATGTTATGGTTGGGGGTCACCACAACATGAGGAGCTGTATTAAAGGGTCGCGGCATTAGGAAGGTGGAGAACCACTGCTTTAACCTATTTCAAAGCACTTGACAGTGTGCAAGGAGGCCGCCAGGTCCTGCAGATCCCCCGTGGGAAACGGCTTCTCTGTCACACGGCACACCCACGCGGCCACTCACGGCTCCGACCGCGGGATCCTCCCAGAGCCCAAGGGACTGAGGCACAGTTGCAACATGGTCAGCCTGAAGCCTCGCCAAAAACGGGGTGGGAGTGAACCCCAGTAACACTCCCGGCAGACCCCACTGAGCTCCTGCGCCCAGGGTCCTGCATGGACTGTGGCTTTTGTGGGCCCTTGGCAGCCGTCCCCGGCCCTGGGGTCAGACACAGGAAGGAGCAGATGGTCCCCCTGGGTTTAAGACAAACGGGAAGGCATTCATTCCTTCCTTCCTCTCCCACAGAGCCCATCGCGGCCCAGGCATATTCTAGGCCAGTGATGGCGAACCTATGACACGCGTGTCAGAGGTGACACGCGAACTCATTTTTTTGGTTGATTTTTCTTTGTTAAATGGCATTTAAATATATAAAATAAATATCAAAAATATAAGTCTTTGTTTTACTATGGTTGCAAATATCAAAAAAAAATTCTATATGTGACACGGCACCAGAGTTAAGTTAGGGTTTTTCAAAATGCTGACACGCCAAGCTCAAAAGGTTCGTCATCTGTGGACCGAACACTGATGAGCCAAAGACACACGCTCCCTGCCTCGTGGGGCTCACGTCCCCGTGGGGAGACGACAGCCAATGAGGAGAACGTTAGACGCCAAGGAGGACAAGCCCAGCGCCCTCTGCTCCAAGCACCCGCCGAGGGGACAGGGACAGCCAAGACTTCAGGGTGCTGCTAAGAGGTCAGGCTCATTGGCATCTACTGCTCCCTCCTCCCTCTCACCATGATGGTCTAAATTCCCCACAGGTGGAGAGACCGAGGCTGCGGGAACGCTGTGCGCCGCCCGCGGGGCAGGTGTGGGAACGCAGGTGGGCCTCGGGGCCCTCCCTCCAGCCCGGCCTGGCCTCCCTCCTCTTGAGGAAGCGTGTGAGTAATTTTATGTGCAAGTCCCACATGATCAGACACCGGGCTACACTCTGAGTGAGATTAATTCCAAGGTTCGACCAAGTCCCTGGGTGCTATCCTTCCTGGGAAGCTGCCGGGAAGGAAATGAGGCCTGTGTGTCCCTCAGGCCCCAAGTCTCAGGCCCCGAGTCCCAGGGTCCCTGGAGGCCGAGGGTCAGGGAGGGGCTCAGGCGGTCATCGCTCGCCCCTAAATCTCAGCCACCTCCGTGGATGCCCCACATGTACCTGATTCCTCAATGTCCCGCTGCCTGTGATCCCGGTCAGACAGGTTCCTTCACCAGGGCCCCACTCTGCAAATGACTCCATTATCCTCTCAGCTGCCCCCTCCGAGCCTCAAGGCCTCCGCACCCCACAGCCCCCCATGTCCAACCTGGACCTAGGTCCACCCACATCCACACGCCTCTCAAATGTCTCCCTTGTCTCCACGTCTGCAGCCTCCTCCTCAGCCCCAGCTGGTTAGACGCTGCCCTTTCCTGGCTGCAGACTCCTCCTGGGCTCCCCCCACACTGGAATGACCCCCTCCCACCGGCAGGCCAGGTCCGAGCCGGGCACCAGGGGCACCACGTCCCTGGCCCTAGAAGGGCTGCCCTGCCCTGCGCCTCAGTGGAGGTGATTCCCCGAGGGAAAGGGCATGGCCGTGCAGGGCTCTAAGAGCCTGAGTCAAGTGAAGCCAATTAGCTGTGTGACCTTGGGCAGTCTCTGTCCCTCTCTGGTCTCAGGTCTCTTTGTCTCTAAGATGATCAGCCTGCCCTGCCTTCCTCCACTGAGACCAGGTCTGAGAATGAGAGAGAAGCACTTTCACATACACTTTACAGCACTTTACAGCCTTTGGGAATGTCCCCACCACCCGGACCACCCCGCGCTCCTCCGCCATGCACCCCACCTGAGTCCCAGCGCCCTCCTCCGAGACAGCAGGTAGCGGGGAGACAGAACCGCCCGAGGCCAGACAAGCAGCTTTTACAAGAGCCTTTGGTCTGCTGGGGAGTGTGGGACACCCCCCAGAACAAGAGAACGGGGGCCTTGAAGGTCGCACTCACTGTTTGGTCCCCAACACAGGGCCCTGCACACAGCAGGTGCTCAATCAATGCCCTAATGAATGGCGATGCCCCACCACCGTCAGCTGCTCCTCCAATCGCTGAGAACGATGCCCGCAGAGGCCTGCCCGGGCCAGGGGTCAGCGCACTCTCCTGAGGAGGCGGAGCCTGGCCTTGCAGGACAAGGTGGGTGTGACCAGGCAGTGGAGGGAAAGGGCATTCGGGAAAAGGGGCACAGTGTTGGCCAAGGCAGAGGGGCAGGAAGCACATGGAGGGTGGACAGGGCATACGGAAAGACGGTAGAGAGAATCTGGTCAGAGAGCGCCATCCACCCAGCCCCGTCCATGCTCTGAGATAAAGAATACAGTCCCTCCTACTTCACAGATGGGTAGACTGAGGCACAAATGGTTAACTTGTTTCCTCAAGGTCCCACACTCAGGAATTCTAACCCAAGTCAGAGATGCAGAGCCCTTGGGCGTCATCGCTGGCTTTCTCTTCGCAGCAGGTTCTGGAATTTGCGTGCACAGGAATGAACGTGACATGAAATAGGGTTTTCTGTAGTTTGAATGAAAACTGCCCCCTGTGGTATATCCTCCTATTCCTGGGACCTACCGCCCCAGTTCCTGACTTAGGGCCGGGAGAAGGCAGCAGCCTCGGGGAAGAGTGTTCTAGAAGGAGCCTGGACTGCTCTGTGGGACGGACTGGCAGGAGTGGGGGTGAGGAGGGAACAGCCCTTCTGGCCAGGCACTGCCAGCTCAGTTGGGGGTAGAGGAATGGTTCCAACGAGCCAGAACAAGTTACAACGTCAGTGCAGACCTGAGACGAGCCATCCACCCATCTATCCATCCACCCATCACCCATCAATCCACCCATCAATCCACCCATTCATCATCCATCATCCATCCATCCATCCATCCATCCATCACCCATCCACCTATCCATCCATCCATCCATCATCCATCATCCATCCATCATCCACCCATCCACCCATCCATCATCCATCCATCCACCATCCATCCATCCATCATCCCACCACTCATTCAACAAATACTGCCTGAGCCCATAGTCCAATGGAGTTCCATCCAGGGACGCAGGTGATTACAGTCAATGTGGCCGGTGTTGTGATGGGAGATGCGCAGGGCACTGTGGGGGCCCAGAGGAGGCACCTGACCTAGCAAGAGGCTGGGGTGGGGCAGTCAGGGAGGGCTTCCTGGAGGGCATGGCGTCTGACCTGAGACTCAGAGGGCAAGCAGCACCTCGCCAGGCCAAGAGGTAGGGAAGAGCATCTCAGCCTGCAGGAGGCAAACAGCACCTGCCTACCCCAGGGCGAGTGGCCTTCGGGGACAAGACAGCTCAGTGTGGCTGACAGGAGAGCGTCAGGGCAGGGGATGCATTTGCAGAAGAGGGTGGCTGGAGCCAGATCTGCCAGGACCTTGGGAGACACAGTCCAGAGTGGGCTCTGGCCCTAGCCCGTTTGGCTCAGTGGATAGAGTGTCGGCCTGTGGACCGAAGGGTCCCGGGTTCGATTCTGGTCAAGAGCATGTACCTCAGTTGCAGGCTCCAGGCCCTGATCGGGGCCCGTGCAGGAGGCAACCAATGGATATGTTTCTCTCACATCGATATTCCACTCTCTCTAAAAATCAGTGAAAAAATATCCTCGGGTGAGGATTTAAAAAAAGGGGGGTGTTGATTGGGCGGCAGTGGGAGCCCGTCAAGACTTCCAGTGGAGGAGAGATGTGGTGTCCTGTTTACAAAGAGAGCTCAGACGTCTGATCAGGGTGGGCTGGGTGATTCCGACCAGGCTTCTAGCTGAAGACAGTCTAAAAATAAAATGTCTAGGTCTAACATGGAGATGCACTTGCAAAAGCATTAGAAGTTGACAAGAGAGTAAGAAGTTTCCAAATCAAATCTGAGGGGAGAAGAGGAACTGGGAGAAGGGCAGGCACATGGAGGCCTCTTGGCCTCGGGAGCTCGTACAAGCTCAGCGGAGCCTCCCTTGTCAGCTGTGAAGAAGAAGGGGCAGAAGCGAAGGCCCGGGGCCCACCGTCTAAAAGGAGAGCCTCCCACGGTCAGCTGGGACCCCAGGGGCTACCTCCTTGGGGAGGGGGTGATCGGACGCGGACCGGCCCCTCTGAGAACACAGCTGGGACTGACTCAGGTCTTCCAGGGAACCTCAAGCCAGGAAGGGTGGATCGAGACAGGTGTGTGGTTGACGCAAACTGAATTCCTCTGTGGAGGAAGGTGGCTTCATCCATGCCTTAAATTATTCCTGCACTGACTTTTCCAAATACTATGACCAATGCGTGACGAAAACTAGGCCACAGGAAATAAGACACCATGAGAAAACACACACACACCAGATATATACCTGTGAAGTATGTTTCAGACGTTGGAATTAGCCTAAAACAACTATGCTTACTGTGTTTCAAAAAAAAAAAGACAAGTATGAAACATCACCAGAGAATATAAAACTATAAACGGTAACAAAGCAAACTGACAAAAGAACCAAACAGAAGTTCTAGTAATGAACATTACAATGAGTGAAATTTAAAATTCAGAGACTTTGTTTCCTGACCTGTCGGCGATGGCCCCATACATGTTTTGGTTTTGAATCATTCGCTAAACTGCACATTTTTTCACTCTTCCACAAAGCTGTGCGCTTATAATGTATGCATTTCATGCATGTGTGTTATATTTCAAAATAATAAAGCATAAGAAACACTCACTGGATGGGTTTAACAATGGATTAAATGCAGCCGAAGAAAGAATTAGGTCAAAAGAAAATATCCAGAACGCACTGCAGAGAGACAACAAAGATGGGGAAGGGGGAGAGGTTACGAGACAGAGAGGATAGAAAAGAGTTTAAATGAAGTCCCAGGAGAAAGAGAAATGGGCAGAGGCAATGCTAAAGAGATGGAAGCCGGCAATTTTCCAGAATGGATAAAAGGCACCAGGCCATAGTAGATTCAAGACACTGAAAGAGTCCCCGGGAAGATAAATAAAAAGGACCCACACCCCATCCATCTCAGTGAAGCTGCAGAACACCCAAGGTGAGGAGAGGGTACCCCTAACAGCGGCTTAAGGAAAGAGCCAGACTTGCTTTCGAGGGAGCCCTAGTGAGAAGGACAGCTGACTGCTCTGCAGCAACAATGGGAGCCAGAAGCTGTGGGAGGCACTGCCCACTGGAGCGCCGCGTGCACTGTTCACTGGAGAATGACGTGCAGGGGCCAGACCAGAAGCCAGGGAGACGCCGGTGGCCTGGACCCGAGCAGCGGCCATGGGGACGGAGGAGAGTGGGCCGGTGTGGGAGAAGCCGAGGAGGCAGAACCAGCCTTGGTGGTTGGCGGCTTATGATGAGGGGAGGGTGGAGGCAGGGGTGAAGGTCAAGTCTGGCTCGAGGGGCTGCTTGGCCAGAGGGGCCCCATGGAGATGAGACTGGAGAGGAGAAGCAGGTCAGGGAGGGGGTGGACCTGGTTCTGAATGTCAGTCAAGAAAACCACAGCCCTTGGTGCCCACAGAAGAAGAACCTCCTGGCAAAAGACAGCACGACTCCCAGATGAAGAGGCAGGAGGCAGGGAGGGGAAGATCTACAGGCTGGCCGGCCTGCCGAGCACAGCACCCACGGCTCCAGAATGCAACCAGGGAGATGGGAGGCCACAGGCGAGCGCAGGGAGTCCAGGGGCAGGCTGTGCCCTCCCGGCCCGGGATCCAGCCCAGCTTGGCTCACGACCCGGGTTCAGTCAACACCTGCTGTACAGATAAAGGAAGGCCTGCCCCAGAGGCGGGGACTGTGGCTGGCGGCCCCGCGAGGCCAGCACGTTGCCTGCCCCCCTCACCTGCGATTCCCGAACCGTAACTGTGCCTCCTGCAAACTCCCGCGGGCAGAGCACCAAGTTGGGAACCTGAGGCAGTCAGAGGCAAAGACTGGTCGGTGGAGAGACCAAGCCCCCAGCCCCTGCTGCCTGACTCCCTGCCCCCCAGCCCTGTCCTCCCCACCCCCATCCTCCACCCGGCAGAGGGCTTCCACCGAGTTTGCCATTGAGATGGCGGATACATCTCTCCCAGCACAAACGGGAACGCCATCCGCTCAGCCTTGCCAGCGTGGCGTCCTCAGGGGTGCCACCTCCAGAGCGAAATGCACAGCCATTTAAGGACACAGAAAGCCCCTCCTCCCCGAGGGGAGAGCCCCCAGGGGTCCCCAAAGCTTGTGAGGTTGTGGGAGCTGAAGCTCTCGAAGCCTCCCTCTCCTGCCTGCCTCGCGGCTGCTCATTTCCACAGAACGTGGGCTGAGTCTCCACGTGTGACTCACCCCCTCCCTCCCTCCCTCCCTCCCTCCCTGAGTAAATGTCAAGTAACATTAGTTATCGCATCTCCCTCGGCAGCCCCCGCTCCCCCCCTTTTGACGGTGCTGTTTACCTCGCTGGATCAATCAGCATTTGGGGAGAAAAGAGAAACCCTTTTCATCCAATTAATGAAAATTGGGCAGCAGGAATGTGCCTGCTTAAAATTTCACTCCCTGGGCAGGGGGACACCGGAGGCTGGGAGGGGGGCCAGGAGCCCAGCCTCCAGGAGGGCACGGCCACACACATCTCGCAGCAAAGACCCCGGCACCTGGGACTGTCTCCGTCGAATTTGGGGCATCGGTGACCTGGCTCCTGGGACCCTCCCCCAGGCAGCCCTGTGGGGGGAAGACCATGATGCGCCCATTTTACAGAAGCATCAGAGAGGCTGAGCCAGGATTCCACGTGGGGCTGCCCAGCCCCCGAGCAGGGCCACTCAGGCTCTGAGGACCATGAGCGCCAACAACCCCCCCCCCACAGGACCCGAAGCCACGGGGACAGTGTTAGTGCGTCTCATTCGCCGCGCAGGTCCCACGTGCCGCCAAGGGCCCAGAGCGGGCCAGCGGGACGCAGGCTGGGAGGACGGAGCGTGAATGTACAGTCCACAGGGCCTGCCCGCCTGAGAGACGGGGAACAGGCAGGTGACGGCACCTCTCCGGGCCTCAGTTTGCTTGTCTGTCAAATGGGAATTGAATCAGGTGCCTCGTGGGCCCACGTCACACCCCTGGGCCTCATCTCTGCTCCGGGACCTCCCGGCGGACAGGTGCAGGCATAGACTCGCACTCCACCCTGCGCCCACCGTAGTCCTTCAGTCACTGTCTGTGACCACCCCCAAGGAGAGCCCCCCAACGGCGTGCACACTGGGCGGGCAGGGGACCTCTCACCCCCAGGCCCTCCGCCAGGCGGGGCAGGGTGCTGAGAGGAAGGAGGGGGGCCAGCTGCCCTCGTGGTGAGCAGCCCATAGCCCTCCCTGCACAGGTGCCTCCTGTCTCATCCACTGCCCCCCACGCAGCCTCCTGGGGCCCTGCCCCCTGACCATCTGCACGGGGTCCCCCTCGGGCCCTACTCTCAGGGCAGCCCAGGCTCAGACAGGGACCGAAGGCCACAGCCTCGTCAGCCTGTGTGACGACCGCACAGCCGATTGGCCGAGGGGAGCCGAGCGCAGCGGGTGTGCCGAGCCCAGCAGGTAGCGGGCACTCCATTAACTGGACAGCGTGGCGCCCACTCACCTGCTCCGCGCACAGCACGGCTGGGGCACATCCACCTCCCGCCGGGCCGGCGCCCAGGAACGGACGGTCTCCTCGGGCAGACGGACAAGCCCCCCGAGGGGTGAAAAGCCGAGGGACAGGGTCCTGTGAAAGTGGCAGAGTGGGTGGGAGAAGAAAGGAGGGTGTCCCCTGCACCCCTGCCGGAGGGGTTTGGGGAGGGAGGCATGCATGCGCGCAGGCGGACGGGACGCGGCAGGAAAGGCCCTGAGCTGGAGGTGGCATCCAGCGCGAGAAGCCGGAGGGACAGGCAGGGAGGAGGCTGGAGAGGCCAGAGCCATGAGCTCCCCGCAGACCGAGCTCCCGCCAGCCAGGCCCTCGCTGGCCTAGGGGTGATGCCTGGGCTGCTGGAACTTTCCGCAGCACCTGGGCTAGTGAGGCACAGATGTCCTTCCGCCCTGCCAGCAGCGGCTGGGCCTGTGGCAGTGCCTGGCTCCAGCAGGGCACACAGGAGGGACCCCAGCTGTGCCCCAGTTCTGCGTGGCTCCGCCAGGTCCACAAAGGCCCGACAGGGGAGGGAGGCAGCCCCGTGCCAGCCTGGAGCGGAAGCCCCGCCAGTGTCCTGGCTGGGACAAGAGGCGGCGCATCCTGTACCGCAGGCAGCTCTGCCTCCACAGTCGGTTCTGGGAAGCCATGGCTGAGCACCCCCACCCCCCACCCCCAGCCTCCCCACGGGGCAGGCATGTGGAGCCACGGGCATCCACCCTCTCACACGCAGGGGTGCGGCCGTGGAGGTGGGAGAGAGCCTCAGTCAGGCGAGCGAGGCTCTGCTGCAGGAGCAGGCAGCCCGGGCCTCAGAGGCTCCCACACACGTTCTTCTCTCACCAACTGCACGGCCGCGGCTCTGCTCCCACGGTCACTCGGGACACCAGGCCCGGAGGGCTCCCCCACGTGGGGCTCCCCCTCTGGAACAGGGGCCTTCCGAGGGGACGACAGGAAGTCCGCACTTCAGCCCAGGGGGGCACCTGTCACTTGTTTCTCAGCCTGTTGGCATCGCCAGATTTAGCAGGTAAGAATACAGGGTGCCCAGTTACGTGTGAATTCCTGATAAACCGCAAATAAAATGTGAGTGCCAGCCGGTCCCATATAACATTTGGGACATATTTATACTAAAAAGCTGTTCACTGTTTACCTGAAGCTTAAATGTAACTGGGTGTACCGCATTGTATGTGGCAACCCTGATGCCATGTTCCTTATGCCGTGTCCTCCTGAGATCTATCCGCGGCCCCCCAGTGCCTTAGGAGGGATGCACACAGATGCACACGGGATGCACATGGGATGCACACAGGATGTACACGGGATGCAGAGCCTGCGGCGTGGCTCCTGCCTCGGAGCCGTCTCAGCAGGAGAGCCGGTGGAGCCCAGCTGACGTGAGAAATGGAGCGGCCCCTCCATTCGCTCCCCAGGGACCACGCCAGCTCTTTGCCGGGCGCCTCGCCGGGGTCTGGGAGCCCCCCACCCCCACTGCGGCCACCGGCGGGCCCCCGTGAACCTCATCACCACAGGCGCTGGGCCTGGACGCCATCACTTTTTGTTTTAACCCTCCCTCCTTCCACTTCCTCCTCTTCACAGGTGGGAAACCCCTGGTTTTAGACCCAAAGGGCCCAAAATCCACATGGCATTTCCATTGAACCTGCAGTGGAACCCTGGACTTCAGGGCGGTCCCAGAGCGTCGCTGGGCAGAGCTGCCCCGCCTTCACCTCTCGGCAAAGGGCGGAAGCGTGAGCGGCACCGATCTCCCGGACCAGGACCAGCCCCGGGCCTCTCTGCCTTTGGGCTGACAACAGGCCAGCTGGGGGGTGACTGGGGGCCACTGCGGGCATGAGGCCCCAAGAAGGGGTTAGGGCAGCAACAACAGGCATTTACGGGGTGCTGCGTGCTCAGGGCTCACATCCAATCATTCAAGACTTGACCCGAATAGACCTTCCCTCCCCACCAACCCGACAGGCCAGGCCCGTGACCCGTGACCCGGCGCCCTGGGCTTCCCTCCCCCCTCGCCCGGGGCAGGTCACAGTTTCTGTGTTATTGGGGGGATGATGTGCTCAGGTCTGGGGCGGGGCACAGGGCCTCTCCGTGGGCCTTCCCATCGCACGCCTCCTCCAGGGCACCCCAGCGCCTGTCACTTCCTGCAGGCTGAGCCCACCCCAGGCCACAGCCATGCGGATGCGGAGGATGGAGGGGTCAGGGAGGAGGCGGAACTCTCAGATTTTCTCCCAGCCTCCCAAGGGCCTCCAGAGAGGTGGTTATATAAGGTTCCTTTGTTTGTGTGTGTGTGTGTGTGTGTGTGTGTGTGTGTGTAAAGGCAGATTTTTTAAATACTAAGAAACGCCACGCAGGGCAAATAACGGGTGAACTGCCTGTGGACAGGGCAGGTCCTGAGCCACGGAACCCGGCCTCCCCGTGGGCAGGGGCTGGACCATCCTGGCACTGCCGTGTGCCCAGGCCAAGCTCGGAGCCCG
The DNA here is from genome assembly GCF_000412655.1 of Myotis brandtii. Classification (NCBI taxonomy): domain Eukaryota; kingdom Metazoa; phylum Chordata; class Mammalia; order Chiroptera; family Vespertilionidae; genus Myotis; species Myotis brandtii. The sequence continues at coordinate 360,296 of NW_005370657.1, forward strand.
ACAGGAGGCACCCGGCAAATATTTGCAAATTTAGCAAAAGAAATCAAGGAGATGAAAGGAGGGGACATGGGCCAGGATTGGGGGTGACAGGAGGGAGCCTGAGAGAGAAGCTGGGAGGGGGCTCCTGAGTGAAGGGGGCTTGGCAGGAGGCGGGGCTCGAAATCAGGAAAACTGCTGAGTCAAACCGTCTTTGAAAAGGCCCCAGATTGTTCATCTAAGCCCTCTTCTTGCTCAATTTCAGTTCAAGCGGCTGCAAATATTTGAAATGAGTAATTTCTCCTGATGAAGAGGGTCTGATTTTGATTCTGCCTCATTTCCGTGGAGATTTAGGGGAGCACCCAGAGGAGAGGGGTTGAGTCTGCTGTCAAGCAGCTCCGGGCCGGCCACCCTCTCTCTCCCCCAAGCTGCCTGCTGGTCCCGCCCGCACCGCCCCAGGGTGAGGACTCTGGGGAGAGGAGGCCGGGCTGGTGCACCGGGACCAGGGACAGGCCTGGGCCACCCCTGAGCCCTGGGCCCAGCAGCAGAGGGGCCCCATCAGGGCACAGAAGCAGCCGGGCGGCCCCAGGCCTGCGTGAGCTCCCTCCCGGCCCTGCAGCCTCCATGGGGCCTCAGGCCTCTGGTCTGCTGTCTCCCCCGCCAGCCCTGGCCCCTGGCCTCCAGGCTTCCTAGCCAGTCCCTGAGCTCCGGCCCTTCCTCCGCACGGAGGCATAAAGCAGCTGCCAGGGTGTTCACGGGCAATGCAGTGCGTGTGTGCTGGCACCTCTGCACTCCGTGAGCTCCAGGCTCGGGCACAGGCCCCCCGCACCTGCCCTCGCCCCCACACAGCCGGGGGATCCTGGTAAAACCTATGTCCCTTGGGGTCACACCCCGACTGACAACCAGCAGTGGCTTCCTGGAACAGCCCTCTGCCCACCCCCCACCCCCAAGAGCCGAACCTAGTCGCCAACAGCCACGCCTGTTCCCCATTCCCGAAGGGCAGAGCCTAGCTGGGTGATGGAGCCTCGCCCTAAGGTCCGAGCCCAGCCCTGAAGACCCGACATGACATTGTCCCAAAGGGAAGAGCCCACCCCAAAGAGCCCAACCTGCCGCGAAGGGCGGAGCCTCGCCCAGAAGACGTGAACCTGGTTCTAACACCTGCGCCCACCCCGAAGGGCAGAGCCCAGCCCGAGGATGGAGCCCGGCCCGAAAGGCCGACGGCCCCTCTCCTCCCGCTCACTGGCCGTGCCCTGCCCTCAGCTCTGCCCACCACCGCGGCTCACTGCCCTGGTTGGGCCCTTCCCGTTCGGTCTCAGCCCCAGTGTTGGCGCCCCTTGTGAGCGGCGGTTCTCATTTAGACGGAATATGTATGTTTGCCTGTGGCTGCCTAAGAGACCCAGCGATTCTTTAAAAGCCAGCGGCAGGGATTACGGCGCCGGGAGCCGGGAGCCGGGAGCAGAGGTGGGCAGGCCTCCCCTGGGAGCACATCCTGGTTCTGAGCTTGAACCACTTGAATGCCCCATGTAGCCACACACAGAGGCGGACCTAAGCGGACGGATGCATTTTTAAGGATGTCTCTCCTGCCTGGAGAGCCCCTGCCTGGGACCTCGCTGAAACGGCCCCTCCGTCCTTCTGTTCGGCCACAGCCCATCACTGACCGCCATCATTTCCGCGCGTTTGATTGGTTATCGTGTGTCCCTCCCACTGAAATGTCACCTTGTGAGCTCAGGGCCCTGTCCTGTGCCGGCGCCACGTCCGAGACCCCCGGGGAAGAGTGAAAATCGCCAGAGCCGCTCCCCCCGCCCGCTGTGCGCACCTTACACACTGCCAGGGCCCGGAGCCGGCAGCCAGGACTACACCTGCGCTCCACAGGGGCTGGGTGGATGTTTGTCGAATGAGTCGAGCCACCGACGTCTACAACACATTTTCATAGATGGACCAGCCCTGGTCGCATGGGTCAGGGGTCAGAGCAGGGGTCCTCAAACTTTTTAAACAGGGGGCCAGTTCACTGTCCCTCAGACCATTGGAGGGCCAGACTATAGTTTAAAAAAAAACTATGAACAAATTCCTATGCACACTGCACATATCTTATTTTGAAGTAAAAAAACAAAACGGGAACAAATACAATATTTGTATTTGCATGTGGCCCGCGGGCTGTAGTTTGAGGACCCCTGGGTTAGAGCATCCGCCTGCGCACCAGAGGGTCGCGGGTTCAATTCCCAGTCAAGGCACGTACCTGGGTGGCGGGTCTGATCCCTGCCCCTGGTCAGGGTGCCTGTGGGAGGCAACCAAAAACTGAGACATCAATGTTTCTTTCTCACCCCCTCTCCCCTCCCCCCTCCCTTCCACTCTCTAAAAAACATATAAATAAATAGATGAACATATACCTTCCAGAGGGACAAGCAAAGCTTTTTAGGATGAAAACAGCCAGAAGAGCTCCTGGTGCAGAGTAGATATTCAACGCACGGCAGCGACTCTAGTTATGACTAAAGTGTAAATGACTTACCGGGCTGGACCGCTTTCTGTGAGCAGGAGGAGGCAGTGCGGCCAGGAGAGCCCTGAGGAGAGAAGAGGAAACAATTCTAGAGACACGGTGCTTCTCCAATGACTGTACCATTCCCTTTTCCTTAAAAAAATACGTCTCCTCCGTGGGAGTCTCTGCTAACGTTACCCAGGAGCCCCCGTCAGAGAAGCTAGACATTCAGACGAGTGCTCAGAAAGCCCACAGCCCCCCAGGGCCCAACGGGGCCACATCGAGGTACTGGGAGGCGGGAGAGCAGGGAGGAACAGCCTCTCACTCCACCCCC
>NW_005370657.1:363219-377197 GCF_000412655.1 Myotis brandtii
CCCTCCCACCACCCCACCTCCAGCAGCCCTGAGAGGCCACAAACACAGATGGAAAGAACTCAGCCTCTGGAATCTGACTGCCCTGGGCCCTGTCCCAGCTCCGACCTCCCAGCGCGTTCTATGCCCCAATCACCTTGACCTATTTCATCCTCACAGCGTCTTTGGGAAGCAGGTGTGCTACTGCCCATTGCACAGCTGGGGAGGGTGAGGCCAGAGGACGGCCTGCTCAAGATGGCACTGCAAGCGCGTCCCAAGCCAGGAGTCCGCCAGCCTGTCCGTGCCCCGTCCCCACAGCGAACTGCCTTGGGCCAGGTGCGCCACCCCGGAGCCTCAGTTTCCCGATCTGTAAAGTGGGGAGAACAGGCTCCTATTCAAGTTTATTGTGAACATTAAATCCCTTAAACAGTGTCTCACAGGTTTGACTAAGGGGGAGGGGGCTCATCCGACGTTCTCCTTCTCCCAGGAAGCCCTGTGTCAGCCCCTCACTGGGGTGACAGCCTGGGGCGGGCCTCCCTCCGGTGAGTGGGATGAGGGTGGGGTGCTGGGAGCCCTGCAGGGGCGAGGGGGGGGGCTGGAGAGCAGCAGGGACTGCACCGCAGGGAGGGTGCCTGCTGCCCACAGGAGCCTGCGCACGAGGGTGGGGAAAGCGGGAAAGCGACCCCTCCCAGCCTTTGTGCCTTCCTTGCAGGGCTGGTTTTTGTTTTTCGTGTGTTTTTTTAAATCCAGCCACTCTGCGGTCCCATCCGGGGCCTCCTGCCTCCTCCCGCCTCCTCCTGGTGGTTGTCACACGGCAGACATTTTTAGTGGTGACAGCTGGCCCTGTGGAACTCGGCTGAGTGCGGGAAGGTTTTTAAAAAGGGAGTGAGCCAAACCGCCGCCACTTTAAATAGCAGCGCGGCGTGGAGAGGCGGGAGCGTGCGCGGGAGCCCGGCCGGGCCCCCATGCTCAGGCTCCATGCGATGCGGGGAGGCCCGAGCCGCGAGGACCCCGGAGCTCAGTGGTCCCAGCTCCACGTCTGACCGAGGGAGACACTGAGGTCCAGAGGGAGCAGATGTCACACCGTCATCTTCTCCAAGATCACGTGTGACACATCGAGAAACATGCTTATTTTTACACGAGAAAAGCTCCAGTTAATAATAATATCTACTCATTCGTGGAATTACTTACTACATGCCGGACTCTAACGTAAGCATTTTCATATACAGAATATATTTTTAAAATGTATCATCGCAGTTAATGGGCACGACAATCCTGTGTCGCGGGTACTATTATCGTTTACATGGGCTGGTCTGCTTCTGCCACAGTACTGCTTGCTAACAAACAACCTCGCCAATCAAGCGAATTGCCACCTCTCTCTTCCTCTCTTGCAGGTCAACTGGGGTGCTCCTCCTGCATTCTGTGGGTCGCCTCAATGTAGCTTGAAGCCACAGTGACGACCCAGGTGAGCTCCACAGGCGTCTCCTGCTGGGACCATGGGCTCCTGGGACATGTTTGTTCAGGAGCACGTGCCAGGGGCTCAAGCAGCCAAGTCAAAAGCCCAACCAAACGGCAACCGAGGCTTTGATCAAATCCGTTCAGATCAGACTGGCCAAAGCGGGTCACTGGCCAAGCCCACACTCCGTGGGCTGGGAGCGCCCTCTCCTCACTGAGGTGGGAGGCCCTGCAAAGTCCCTGCAAAGTCCCCCGGCAAAGAGCAGGGGTGCATCTGTAATCCCACCACAGGAGGGAACTAAAACGTGAGAGTAAGGCCCCCTCGACCCCCTAGGGGTGTCACAGGTGAGAATCAGAGCCTCGCACAGGCACGGAAGCGGCCCACGGTCCCCTGCTGGCCAATGTGATTCCAGCGGGGATTCGGACCCAGGCTGTCTGACGTCAAAAGTGCTCTGCCCTGCCCTGGTCGGTTCGGCTCAGTGGATAGAGCGTCGGCCTGAGGACCAAAGGGTCCCAGGTTCGATTCCAGTCAAGGGCACATGCCCAGATTGCAGGCTCCAATCCCCAGTAGGGGGTGTGCAGGAGGCAGCCGATCAATGATTCCCTCTCATCATTGATGTTTCTCTCTCTCTCTCTCCCTCTCCCTTCCTCTCTGAAATCAACAAAAATATATTGTTTTTTAAAAAAAACTGCTCTGCCTCCACAGGTTGTCAAGCAAGTACCTGATACATAATAGGTGCTCAATTAATTATCAGTTCATTGTTAAAGTGTACACTTTAAATAGGCTCACTTTATTGCATATCAATTATACGCAATGAAACCGTTAAATTGTGTTTAAAAAGAAACTTTCAAGAAAAAAAAAATCCGTTGCTGAATGAAATGCTAGAACCTACGCAAGGGCCTATGAAGAACATCAGCAAAGGGCTGGAGCTCAGCACTCAGGGTGAGAACCAGGAGGGCTCCAGTGACCTCCACAGGGACTGGCCATGGACGGGGGAGGTCGGGCCCACATGGTGAGGCTGCGGAGAGGCCAAGGCGAGAGCCAGCAGGGATGGCCGCCCTGAGCGGCCAGAGGTAGGGAGAGAGGTAGGCCCACTGCTTGCTGGGACCTGTGCCAACCCCGTCCACACACTGAGACTAAGAGAGCAACACGCCCCTCAGTGATCGCCGGGGCTACGGGGTCAAGGGGAGGGTCAAGGCTGCGGCCCAAGGTCAGTCCCATTGTGAAGGCTGCCCTTTCACCTCTTGCGCTGCAGAAGTGACCAGTGGGAAGTAGGGAGCTTCTAGCCCTTGCCCAGTGGAGCCCTTCCAACCCTCTGCTTTGTGACCCAGAATCCAGGCTGCACGTTGCCGCAGAACCTCAGCTTCCTCCCGGGTCAAGGAAAAGGTGAGCGGGAAGGTGGTGGGTACAGGGACAGGGTGGACCACTGTCCTACCTGCCCCGGACCCTGGACCGCCTGGTGCCCAAGCAGAGAGGAGGTGCCGCTGACAGATGAGGAAGGAGGGACACACGGGCTGTCTGCTCCTCACAGCCCTCGAATCCCCGAGTCCAGAGAATCCCGGGCAGCCAGCTGCTGGCCGCCCAGCAGGAGAACGCCGGAGGGAAACGCACGGCGAGAAGGCCTCTTCCCCAAACAGGAACCCGAACCCCGACCGGCCCCAGACCCGAGGCCGACTTACAGGAAGCACAGGGAGCGGAGAGCAGCCAGGAGCCCGTGGGGCAGTGGGCGAAACCCGGACCGAGCGAGGCTCTCCCGGACCAACGCAGACACGGGGCAGGGAAAGCAGCACGGGCGGGGGCTACTGAAGAGGAGATTTCCAACACCTCAGCTTCGGCGCGTGGCCCCACTCAGATCCTGACTCCAATGGAAATGATCACATGTGGGCGTGTATTGTGTATATTTTATATGATAGGAATCATGTTAAATACACAAACATAATTACATATTAAACATCGAGCACATGAATGCACTAATTACATTAAATAAAACCATAATAGAGCTATGTATCAGAGCTGTATGTTCTATTTATATTACCAGAGCTATATGTTATGTTTATGCGATGTACTTATAAACTGAGACCACTGGAAATCCGGTGACACCACCTATGCGTTTTCAGTATGTAAATGTGTGAAATACACGTATGTATATATCACACGCTGAGACAGGAATGGGTGACTTGGGTCTGTAGGTGTCATGACTTGCTGTTACGTCTTGAAAGACCCACCATTTCCAGCTCTGCAGGCTGACGGCTTCCGGGTGAGACAATATGATGCCTGGTCTCCGCTTCCCAGTCGGCAGGGAGGGGAGGGGCGGAGACAGCGGTGAAAGGAGACGGTCATGAGTGACCACTGGTCCTGCGGGGTGATGGACGCACGGGGATCGTTATACCATTCTCTCCGTTTTTGCTAAGTGCTTGAACATTTCCATCGTGAGACGTTAAAACTAAATAACTCCCATAATAGAAAAACTCAAAGGTTTTTTTTTGGTAAAACGCACACCGCAGAATCGACCCTCCAGCCGCGTCCAGGTGTGAGCTCCGCGCAGTAAGGGCACCGCCACCGCCGCCGAACAGCCGTCGCCACGCCCGCCACCGCGCTTCATCTTGCAAAACTGAAACTCTGTCCCCATGAAACACTCACCCCCATTCTCCCTCCCCAGCCCTGGCACCCCGCATCCTCCTTTCTGTCGCTGTGGATCTGACCACATGGTTGGAACCTTCCAGCATTTATCCTTCCGTGTCTGGCTTATTTCACTGAGTGTCATGTCCTCGGGGTCCATCCCTGTGGTAACGTGTCAGCATGTCCCTCCTCTTCACTGCTTGCGCCATATTCCGTTGCGTGGGTAGACTACATTGCTCACCCATCACCCGTCGACGGACACCTGGCTGCTCCCACACGTTGACTATTGCGAGTGGAGCTGCCGTGGCCATGAGTGGACACATATCCGGTGGCTTTAAAATTTCTCTAAGAAGATCATCATGGTGGCCATCCCTTCCAAACCAGAGTGTGTGCAGCCAGATGGTCCCCTGACACCCCTCGCCTAGGACCCGCCCCCTCCCCGCGCCTGGGGGGTAGGCATGGGGGACTGTCCCAGGAGGAGATGCCACCCTGGGGCTTCTTATACCATCCTCTCGGAGGCCATTAGGGGGTGACCTGTCCCGCCCACCCCCACTGGGCAGCTGTTCCAGCCACACCCGACTCCCATGAGGACGCCTGGCCCCTCCAGCTCCGACTGCCCTGATTCTGGAGGGAGGTCTCCCTCCAGCACGAGGGGAGGGCACCGCATCCCACAGTGTGCACTTGAGGGGCACGGAGTCATTTAGTGATAAATTCCAAAGCACCTGACCCAGATGGCTCAATTGGTTGGAGCGTCATCCCATATACCAGAAGGTGGGGGTTCGATTCCCGGTCAAGGGCATGGACCTGGGTTGCAAGTCCCATCCCCGGTCAGGGCATGTGCAGGAGGCACCCAATCGATGTTTCTCTCTCTCTTCCTTCCTCTCTCTAAAAATCAGTCAAAAGCAGCACCTCCTCTTCCTCCCTCCCAATAATGATGATAGTAACAAAAACAATAATGGCCTCAATCGAACGTATGCACACCCCGCGCAACCCTGGGAGGCAGCTGGCTTTGCAACCGCTTTACAGACAAGGAGCCGGGGATCAGAGAAGAGACGCCCCCGGCCCAGCGTCGTGCAGTGAGAGCCGAGCGGGCCTGGCAGGTCCTGAGCTGTGTCCCCGACACTTCGCTGCTGCCTTCCGCTCTAGGCGTGGTCTCCACATTCAGCCGCCCGCACCGCGGCCTCAGGAGCTGCTCCAAACCTGCGTCCCTGGCCCCCCCTGGGCCCCGCTGCAGGGGACCTCGGAGCTGGAGGGGCCAGGTCTACCTTCACCAGCCCGGGAGATCCCGATGCAGCCAGACAGCAGGCACTGGGGAAGCCATCTGGTTTCCATGGTATCAGCCCCAAATCCCACCAAAGGGGTGAGCATTCGGGTGGAGACATTGCCGTTCTGCAGGAGCCTGGGAGCCCCACTGGGGAAGGGCCTCTGCGGGGCAGGCCCCCGGGTCCCCCCTCCCCGTGGTCCCGCACACCACACCGCGTTTACCTGAGCTATTCAGGCCCCCTCCGTTTCAGCACAAACGTGCAGTTCCCACCAGAAGTGTGGGGGGGGGGGGCGGTCAAAGACCAACACTTGCCATGTGTCCCAGTCTCTCCTCAGAGACGAGGCCCCCACGCCATGAGAGACATTTCTCCTGCCCTCTGGCTTGCACTTTTGAAGGGGTAAATGATTGGCTTCCTATTTTTTATTAATCAGAGACACACCACAGCCAGCCAGGCCTCTGGTCTGGGGACGAGGCCACAGGAGATGCCGTCCTCACACAGAGCACAGACCCGCCGCTCCGATGGGGCTCCGAGGATTCATTCCCGATGGGCTCTCTGCCCAGAAGGCCAGCGGCCCGCGGTGCCAGGGAGGGCGTCCAGGTCCGGGCAGAGGGGATGGAGAACAGGCCGAGAGCAACCTGTCAAGGTCCCCATGGAAGCAGAGCCCAGGTGCCCTCAGCACTGAGGCCCGGGCCTCCGCCTCTCCCTTCAGACGTGACCGGAGTCCGGGAGCATGTCCCCTGGGTCTGCGGGCTTCAGGGCCAGAGGGGGGAACGCCAGAGCCGTGACGCTACCAGGGCTCGTTTTCACCAGCAGAGCTCCAAACAATCGGCCGCTCCCGCCCACAGGCAACCTCCTGGGCCTGAGGACCCCCAACATCTGGCTGAGTCCTTCCTGTTTCTGCCACATCTGGGTGGGGGAGGGTGTGAAAATGACCCTCCCCCACTTTCCAGGGCTGGTCCCTGACAGTTGAAGAGTCTGAGGGGGAAAGGGCTGCTCTGGGATCTCACACAGAAGCTCATTGGGAAGACATTTGCTGCATCTCAGTTTCCCTCCCAGTAGCCAGGGTCCTGTGCCTTCCCCCACCCCCACTTCCTGCCTGACTCCGGGGACAGCCCCTGCCCCCAGGGAGCAGCCAGGACCTGGAAAGAGGGTCCCTGGGCTCTGCCACTGACCCCTGGTCAAGCTCGGGCCAACCATCCTGCCTGAGAAACCATCACCCATTCATTCCAGACCCAATGGACTGTGGTCCCAGGTCATTCAGATGCTGGGACTGGGCTCACCAGCTCTCTCACATGCCCCCTCCCCGCTTGCTCTCTGCCCTCCAGCCTCCCCCCTTGGGCTTCTCCAAAAGCCCCAACTCCCCTCTGGCCCCAGAGCCCTCCCTTGTGCTGTTCCTCCGCAGGGGACCCCTTCCCTTGCTCCTGACCTGGCCATCCCAGGCCCCGTCTGCATGTCATGGTCCGGGACCTCATTCAGACCCCTGTGCCGCCCCCCCTGGACTCGGTGGGGGTCATCTGATGTGCTATTAATGGATGCATGTCTCACGCCCTCCCTGACTGTCACTGCTGTACCCCAAAGCCCCAAAGGGCCAGACACACCGTTGACAATCACTTAGCGGAAGCGGGAAGGGTTTCAGTGAGATCTCGGGTTTTAAAGCAGGATCAGACGCCCAGGGGGCTGACGTTTGTGAGGAGGGTGGGGGGGGGGTCACCCTTAAGGGGCTCCCAGGAGAACGCTAAGGGGCTGTCCAGGGATCCCACCCTCCACCCCCCAACCGCAAGCCCGGCGGGCAACAAGCTGCCCAGCTGCTCTGCACACACCCGGCTGCAGCAGGGGGGCAGTTACCTAAACTACAACTCCCATCATGCTACACTCCACGGAACCGCCCCTCGCGGCCTTCTGGGGATTGTAGTTCTCCTCACAGGGGTACGGCCTGAAGACTAGGGAGTCTGGGCTTCTCTAGGGGAAATCGGGAGCCTCCGCAGCCAGCTAGTGGGGAGGGCTGAGGGCGCTGGCTGCCTGCTGCCCGGCTCGGGCTCCTTTCACTCCAGCAGCTGTCTCTCCAGCTCATTCTCCCTCATCATCATCACCATCACCATCACCACCATCATCACGACAGCTACTCTATTTGCTGAGCACCTACTCTGTGCCCGGCCCTGGCTCCAGCAGATGTCTCTCCAGCTCATTCTCCTTCATCATCATCACCATCACCACCATCATCACAACAGCGACTCTATTTGCTGAGCACCTACTCTGTGCCCGGCCCTGAACTAATCGCTGGGAGGACAGAGACGAGACAGACAGGGTCCCCGTCTTTGCTGGCACACAGTCCGGGCAGGGAGACAGGCCTGGGACCTTGAACCGCGCACATGCTTAATTACTTGTGCCGGGTCCAAAGCGGGCAGCCTGCAGTCTCATAGCAGCAGCGAGAGGGAAGGTGATGGTGACGGTTTTCTGAGCCACAGACAGACACACACAGAGGGCAGACAACCGGCTGGAATCTTTGAAATTCAAAGGGTGAATGTGATGGGTGTGATGGGGAAATCCGGAGCCATCCTGCCAACTCCCTCATTCTCTCCGAGAAATTAGCCCAGGGAGAGAGGGGCCTGGCCCGAAGTCACCCCGCAAGTCAGGAGAAGCGGGTCCAAGGAGGCAGCCCTCCATGGTAAACCCCCCAAGGACAGGGCCTGGGCCTGTGTATCTTCTAGAGGCCTCTCCGCCACACACACTCACACACACACACACACACACACACGCACACACCTACACACACACACACACACACACACACACACCCTCACTGAGCCTCGCACACGGGGTGTGAGGAAGAGCTCCAGGGGCAACGGCACCCAATGGTGTCCTCCCTCGATGTGGCGGAGCCAGCCCCTCCCGTCAGGCTCTCACCTTCTGAGCCTGTTTCCCCATCAATGGAAGGACACCCACCACGCGGAGTAGTTTCAGCAGAGAAACCGAGGTGATGGCTCTGAGCCCGGCGCCTACAGCAGGAGGGCCAGTGTGAGCACTTTCCTTCCTGGGCCCAGTGCAAGGCTGTGGGCCAGCAGGAGTCAACCAGGCCACCGGCCACCGGCCACCACTGAGCACCCACGGGCACAGCTGCAGGGAGCGGGGGACGCGAAGGAGAGAGGTAGGCGGGTCCCAAGCAGGGCAGCCTGCAGTCTAATGGCAGGGGCTAGAGCAGGGGTGGGCAAACTTTTTGACTCGAGGGCCACAATGGGTTCTTAAACTGGACCGGAGGGCCGGAACAAAAGCATGGATGGAGTGTTTGTGTGAACTAATATAAATTCAAAGTAAACATCATTACATAAAAGGGTACGGTTTTTTTTTTTTTTTAGTTTTATTCATTTCAAACGGGCCAGATCCGACCCGCGGGCCGTAGTTTGCCCACAGCTGGGATAGAGGGAAGGTGATGGTGACGATTTTCTGAGCCAAAGCCGGTCTCTGAGGAGTTAGAGTTTAATCGGAGCCCCGGGGGCTCCCCAGCCGGCGCCCACGGAGAACGTGCGTCCCCTCGGAGAGCATCACGGGGCTCAGCTCAAACAGTAGCACTCAGCACACAGCTGGCCACGGAGACACCGTCCCTGGCTCCCTGGAGACTCAGATGGGTCCACGCCCCTCAGCCTTTCCCGGCCACCCCTTGACCTTCTGCCCAGAATTCACCAAACCTCCCACCTCGGGGCCTTGGCAGGCCTTTGGCCAAAGCTATGGGTTGGCATCCCCAAAGGCATCCCAGTCCCTTCTGCCTTTCCCTCCTCCGCCTGGGGGCCTTGGCAGGCCTTTGGCCAAAGCTATGGATTGGCATCCCCAAAGGCATCCCAAAGGCATCCCAGTCCCTTCTGCCTTTCCCTCCTCTACTGCAGACACAAGCCAAGTTTTAAAGCTCGACTTTCCCAGCCTTCCTTGTAGTCTGAGGTGGCCACGGAGCCCAGGCCAGCCACGGAGATGGAGCACAAGTCCGTGGGGAGCAGCTCCTGTTCTGAATGAAGAGGAGTCAGCCTAGGCCGGTAGCTCGGTTACTTAGAGCATCGTCCCAATACGCCAGGGTGTGGGCTCAATCCCCAGTCAGGGCCTGCCTCTCTCTCTCTCTCTCTCTCTCTCTGACAACAGTGAAAAGCAAGATAGAAACAGCCAGGGTGCACGTGTCACTTATAAGCTACTGTATGGACTTGTGACTACTCACCCAGCCTCACTGTTGTCTAAGTCAAAACCCCCGTCTGCGCAGCCGCTGCAGTAGCGCTCCTTTCTCTGCAATGAACACGATGTGATGACACATGAGCGGCTGCTGCTGAGCTCACATCTGACTGCCCGCCTTGGGGCTCACTGCGCTCCAGCCGCTGCACTGGCCTCCCTGGGCTCTTGGACCAAGCGGAGCTCATCGCTGCCCCAGGGCCTTTGCACTGCCCACATCTACAGGTGGCTGGCTCCGCCCACCCTCAGGTCTCAGCTCAACTGCCACCTCCTCCAAGAGGCCCTCCGTGCCCACCGCACAACCTGAGGGAGCCGCCCAGGCGCCTCTAGCACTGGCATGGCTCCGCCCACCCTCAGGTCTTAGCTCAACTGCCACCTCCTCCAAGAGGCCAACCTGAGGGAGCCGCCCAGGCGCCTCTAGCACTGGCCCTGCTCGTTTCACCATGTTCCTCTTGCTCTCTGATACTTCACATGTGTTTCTTCATTTGCTTATTAGACAGAACGTGAGCTTCCCGGGCGAGGGTCGGGATCCTCGCTCCCGTTACTCGCCTCTATCCCCAGTGCGAGGCGCATAGTAGACACTCACTCACGGTGTGTTGGATTAGCTAATTAATGTGTTAATTAACGCTGCTCCCCTGCCTGACGTGCTCTCTCCCTCTTGGCTCGGGAACGGGAAATCCCACCCTTTCTCCCAGCCGCCCCTCCCGGGAAAGCCTTCCTGGTACCACGGGACATGGGCCGGGACAGGGCTCGCTCCTGGGCCCATGACATCCGCCCAGCGTCCTCCCCCTCTGCCTGTCACTCTCAGGGTTGCAGGGTAGCGGACACCGTCATCTGTTCGATGTCATTCCCCTCCAGGAACTGCCTCCTTCGCTCCCTGTTCCCAGCCAGTGCCTGGCACAGCCAGACATGCTTGCTGAACGAATGATGGAAGGAAGGAATGAGTGAGCCGCTTGCTGACTGTGTGCGAGGCAGGGGCAGGGGCTGCTTTGATGTCTTAGTTCACTGTCCTAGCCTAGATCTGCGTCCCCAGGGCAGGGACCACCCAGGCCCCGTCCTCCCCGCCCCCCGCGACCAGGAAAACAAAATCAAAGCTGCGTGTCGGGTTCAGATGTGCTTTGCGCTGAACAAAGGGGCAGCTGGCGCTTCTGCCCAGACAGGCGCCGGCATCAGCAACGCCGAGCGAGCGAAGCCAGCCTGGCTGCACAGCCAAGGGGCTCGGAGCTGGTTCTCGGCAAGAGTGTGCCCTTCCCGGCTCCCCAGCCTCCGTCCTCTCCCCCAAATAGCAGCGCACGCCCGCAGCCTCGCGCGGAATGCGTCGTCTCCGATGCACTTCATAAACACTGGCTCGTTAGCAGAGCAGCCCCTTGACACCCGAGGCTGCTCCCTGGGTGCCTTCTGAGTCATGCGCCAGAGTTCACCGACGAAAACAAGTTTTTCCCATGGAGCGACGTGGCTCCACAGCCAAGATCACTGCGTCTCCTCTCAGGGAAGGAAGGAAGGAGGAAGGAGGAACGCCGCCTCTGGCCAGCACCAGCCGAGCCGGGCGGCTGTCAGCTCCAAGGACAGGGGAGCCGGGGTGCCAGGCTCAGGGAGGTGCCACCAGGTGCGTCTGTCCCTGCCTGGGGCCTGAGCCCTCCATGGGGCGTGGTTGCAGGAGCGTGGCCCCCAGCAGCCTGGCACCCCTTCCTGCACCCCCCTGCCTCCCGCCTGCCTGACCCCCTGCCTTTCCACCCCCGGAATTCCCCACCACCACCATCCTACCCCACACAGCATAGCCCAGGACCCAGGGACCACTCCCTCCGGATAAAGGAGAGGTGGTGCCGGCACCTGGGGCAGGGGGGCCGGCTGACCTGGATTCAAACCCAGACCTGCCACTTACAGCTCGGGGACCTGGGAAGCGACGGGACGGTGCCCGCCTGTACGACGGGGCCATATTGGCACCGCCCCCTCGGGTGGGCTGTGCGTCTCTGTGAGGTGATGTGTGGGAAGCTCCTGGCACCTGGGAGTTGGCATCGTTCTCAGCAAAAGGGGCAGCTGCCAGCCCCTCTGGCTTCTGACGCGAAGGTGGGGCAGAGGCCTCCATGTAGGGACCGCGGTCCCTGCACCACTGAAGCGCCCCCCCGAGGAAGGGGCCGGCAGCCTGCTCCCGGAGGGAGGGCCTGGGCTTGGCCGTCCCGCCTGCACCCCCCACACCATCGCATCCACAGAAGAGGCATTTCGTAAAGGCCCGGACTGAGCGCCCAGAGAACCCCACGTGAACCACCGCAGCAGCCAGCCCGGCTCATGGCACAGACCCCGGAAACGCTGCTCCCTAGAAACGCCCCCCCTTTGTCCCAACAAATATCGATGGAGCCTCTACTGTGCGCCAGGCACCGCGCCGGGCACAGGACGCCGCCTCCAAGGAGGCACGCGAGGGCTGGGGTCCCTCCAGGGCGCATGCCAGCTGCTTCCTGCTCCGTTCTACAAGGAAAAGGCCCGCGTCTCTGTGGCCCCCCAATGCAGCCCCTCGAGGACAGAGACCACCTGGGTGTCCATGTCACCCTGTCGTCCTTCCTAAGAGAACCTCGGTTTTGTTCAAATGGGCAAATAGGCTCAGATAAAAACAGGCACCTCCCAGACTCCTTTGCAGCTAGCGGGGCGCTGGACCCCCTTTTGGCCGGTGAGATGGAATGAGGGGTCTCCTGCTGGGAATGAATGTCTAGGAAATCAGCTGTTTCCCTGGATAAAGAGAGGACATCGCCCTTCACTTCCCCCCAATCTTCACACCCGTCTCCCTCCCTGGAACGCTGTCACGACGCCTCGGGGCAGAGCAGCCATTGGGAGCCACGAGGATGCGAGCCGTGTGCGAGGGAGAGTGGAGGCGGAAGCCAGAAGGGCCTCCCGGAGGCCGCGGCTCCGCTGCCGCTGCAGGGCTGTCTGTTCCATGCTTAGGCCGCGGCGGTTCTGTGACTCATCACCAGGCCGCCAGAGAGGCCGTCACGGTTCCCAGAACAGAGCCGCTGCCTAGCAAACATGAGTCAGGGACAGAGTGAACGGACGACGACGAGGCCGACCAGGCCTCTGAGGGGCCGACAGCCCTGGGACTGCAGCACTGGACACGCACACTTGATCCCAAAAGAAAATGTTAGAGAATCCGTCAGAGTGAGGAGACCTGGGTCCTGGCCAGCCCTCCCTGGACCACGCTGCGGAGCCCCGAGCAGGGTCCTGGCCTCTCTGGCCTGTTTTCCCATCTGAAAGCTGGTCTGGGCGCCAGTGGTCGTTGGGTGGGTCTGCGAGGGGAGCAGCCAGATGCCTGGGCAGCGGCCCCATGACTCTCCTTTCTTTGTGGTGGGGGAGGAAGGGGCTCTTCTCACCTTCACATCCAAATCCCACGGACGGGACCACAAAGCACGAAGCTGCGGGCTGGTGGTGATCCGGGAGGGGCTGGCCTCGAGGACCTCAAGCCTGCGCCCAGCGCCGTGTCCTCTCAGAACCTTCACACCCCGAGCTGGGTTGTTCTGATCCCTGTTGAACAAATGAGGGACCGAAGTTAAGGTTACACAGCTTGGCCTAAGTTACAGGGTGAGCACGAGCAGGGAGGGCCAGGCCTAGGGGGCCGCGGGACGAAGCCGGCATGACCGCAGTCCCCGGTGACGGGGTCCTACCAGAGGTGACCTCATTTTGCCCGAGGTCCGTCCTAAGTTACAGGGTGAGCACGAGGCAGGGAGGGCCAGGCCTAGGGGGCCGCGGGACAAAGCCAGCATGACCGCAGTCCCCGGTGACGGGGGTCCTACCAGAGGTGACCTCATTTTGCCCGAGGTCCCAGGAGGAAATTCCACAGGCCGGACCTGGGTCTTTCTGCCTCCGCAGCAGGTGCCCTGAGCACTGCAGCCCCTCCCAGGGGGAGCTGGCCGTGGATGGGGGGGAAGAACAGGACAGACACACACCCACGGGAGCCCAACCCATGGAATGGATGTTTGCTAGGCAGGGATGCTCAGAGACACTGGGACAAAGAGAAGTGAACGGTCCTGCTGGGGTCATCGAGAAGGGCTTCCTGGAGGAAGCAGACAGGAAGGGACACCTTGAGGGGATTGTAGTTCACACCCAAAGAATCCCCGGAGGGCTGGGCCCTCGCTCACTGTGTCTCCGAGTGGGGGGGGGACTGACTCTGTTTCCCCATCAGGCCATGTGCTCCTCCAGAGTCTTCCTCAGGACGTGGCACAGACCAGGGCTCAGGGGAAGGGGAGGGGGAGGCTGGAGGCTGGCCCATGTGACAGGGGACGGGGAGGATCCGGAGGCTGGATGAGGCTCCGCCAGGTCCCAGGGCACCTGGGGGTGAGCAGGGCACGAGGGCAGGCGCTCTGGAAGTGTCCCAGCATGGCGTACAGGCGGCTCCCTCCCTGATGGGCGCTCACAAGGTCCTGCCTCTCCCACCTCTGAACCCATGTCATTCCCACGGCCCAGGGAAGTGTCT
>NW_005370657.1:377332-381511 GCF_000412655.1 Myotis brandtii
AGGCTGGGGGGGTGACTCACGTTCGAGTAAGTCTGACTTCCCTCTCCCTCCCATGATTAGCAAGCCCTTGGGTGGCTCTGAGATGCAGCCAGGTTTGAGAACCACTGACCGAACCTACGCAGGCCTCAGTGTCCCCATCTGGAAAATGGGGGCATAAAAGTCCCACTCCCGTAGCAGCACAGCGGTGATGATGGGGAGAGTGTAAGATGGGGGAGGAGCCAAGCAAATAAATGGTGGTGCCACACACTGGGCCAGTGACCAGACACAGCAACGGGGCAATGGCCCTGACCTCTCCACGGGCCAGGAAATGGCCCAGAGGCTGTGCGAGAAGCTGGAGGTTCACTTCGTTTGTGAAAAGTTCGTTGTATAATCATCATTCAGTGTCTCCCGGGTCATTTTAATGCAAATGTTATCAGCAAACGGGGCAGCCTGGTGCAGGAATGAGAAGAGGGGAAATCAGAAAAGTGAATAAACCAACAATCAGCCTCCTCCCCCTCAAACACACCCCATGGGAGTCAAATATTAATGAACCGCTCCTTCCACACGGACCCCCAGTTTGCAGGATCCACTCCTATTTGTTATAACAAACGCTGTAGAAGCCAATAACAAAGCCCATCTCTTCAGAAGAGCCCCAAGTCACCAACAGAACAGACACCAGGCTGGCTGGACCCTGGGGAGTTTAAAAAGAAAAAAAAAACACCCTAATTTTCAGTTATTTGTATATGATACCAAGGAGCAGAGGTGGGGGGCGGTGAGGGATTAATTTTACCTGGATTGCAAGTATCTGGAGCTGTCAGAAACTTGCACTCTTGCAAATAATAATTCCACAATTAAATAATATGGTATTCAGGCACAAAGACAATTTAACTAATTCTAAAGTAAAACACATTCTCAACACAGTGATATAAAAATTTTAGGTGAGTAGCTAGAGGTTCTTTCTAATCTAACTTGGTGAAAATTTTTTAAACTTTCAAATAATTCCAAGATGAAGAGGAAATTACATACTACTTAGACATTTCATAGTATTTGGATGTTAAGATGAGAGCATTGGATACTAAAACTCAGAAGATGCTGCCAAAGCAGTACTCAGAGGAAAATTCATATCCACAGACATACTAAAAGATATTACATTCCTAAGAAAGAGATCCTTTTAACAGAAAATTGGCTTACTCATCAAACAGCCTTCAATAAGGGGAGAAACTTTTGTCTAATTGTTTTGCCAAATTTCCTTAAAGTTCCTACACAGAAGATTGCTAATACATGGCATTCTTTTCTTTTAAAAAATATATATATTTTTATTGATTTCAGAGAGGAAGGGAGAGGGAGAGAGAGATAGAAACATCAATGATGAGAGAGAATCACGGATCAGCTGCCTCCTGCACGCCCCCTACTGGGGATCAAGCCCACAACCTGAGCATGTGCCCTTGACTGGAATCGAACCTGGGACCCTTCAGTCCACAGGCCAACGCTCTATCCTCTGAGCAAAACCAGCCAGGGCACATGGTTTTCTTTTCAAAACCTCTCCATCTCTTGCCCTGGCTGGTGTGTCTCAGTGGAGAGAGCATTGGCCCGCACACTGAAGGGTCGTGGGTTTGATTCCTAGTCCAGAGCATATACCTGGGTGCAGGTTCAATCTCTGGCCCCGATTGGGGCGTGTGCAGGAGGCAACCAATGGATATGTCTCTCTCCCATCTCTCTCTCTCCTCCCCCTCCATCACTTCCACTCTCTCTAAAAATCATTGGGAAAAATATCCTCGGGTGAGGATTAACAACAACAAAAAACACTTCTCCATTTCCAAACTTTAGATGTATGGTGATGAAATTCCAGTAGTAGCAGAGATGTGTTGATATCTATAATAATAAAGGCATAATATGCAAATCAACCGAACGGCAGAATAGCAGAACGACCTTCTGGATGACCTTCCAGACAAAGCCAGGGCTGTGAGGGCTGTTGCAGCCACTGGGGCTACTGCCTCGGCCCGAGGCAGCCGGAGCTGCATGAATTCCATGCATCAGGCCTCTAGTAGACTATGTTTACTATCTCCATCAGACAGATAAAGAAAGCTAGAGAAAGTCCATAATGCCTACGGAGAACCCTCACTCCCTGTTCTGTTTGCACTACTAGCTACCTTTACCTGAAGCCTTCCGATAAGCACTAGATAGGGAATATAACGAGGCTAGAATTATTGACACCCATTAGCTATGTGACCTCAATCAAGTCACTGAACGTTTCTGCAGTCGTCAGCATTTGCCATAATAACGCTGCATAACAAACAACCTCAAACTCTCAGAGACTTTCTATGCACATATTTCTCCTCACACTCATTGCTCTGTAGGTTGACTGCAATTGCCTGGCCTCGGCTGGACTCAACTAGCTAGTTCTGTTTCAGGCTGTGGGTCAGTTGAACTTGGCTCCAGGCTGTAGCTTGGCTTCAATCTGCCCCATGTGACTCCACATTTCTTTTGGATCAGAAGTTGAATAGGATGTATTTTGTCACGACAGATCACAAATATGCAAGACAGAGAGCAGAAACACGTGATGACATCTCCCAAGGCCTCCTCTGAAGAGGCACGCTATCTCTCCTCCCCACAGTCCATTGGCCAAAGCAAGTCATGTGGCCGCCAAAGCAGTGGGGCAGGAAATCTCTTCTGCCTCAAGGAGAAGGGAGGGTGAACAATTGCTGAACAATAATCCAATCTAGCCTACTTTCTGAGCCTCAGTTTTCTTGTCTGTAAAATGGGGTTGATGAAAGTCCTCTCTCATGGGAACAAACGTCGAGCTTTGCTCTAACCAGCGGTTCTCAACCTGTGGGTCGCGACCCCTGAAAATACATCCTGCATATCAGATATTTACATGACGATTCATAACAGTAGCAAAATTACAGTTATGAAGTAGCAACGAAAATAATTTTATGGTTGGGGGTCACCACAACATGAGGAACTGTATTAAAGGGTCGCGGCATCAGGAAGGTTGAGAACCACTGCACCTAACTGTACCTGAACCTTGTGCTGGTTGGCTTTGGACTTGGGTTATGTCCCACCCCTGCCAGCTCTGCCACTTTCTGATGCAGGTAAGCTCTATGCATCTCAGTTTCCTCATCTGGGCTGATGACTACATCACAGGTGGGTGTCTGCACAGAGGGGTGGAGGGACAATTCTGAGCTTGGCTCTGAAGTAGGACAGCACCAGGCTCAGACCCTAGTGCTCCAGTGAGCCACTAGAAAAGCTCTGGTCTCTTTGTCTGTAAACTGGGGGTTACACAAGGTGCCTGATGGGGCGCATAAACACCTGTGCTGTGGACCACCAAGCACAGCGCCTAGGACATACTCAGTTCTCAACAAAGAGTTTTTCCCTTCTCTTCTTTGTGACTCTAAACATACGTCATCGTCACGGGGACAGAACTAGTCGCTGATGTAGGATGATGGAATATGTTGCATGATGTGCCTTATAAACGTTAATAAACTAATGAGTAAAATACCAGACTCTGTCAAATCTAAGATGTTATCAATGGCAAACACATCCCATTTCAGAGATGTTAGATATCGGGGAAGTGGGTGCTTAGAACAGATTGAATCCAGTGTGTGGTATTACGGGTGGGAAATTAAGACATGGTTCCATAGAATTAAATGGTGTCTGACTTCACTACCTTGAGATAGCCTTGTCTCCCTGAGTTTATCGCATGCCATAATAGATACTCAACAGGTATCTATTGGTTTCTATTGAAAGAATGACCCAATCTATCCTCCACTCATCAAAGAATCAATGAATGAGTCAACAATGAGTGGTACTTGTTGATTTAAAAACTGTGTTCACCACTAAGGTTAAAACTTTTGTTTCTTTTCGAGAGGGACTTCCCTGCTAGACTGATGTTAAAATATGCTTTTGCAGGCATCTGATACATGCAAAGCTAATACAGTTGTTCATCTAAATCCTTTCCCACAACGTTTGTTCACTGAACAGACAGCAGTTGGGCACCTATTATCTGCTAGGGACAGATAAGCTGTCAAGCACAGAGACGTATGGCCCTGCCCACAGGGAGTTTAGTGTAGTGGGGAGACAGGCAGATGTGTAAGTAAATAAATTAATTAATTAACAAACATTTTCTTGGCAGCCATGAAGTGAGAAGCCCTCCCCACCCCACAGCCAGCTAAGAGCATTTTAGTCTATTTTTATGATCTG
>NW_005370657.1:381666-384969 GCF_000412655.1 Myotis brandtii
TCTTCAAGGCCTTTGTGTCAGTGGCAGCGCTGTATATTCACTGAACCTAGCCTTTTGCCTGCTGAGTGCACCCGAGGACTACATTTCCCAGCCTCCCTTGCAGCTAGGTGTTGTCACGTGACTCCAGTCTGGCCAATGGCAAGGAGGAATGCTGATTCAGACTTCACCATAAAACATCCTGGGGCATCATCCACATACTCGTTCTACCTCCCACACCTGCAAGGCTGGAAGCAAAAAAAAATCTAGGAAGGTGGAACCGACAATGAGAGGAGCCTGGAGGAAAGCTGATTAACCCATACTGCACTGCAGCGTGAGAAAAAAGGACCTTTCATTGGATCAAGTCCCTAAGAGTTCAGGAGTTACTTGTTACTGCAACAGAGCATAGTCCACCTCCCACAGCCATTTCTAAAGGTCACTCCCATTTCCTTATGAATGAGACTAAAGATGTCCTCACTGCCAAGGAGGAAAACCAAGCACTGGGCAGAGACCCTGCCACAAGGAAGGATGAAACCACCACAGAGGGGAGAGGAGACTCCGGGCTGGGGCCATGGCTACGGGCTAACCCATCCTCCCGACCCTGAGCACTAACAGCCAGGGAGAGCCGGCTGGAAAGGTGGCCCAGAACAGAACCAGGGTTCTCGGGTTCACAGGGACGGGAGTTTACAGGCCTCGGCTCTCCGAGCCCTGGAGGCCACCTTCTTCCTCCTGCCACCCATCTGCCTCCCCGGGTGTCGGGGCTAAAAGAGCAGCTCTGGAGGCAAGGAAGTCTAGATTGCAGTCACCTCACCGCTCCGGGCCTCAGCCTCCTTGCCTGTAAAATGGGCATGATAATAACAGTACCGCAGTCATAGTTCTATCATGAAGCTTCAACAAGGTGATCCATATAAAGAACTCGGTGCTGCCCAGCCGGCGTGGCTCAGTGGTTAAGCGGCAACCTTATGAACCAGGAGGTCATGGTTTGATTCCCGGTCAGGGCACATGCCCGGGTTGCGAGCTGGATCCCCAGTGTGGGTCTTGCAGGAGGCAGCCAGTCAATGATTCTCTCTCATCATTGATGTTTCTCTCTCTCCCTCTCCCTTCCTCTTTCAAATCAGTAAAAATATTTTTTCTAAAAAAAGCACTTAGTGGCTAGTCCGCAATAAGTGCTCAATAAACAGGCTAAGAGGAGGGCGGGCACTGGGAGCCACCAGGAAGGACACGAGGCACAGACCCGTCTTGCTACATCCTGGGGTCAGTTCTGGAGAAAGGCTCTCCTCCCCGGCTCAGGAGATAAACTGAGGACAAGCAGTGCTCACTGGGCTGTCTCCAGCCCCCTCTCTCTTCTCACATACACTTGAGAAACAATCTTTGAAAAGTGCTCTCAAAACAGAAACAAAAACTCTGCTTCGTTCCATGGAAGCAGCATTAAAAATTCACCAGGTGGCCCCGGCCTGTGTTCTAAGTGGTTAGAGCATCGCCCCACGCACCTAAGGGTCCCAGGTTCGATTGCCAGTCAGGGGCACATACCTGGGTTGAGGGTTTGCCCCCCGCACCCGATCGGGGCATGTGCGCACACAACCAGTCAACGTGTCTCTCACATTGATGTTTCTCTCTCTCCCCCTCCTTCCCTTCCTTCCACTCTCTCTGAAAAGCAATGGAAAAAAAAATATCCTCAGGTGAGGATTAACCAGAAAAAAGATTCACTGGTTGTGGGAAGCGCGAGGGACAAGGAGTGTGGCCTGAGCTCAGAGCCGATTGCTGGAGAGTTTGGGTCCAGCGACGCAGGGACGGTCTTCCCTCTGCCCCAGCCCCGTCTCCTTCCTTCCTCGCCTCCTCGCCTCCTCGCCCTCCCGTTTGCTTATCTGCTCACTTATTTCTGTTTGTTTCCTCTGGTCTGGGATGTAAGGCCCACAAGGGTGGCTCCAGAAGTGAAGAAGACACTTAATACTTGCAAAAGGATACAAGGCCGAGGGACTAGATGGACCATTCAAGGAATGGACAAAAGAGGAAGGACGAGGCACGGCCAGTCGAGAATGGATCTTTCCCTCCATCAGACCAGAGGCTGGTCCCCAGGCAGCGGCCAGGAGATGCGGGACCCCAGAACTTCTCTTCTCTGGGCCTCAGTTTCCTTACCTGTAATATGGGGGTTCTATTCCCGCCCACCAGTTAGACCGTTTGGAGCATTAATGAAGAAATCCGTGTGAAACGTAATTCTGTGTCTGGCACAATGGCCTGTGGTTTCAGTCACTGAGTGGGGAGGTGGGGGAGGCGGGCGTGCACGCACCAGCCACCACCACTCAAATGGAAAAAGATTCCGAGATCCAGCTCCTAAGATCCCAGGAGCGTCTCCTGAGAAAGCTGAGCCCAGGGTGGGGACAAAGGTCGGCACTGAGTGAGCTATAAAAACAGCTCCCAGCCAGGAACCTCGGAGCTGCGCCCACCCCCGCCCACACCCCCACCCGGGGCCAGCGGGGGATTAACTCTGGCCTGACCAGCTCGCTCAGCTTCTGGAAGGATTTTGAGAAAGGAGACAGAGGGAGGGGGCGAGTTTCCCACTTCATTCCATACTAATCCCCTCCACTCTTCAAATGGCTCTCAAGTCATATGATGCTCACAGTGCCTCCTGGAAGGTGTCAAACGAGGAAACCGAGGCCCAAGAGAGGTGATGCCTGTCACCCAGGGGAACAGGCCCATCGGGCGAGGACCTGTGTCCCCCCCTCTGCCTGCTGGACCACCCGGACGTCCAAGGTGACACACCATCCTCATCCCAGGGCAGCTGTCCAGCAGGTCTGCCACAAAGGCTCCCAGCTGAGCCCTTGGCAGACATCACTAATCGATTGGGACCTAGGCCAAATCCCTTCCAACCCTGGGCTCCGGCAGACACGGCCAATCAATCAGAACTGGCCTGGGAGATTCAAAGGCTTCTCAGCCTCCAGCAGTGCGAGCTGCCTGTTCTCCCCAGGGCTTAGCTCAGCTCCTGCACATGGGCCAGCATTCAGTCCACAGTGACCGAGTGCGTGAGTGGACGCCAGCCCGTGCCGGGGCGAGGGCAGAGGCCCCAGCTGAGAGATCACGTCTGCCCTCCTGGCACATTCCATCCCTGAGGTCTCCATCCCTCTCCTGCTGCAGGGTGCTCCGACCTCCCCAGAGCCCTGGGGTGGCAGTCACTTCCTTTTTTTTCTTCTTCTTCTTTTTTTTTTTTTTTTCAGAGAGGAAGGCAGAGGGGGATGATTGGCTGCCTGCACACCCCCTACTGGAGATTGAGCCCAAAACCCGGCATGTGCCCTTAACCAGAATCAAACCTGGGACCCTTCGGTCGTCCAC
>NW_005370657.1:393423-394228 GCF_000412655.1 Myotis brandtii
CCGGCGGCCCGGAGGGAGGGAGGGTGGGAGGGGCCGGGACCGCCGCCTGCGTCGGAGACTTCACCAAGTTCCTGCTCAGATGTGGTGTTTGTGTGTGTGCTTCTAAGTTGCACGGTCCTGGTTCAGCCTTCGGTTGCATTTCATGAAACCAGCATTGTTCGAGCCTGTGGTAACCCCGTCCTGTGTCTTCAGCTCGATAGATTTTGTTTAATTTAAAGCCTCTTGTTGTAAAAAGGTGGGCGTCTGCAGCCCCTCGGGTTCTCTGCCATCAGCCACATGTGAACCCCAAAACCAGTTGCCAACCCTTCCTGTCTCGGCCCTTCTCCCTCCGCCCCCTGTATTTTCGTGCATACTGAAATTGTACATCACCGGGTAAAACTGTTCAGATTGTTTAAATTTATAACCTTAATAAAAAGTCGATTATAGAGGATGGCGGTGCCTTGTTTTCAGGTCGGCCCGGAGGTGGGGAGCATTGAGGGAGGGGGGAGAGACCCCTCCCAGATCTCCTGGCTTTAGACGGGCAGGAATCTGCCGACACCGCAGGGCCAGGAGTGGGAGCAGGAGGGAGTGGGGGAGGCTGGTTGTTGGGGATGAAGCCAGTGCTGCGGGCCTCGGGGTAGGGGGCCTCCTCCCCAAAAGAGACTGCCCCCCTCAAAAGAAAAAAACAACCCGGCCGTCCCGGGTCTCCTGCGGGAAGCCCAGCCAGCCTGCAGCACACTTCCTGCCCCGTCAGGGACCCAGGGCCTGGTTGGCCTCAAGTCTGAGCTCTCTCTGCAGCCGGGAAGCGGAGCCCAGGAGGCCGGGG
>NW_005370657.1:394238-397946 GCF_000412655.1 Myotis brandtii
CCCGGGCCACGCCCCCTCCAGCTCCGTGCCTCCGCCCGCACGTCGCAAGTCGCACGTCTAGGCTGCAACTTGGGGAAGTTTTTTCGTTTTCTTTTCTTTCTTTCCTTTTTTTTTTTTTTTTTTTAAGTTGAGTTTGTTATCACTGCTCCGTGCCACTTGGTGGTGTGCTGGCGGCGGCTCCCTCCCTCCTCGCGCCCCTCCCCTCTCCCTCTCCCCTCGCTCCGCCCGCCTCTCTCCCTCCCCAGTGGATGGAGCAGGAAGGCTCCGGGCGCGCTCTCCCCTCTGACCACCTACGGAATGACCTCAGAGTGGGAGAATGTGCCAAGGCCCCGAGGAGCAAGCTCGCCTTCTCCCCGCTGGAACCAAACTCACATCTGGAGCCGCGGCTCGGGCCCGGGGGCGCGCGGGGTGGTTCCAGCTTTGCAAACGGGGGGTAGCAGAGAAAGACGGGGGAAAAAAAGAAGGAAGGGAAAAAACCAAAGTGGCTGCTTGCTGTGTTTGCTGTGTCTCTCTCGGTCTCTGGCGCGCTGTCTCCCCAATGCTCTCGCGCTCGCTGCCTCGCCCCTGGGAGTCACTTCTGCTCCTGCCATGTGACCCAGGCAGTCACTGAAGCTCGCTGTGCCTCAGGTGCTTCATCCCTAAAACGGGAATTACAAGCAAAGGTGCCTCAGAGGTTGGCGGAGGACTCAGGAGCCCACGGCGGCATTTGGCCCAGCAGCGGGCACAGAGCAAGAGCTCCGAAAGGCCAAGCGGCTCGCAATCTTGCTCACGGCACGTAAGGAACTCGGACCCGGGGCCATGAGACCTGTCCTGGCCCTGGGCCCGCTGCGGGGACAGGCTGGGCGAGCAGACACTGGTGGGTCATTAAGCTCCACCTGGGACGATGGGGGCGCAGGTTGTGGGGCAGGAGATGGGGCTGCCAGGCTCCAGGACCCCAGCAGAGCTCCCCAGTGCCCACCAGCCACAGTGCAGGGCCGCCGAATACCCAAGCACCTCGGAGAGAACTCAGCAGTGACCCTGCGGTCAGCCACGCCCACCGGCATCCTTTTGCACCCCATCACCCCTCTGCCAAGGACCACGGTCCCAGGACTCAGTCCCCATGGAGCAACCCCAATCCAAACCACAGAGAGCTGGGCAGCCAGAGGCTGAACTGGGAGGCGGGCCACCTGGTTCCAGACCCAGCTCCAGGGGCCAACATCCTCGGCGCATTCCTCCTCCTTTAAGGACCTCAGTTTACCCATCTGGAAGTTAGGGATGGGGGCAGCTTGACCTCTAGGGCCCTTACAATTCTAACAGTGTCTTCTGCATACTGACTTTCCATTGCCTGATTTATTCCACAAATATTGAGTGCCTACTGTGTACCAGGCCCTGTGCTGGGCACCTTGCTCTTCTCTCTGCTGGGAGGCCCCTCCTCCTCCTTGGACCCCAAGTCTCAGCTTCCCAGGCCAGCTCTGGAGCCCTCCCCTGCCTTCCCCCGGCCCCTACTCCTTCCTGTCACAGACTTATCACTGTGTCATCTGGTCTGTTGGTCTGCCTCCCTCCGAATGTGGCCTCCTGAGGGCAGGATCACTTCTCGCTCCTTCTCCCCTCTGCAGGGATTCCAGAGTAAGGTTCTGGAAACATCTCTTGGGCAAATGGCCAAACAAATGCAAACGTGAATTCCAAATCTGTCCCCCAACCTCCTCCCCCTGGCACAGCACCCTTAGTTAAGCTTTTTGCCGCTGCCTTCTCTTCCCCAAACCAATCCCTGGGAGCCCAAGGAACCTTCCTAGCCAAGACTCCCTCCTCCAAGCGAGGTGCCCAAAAGGCATATGTGTCATTTTCAAAGTGTTAACGGCTCTGCTGACAACACCTGGGGTTTGTCCCAACAGACACTCATCAATACTTAGGCAGGAATTAACTTCCCCCGGGGAGCTCTGACTCAGTCCAGAGTACCCTCCCAGCTCCAGGGGAAAGGTGAGCGCCCAGCCTTTCTCAGGTGCCCAGACAAATACGGCCAGCCCTTCACCCCAAGAAGCCGTGTCTCACTCAGACCTGCTCCCCCTCCTCCCCACACAGGTGCACACGGACCTCAGCCACACACATGCACCCTGGCGGTGGCATCCTGCTCTGAGCCACTGTGCATTCAATCAGAGGCTCGCGTGCGACCCACCCATTCTGCAAACACTTGTGAATTCCTACTGTGTGCCCCCAGCCTCACTGCTCCCAGGGGCGCCATGGGCTCAGCTGTTCCGAGGCCTCCTTCAGCAAGTGTTTCTTACAACAGCTGCGGCGACTCCCCCTCCAGGCCACCCCCAAAGGAGATCAAGGGGTTTCCTTAAGCTAGACAACTGCTCGGCCCTCCCCACTGGGCCACCTCTTGATTCTTGAGAAGGAGGGGAGACAAGTAAGCAAGGGCCCCAGAAAGAAGGCCCAGAGAATGGGGCCCTGCCCACGGGTGACCCAGTGTCAGCTGACCCCAGGGAGGGGAGGAGCCTTCGCAGAGCTCAAACTCACCTGGGCACAGAAGTGAAGCTGGTGGCCTGGGAAGGGGCAGAGGAGCTACCCAGGGAGCCAGGGCCTGCCTCCCCTGCCCCCAGCCCATGGCTAGAGAATCCACTTCCATCCCTGGCCTGATTCCCCAGCCAGGTCCCCAGGGGTACAAGGTGTAGCCCTAAGGATGGCTGTGAATGATGAGCGGAAGCTGGGACAGATATTGGCTTCTTCTGGACTCCTTCCTGCAGGCCCTGGTCTCAGAGCTGCTGGCAGGAAAGTAGTGGGCGTCAATCAAATCAAGGCCGTGTTCACCATGAGCTGAGCCCTGAGAACTGAACTCGGATTCACCGACGGCAGAAACAAGTGGCTGATTTTGAGGAACCTAGAGTTCAAACCCTGTCTCCTCCCCTTCTTGGCTGTGTCACCTTGAGCAAGACGCATAAGCTCCAAGTTTGAGTTTCCCGCAATAAGTTCTGGGCAAGGACAGAATGAAGACCAAAGTCAGCATTGATAATACGTTCAAGATTGTCACGATTGAGTGTCGACCTATGAACCAGGAGGTCACGGTTCGATTCCCGGTCAGGGCACATGCCCAGGTTGTGGGCTCGATCCCCAGTTGGGGGCATGCAGGAGGCAGTGAATCAATGATTCTCTCTCATCATTGATGTTTCTATTCCTCTCTCCTTCTCCCTTCCTCTCTGAAATCAATAAAAATATTTAAATATATTTTTTTTATTGATTTTTTACAGAGAGGAAGGGAGAGGGAGAGAGAGTTAGAAACATTGATGAGAGAGAAACATCGATGAGCTGCCTCCTGCACACCCCCTACTGGGGATGTGCCGGCAACCAAGGTACATGCCCTTGACTGGAATCGAACCCGGGACCCTTCAGTCTGCAGGCTGTTGCACTACCCACTGAGCATACCGGCCAGGGCTCAATAAAAATATTTAAATAATAATAATAATAATAATAGATTCATGGGCTCTTGTAATGAGCCAGACACCATGGATCCCAGACCTGCCTGTTGTATACAGAGTCCTCACAGCTGGAAAGCCAGCTAAGACCTCCTGCTTCCCTCCACGTGCCAGTGATGTCTCAAGAGTGAACTTCAGCCCTAGCTGGTTTGGCTCAGTGGATAGAGCATTAGCCTGTGGACTGAAGGGTCCCGGGTTCAATTCCGGCCAAGGGCACATGCCCAGGTTGCGGGCTCGATCCCCAGTAGGAGGCGTGCAG
>NW_005370657.1:415312-415752 GCF_000412655.1 Myotis brandtii
CGAGTCCCCACCCCAGACTCCCAGAGGCAGACGCAAGCCAGTCCTAGGGGTCCCCTCGGCTCTGGGTCCCGGTGTAGCGCGAGGCGAAGTTCTTGGGGACACTCCGAGCGCGGGGGGCCGCCAAGGTCCGCGATGGGGGTGGGGGGAGAGGGAGGCTATGGAGGCGTGAGTTACAGGAAGGAAAGGCACTACCTTCACACACACACACACACACACGAGCTGTTTCTCGGCACCCCACGGGAAGAGTCGGGAGCTTCCGGGTGGGGGGCGTGTGTCTCCCCACTCCCCATCTTTCCCGGCTGAAGGCAGCGCTGTTGGATGCTTGGTTTTGATTCAATCCACCAAGCCAGTTGCCAGAGCTCCCCCTAGTGCCGCTTCCCCGCCTTGCAGCAACCGAGGCAGGGAGTGGGCGAGGCCGAGCCGGGGGCGACGGCACTGCG
>NW_005370657.1:416063-420266 GCF_000412655.1 Myotis brandtii
GGCGGCACGTGGCCGGCCGCCTTTGTTGGGAGCGCCGACCTAGGCACGGCAGGGCCCCGCAGCTATGGGCTTGGGAGCCCCCACCCCACTCTCCCCAGATCCGTAGGGCCAGGAGGGCGGGTGCTAAACAAGGGCTCGGAACTCAGCAGGACCCCGACCAGGGTTCTCCTCCGTCTGCCAGGGTTTCTGAGCTCCAGCTGCGCCAAGAGCCAGCGCCTGGGATGCAGTGACGGAGGGGTGGGGGCGGAGGGCTCTGGAGCTCCCAGAGGAGAGGTGTCCTTTCCCCTGATCTTTCCAGGGCCCAGGAACCAGGGGCAGCCGCCCCGAGCACAGTCCGCAGTGACCCACAACACAACCCACCGCCATCTGCCTCTCGCACTGAGGCATGGCGCACAAGACAAGCACAGCCCTGGCATTGCCCTGCGCGCCACACGGGACCAACCAGCCGAGCGCACTGCCCCCACACCGACGCTCTAAGGGGCATCCTCTCTCCACTCAACGCCCCTCCCTCCAGTCCTAGCACCGCACGCAGCAAGCCCGCGGGAATATCCGGAGAGACTGTACTCCCAGCACAGCACCCGGATGGGGGCGGAGGGGGTGGGCACATGCCCGGCCTTGACAGTCTTCCAAAGGGGAGAGGGTAGGGGTTCGCAGACTCAAGTCCACAGACAGCCCTTCTCCAATAAAAAGACCCGGTCAGACCACAAGGGCCCCCGGCAGGACTTGGGGTGCTGCTTGGGGAGGTAGGGAGATTGGAAGAGACTGGAGGGCCCAGGAATGATGGGGGGGGGGGCGGCTTCCAGAAAACAGCAGCTCTGGAAGCCAGAGCTCCAGCGAGCCCTGGTGCTCCCGGTAGCCAGCACCCAGCACACCCAGGGCCCCTAGAACACGGCAGGTCCCGCCCCTGGTACCTGATGGAGGGCTCAGCCAGGCTCCCACCTGTGCTCCCAGGCAGGCGCCGCTGCTCGGATGACAGCCCAGGCCTGAAAGAGCTGCAGGCTGCCCTCCACAGCAGCCAGGGGCGGGGGCTGCCCCAGCCCCCAGGGCAGCCACTGTGCCAGGCGCTGAGATCCCAGGCCCCTGCGGTGTGTCCCTGGTGTCCCTCCACGCACCCCACCCGGGAGTGCTCCTTGCTGCGCCTCCATCGCTGAGCACAGGTGACAGACCCACCTGGGGCCTGGCCCGTGCAGAGCGCCTGGCTGGCCGCCTCGGGAAACAAACCGCGTATAAAAGCAGTAAAGCCCCTGGTGTGGGTTCACTCAGGTTCCCAGCTGGTCTCTGAAATAGACACTATGGCAGCCTTGTTTTAGAAACGAGAAAACTTACAAAGAAGGGGCCAGTGTTCCTGTTGGGGTTCACAGTCCAGCGGGAGAATGTAAAACAGGCTGCAGCGCAGAGCGAGCAGGTGGCCCTGATGCTGGCTGAGTAGTGATGTTGCTAAGTCCCAGCTGAACCCGGACTAGCAGCTTAGGAGCACCCTCCACCCCCACCCCAGTGCTTGATGCTCTGCGTCCCAGAACCCAGGGATAAAGAGAGACAGGACAGTGGTCTCTGTGTCCCACCCACAGGGCGCGGCCTAACCGTTTCCCGGTATTTCGCACGGTAAGGGACAGCAAGCCTGCTGGAATCAGCTTGGACAAAAGTGAGACTTCTTGGCTCCAGGCTCTAAACTGTGCAGTGGGCAGGGATGGATCTGGCTTCAGGTACAACTGGATCCAGGCACAACCGCCCCCCCACACACACACCTTCTCTCCTTCCCTCCCTCTCGCTGCCCTTGAGCCTCCCACTCTCCTATTGCAGACCCAGGCAGCTCCTGGCTTCCCACCTCGCAGCTTTGCCACCCAAGGGGGCTGCCTCTCCTCTTATTTTCAACTCAGAAAATCTCAGGGAAAGACTGTCCTGTCCCAAACCTGCGGCCGGGGTTGGAGGGTGGCTGCACTACCCACTGAGCATACCGGCCAGGGCTCAATAAAAATATTTAAATAATAATAATAATAATAATAGATTCATGGGCTCTTGTAATGAGCCAGACACCATGGATCCCAGACCTGCCTGTTGTATACAGAGTCCTCACAGCTGGAAAGCCAGCTAAGACCTCCTGCTTCCCTCCACGTGCCAGTGATGTCTCAAGAGTGAACTTCAGCCCTAGCTGGTTTGGCTCAGTGGATAGAGCTGGTAGCCCCCGCTGGAAGCTCATGGGCAGAGAAGGGAGGATCTTCCAGAAAAATGTGGCAGTGGGTGACAGGCCAGGACGGTCCTCGGAGGAGGGGCCGCTGCAGCCGGCGTTTTCGTGTGGGTCTTGGGGAGAAGCACAGGCCTGGCGCTTCGGGACCTGGGGGACCGAGGGCAGCCCACTCCGCTCCGGGGAGGCACACTCTCCGTGCTCCCCACTGGGAATGAGGCTTCGGGGCCTGGGGGACCGTTAAAAGTGAACTTCAAAAACAAACACATGAAGCCTTTGTGTGTCTTTAACACAGGCTCTAGGGAAGTAAGTATATTTTTATTCCTACAAGTTCCAGGCCTGTGTCCCTGTCACCAGATCACCAACAGAATGGAATTAAGATGCCCTTTTTCTGTAGTCCCCTTAAAATAGCAATCCTGGAAAAAAGTCCATCTGGCTTCTCTGGGTGGAGGTAGGGCAGGGGCACTGCTGGTCACAGGGGCTCGGGCCAGTTCGAGCTGGTCCATGGCAGCATGAGAAGGACACAGCACTGGGCCTGGAGCTGTGAGATGTGGGCAATTCCCTCATCTGTCAGCGCCCGTTTCCTCATCTGAAAAATGGAGTACATGCTCCCTAACTTTGTTTAAACCCTTGTTCCTGGCACTGAGTAGATGATGCAGAATTGTTTGAGGAAATAAATCTGGAGAATTCTGAAGGGAGCTCTGGCCAGGTGGCTCAGGAGGTTGGAGCATCCTCCCGTGCACCAAAAAAAGGTCTCGGATTAGAGTCCCGGTCAGGGCACATACCTAGGTTGCGGGTTCAATCCCCAGTCAGGGCAGGCATAGGAGGCAATCGATCAATGTTTCTCTCCCTCCCTTCCTCTCTCTCTAAAAAAAATCAATAAGAACATACTCTTGGGTGAGGATTTGAAAAGAAGACTGAAGAGAGACCCAGAACGGCAGGATGGGCTGGCTGGGCCTCTTCTCTCGCGCCGAGGGACGAAGCTGGTGCCGAGGACAACAGCCCCAGGAGAGAGGGGACGCGGAAGAAACCCAGAGGAGAGGGTGAAGCAGCAGGAAGCTGGCTCTGCCCCACCCTGGCCCCCACAGGGCCCCCCTGCTCTCGGTCTATGTGAGGCCCTTTCTCCTTTAAAGGGCCAACTCAAGGACCCCTCCTCCCGCAAACCTCCTGACCATCCAAGGAGACCCCACCCCAGGCACCTTGGACCCCCCTCTCAGAGCAGCAACCCCCGTCCTTCCAGGCCCCCCAGTCTAGAGCGCCCCAAGATCATAATCCTGTCCCCCTGTCCGATGTCTCAGTCCCCAGCTGGGAGGAGGGGGCCCACGAATGGTTCAGGACAAGAAGGGAAAATGTCAACAAAAGTCAAGTTGTCAAGTTGTAGCCCTCGGTCCAGGCCTCCTGCCTGGAGCTCCCAGTCCTGGCCAGACCCGGCTCTGCCCCAGCCCAGCCGGGCCACCCCCGGAGACTGGGTCCTGCTCTGCAGGCAGCCACCGTGAGGGCGGCGCGCGTTTCTGGCCAGGGCCTGCCCATCCTAGGAACACAATAAGGGCCCCTATGGTCATGATTAGTGAGGAAGGAAAGGGTACAGCACCAGCGTTAGGGCTCTCAGCCCCGCTCTCACTCTCACACGGCTCTGGGCCTCAGCAGGTGGCAAGGCCCAGGCACTCAGCGGGGCATGACTCAGAGGAGACCAAATTCACGAGGTTGTGTTTTTCCCGTCAGGCAGATGGGGAAACGGCCCTGACCCGAGGATTCATTCCCTGCGGCTCCTCGGCCAAAAAAGGTCTAGGACTCAGGCCCAACATTTGAGATGGTTGGGTACCTCCAAACCTTCCTCCCGCGAGGGCCCCCCCAAGGTCAAGCCGGCGGCCCCCCTAGGCTCCTGCAAAGGCCTTGGCGCTCGCGGGTCACCCGGGGTTGACAGGGTGAGAAAAGAAGTGCGGTTTGGCCCGGAGCGGGGAGCCATGCGCACCTGCCGCAGGTGAGGACCAGCCTGGCCGGGTGGGGGAGGGGGCGTGGCC
>NW_005370657.1:427886-431313 GCF_000412655.1 Myotis brandtii
GTCTCTGAAATAGACACTATGGCAGCCTTGTTTTAGAAACGAGAAAACTTACAAAGAAGGGGCCAGTGTTCCTGTTGGGGTTCACAGTCCAGCGGGAGAATGTAAAACAGGCTGCAGCGCAGAGCGAGCAGGTGGCCCTGATGCTGGCTGAGTAGTGATGTTGCTAAGTCCCAGCTGAACCCGGACTAGCAGCTTAGGAGCACCCTCCACCCCCACCCCAGTGCTTGATGCTCTGCGTCCCAGAACCCAGGGATAAAGAGAGACAGGACAGTGGTCTCTGTGTCCCACCCACAGGGCGCGGCCTAACCGTTTCCCGGTATTTCGCACGGTAAGGGACAGCAAGCCTGCTGGAATCAGCTTGGACAAAAGTGAGACTTCTTGGCTCCAGGCTCTAAACTGTGCAGTGGGCAGGGATGGATCTGGCTTCAGGTACAACTGGATCCAGGCACAACCGCCCCCCCACACACACACCTTCTCTCCTTCCCTCCCTCTCGCTGCCCTTGAGCCTCCCACTCTCCTATTGCAGACCCAGGCAGCTCCTGGCTTCCCACCTCGCAGCTTTGCCACCCAAGGGGGCTGCCTCTCCTCTTATTTTCAACTCAGAAAATCTCAGGGAAAGACTGTCCTGTCCCAAACCTGCGGCCGGGGTTGGAGGGTGGTGGTAGCCCCCGCTGGAAGCTCATGGGCAGAGAAGGGAGGATCTTCCAGAAAAATGTGGCAGGTGAGTGACAGCCAGGACGGTCCTCGGAGGAGGGGCCGCTGCAGCCGGCGTTTTCGTGTGGGTCTTGGGGAGAAGCACAGGCCTGGCGCTTCGGGACCTGGGGGACCGAGGGCAGCCCACTCCGCTCCGGGGAGGCACACTCTCCGTGCTCCCCACTGGGAATGAGGCTTCGGGGCCTGGGGGACCGAGGGCAGCCCGCTCCGCTCTGGAAGGCACACTCTCGGTGCTCCCGCCGGGAATGAGGCTTCGGGGCCATCTGGTGCCTCCCAGGTTTGCACTCCGGCATCACCAGGGGAGGGAGGCCGCAGCTCCAGGGGCAGGGCGGGTTCTCCCAGTGGGCTCCATGGCAGGGACAGTGACAGGGGCCACCCTCAGGGGACTCAGGGCAGTGGGCAGCCGCAAGCAGGCCAATGTGGAGGAACTTGGCTGGAGCTCATCCTGGCCCTCCAGGCACTCCAGACATCCTGAAAAGGCTTTGAGGGAGGCAAGGGGTTGGCCTGCAGGGGGAGAGGCCCGCCTTTACACCCCCAGCCGGTGGGGCCTGGGACATCCGGGAAACAGGGAACGGTCTATTCCAATGTGCAGATATAAAAGGCTCAATAGAAGCTTGACATGTTGAAATGGCTGTGGGATCACAGGTAACCTTTGTTTTATCACTCATGCATTTCTATATTTTCCAAACTTTCTACAATGAGCATGTATCACTTTTCTATTTAGAAGAAAAATTAACACATATATTTTTCAAAGGAAAATTGTGACGTGACAGGTGCTGTAATCCATGTACAGCCCGCTCCAGAGTGTGCATGGGGGAGTGAGGGGGGAAGCAGCTACAGTCAACCTGTCTGGGGCAGGCTCAACCCCAGAGGGACAGATGCTCAACCGGAAAGCCTTGACTCACCAGAATGCATTCTCTTCGTTAAAAGAAGTGTAAGACAAGCTCGCCTCGGGAACATCGTGGAGTAGACATTCTGGAAGGAGCTGTTTCTCTCTCACCTCTAACCCCATCCCAGCTCCATCGGTCCTGCCCGTCGGTCATCACAGAATGATTCACTCTGTTCCTAAATCTCCTGGCCTGTAAGAGGCAAATGTGCTGGAGGAACTTTTTAGGCAACTTCGGCTGAAACTGATGAGAAGTGGCCGCACTCGGCCGAAGGAGCACTGGACCGGGAGTCTGGAGACCCAGGGACAGGTCCTGGCGCTGCCACAGGCTTACCTGGGGACCTGGGACCAGTCACTTTCCCAGCAGGCACACATTCCCTTCTCTGAGGAGGTAAGTGCAAGGAGAGAAGGAAGGTCCTAGACCCGTGTTGACACTCAGTAAGTCAAAGAGCAACCACTGTTCCCAGCCTGCTGTGAGTGGAGGCTTGTGTCCATCACAGCAAGGAAAATGCAGGTGGCAGTGTCCCACTCCACATCTGCCTATGAGCAGGGTCACCTACCTACTTCACCTACTTATTCAGTGACTATACATTCACACATCCTATATAATAAAAGGCTAATATGCAAACTCTTGGGTGAGGATTTGAAAAGAAGACTGAAGAGAGACCCAGAACGGCAGGATGGGCTGGCTGGGCCTCTTCTCTCGCGCCGAGGGACGAAGCTGGTGCCGAGGACAACAGCCCCAGGAGAGAGGGGACGCGGAAGAAACCCAGAGGAGAGGGTGAAGCAGCAGGAAGCTGGCTCTGCCCCACCCTGGCCCCCACAGGGCCCCCCTGCTCTCGGTCTATGTGAGGCCCTTTCTCCTTTAAAGGGCCAACTCAAGGACCCCTCCTCCCGCAAACCTCCTGACCATCCAAGGAGACCCCACCCCAGGCACCTTGGACCCCCCTCTCAGAGCAGCAACCCCCGTCCTTCCAGGCCCCCCAGTCTAGAGCGCCCCAAGATCATAATCCTGTCCCCCTGTCCGATGTCTCAGTCCCCAGCTGGGAGGAGGGGGCCCACGAATGGTTCAGGACAAGAAGGGAAAATGTCAACAAAAGTCAAGTTGTCAAGTTGTAGCCCTCGGTCCAGGCCTCCTGCCTGGAGCTCCCAGTCCTGGCCAGACCCGGCTCTGCCCCAGCCCAGCCGGGCCACCCCCGGAGACTGGGTCCTGCTCTGCAGGCAGCCACCGTGAGGGCGGCGCGCGTTTCTGGCCAGGGCCTGCCCATCCTAGGAACACAATAAGGGCCCCTATGGTCATGATTAGTGAGGAAGGAAAGGGTACAGCACCAGCGTTAGGGCTCTCAGCCCCGCTCTCACTCTCACACGGCTCTGGGCCTCAGCAGGTGGCAAGGCCCAGGCACTCAGCGGGGCATGACTCAGAGGAGACCAAATTCACGAGGTTGTGTTTTTCCCGTCAGGCAGATGGGGAAACGGCCCTGACCCGAGGATTCATTCCCTGCGGCTCCTCGGCCAAAAAAGGTCTAGGACTCAGGCCCAACATTTGAGATGGTTGGGTACCTCCAAACCTTCCTCCCGCGAGGGCCCCCCCAAGGTCAAGCCGGCGGCCCCCCTAGGCTCCTGCAAAGGCCTTGGCGCTCGCGGGTCACCCGGGGTTGACAGGGTGAGAAAAGAAGTGCGGTTTGGCCCGGAGCGGGGAGCCATGCGCACCTGCCGCAGGTGAGGACCAGCCTGGCCGGGTGGGGGAGAAAAAGAAGTGGCCCGGAGCGGGGAGCCATGCGCACCTGCCGCAGGTGAGGACCAGCCTGGCCGGGTGGGGGGTGGGGG
>NW_005370657.1:440256-440598 GCF_000412655.1 Myotis brandtii
ATAGCACAAAGGAACCGCCTTGGTCTGATTGGCCAGCCCAGTGGCCCCGGGGCGGGCAGCGCCTGTCACTCGGGAGGCTCTGGGCACTCCGATTGGCTTGTCGGGTATGGGGCGGAATCCGGACGCCCGGCTAAATAGCTGGGGCCGGGCCGGCCGAGGCTCATTGCTTTGGCGCCGTCTGGGGAGCATCTCCCTGCGCAAGATCCACAGCTCCCGGACCCAGCGCGGCGGCATCAAGCTGCACAAGAACCTCCTGGTATCCTACGTGCTCCGCAACGCGCGCCAGCTCTACCTGAGCGAGCGCTACGCCGAGCTCTACCGGCGCCAGCAGCAGCAGCAACA
>NW_005370657.1:441730-442102 GCF_000412655.1 Myotis brandtii
GGACTCGAGCCATTGTCGCCTTCTAGGGACCCCCGAGGGCACGGGGACCCGGGGTCCCGCGGGGCTGGGGCCAGACAAAGACTCGGCCAAGGGGGCGAGAGGAGGGAAGGAACGGGTGCCCGGCCACTCGGGGCTGAGCGTGGGGACAAGCAGGGGAAGGCGGCGAATGTTTTATAAATTGTAAAATAAAAAAAAAAGAAATCTTAAGATCTTGGACTTTATTTTTACAGAGAGAAAAAGCGCCTATTTAAGTATGCTTTGTGTTTCTCCTCCTGTTTTTTTCTTTCTTTCTTTTTATTGTAGAGATTGCAGTGGTGTTTAGCGAGGAGCCAGCCACGTGAGGGAGGGCTGTTGCCCGGAGGAGGTGCGGGG
>NW_005370657.1:442169-442596 GCF_000412655.1 Myotis brandtii
TTGTCAGACCCAGGAAGCCCGGCGCTGGGTCTCCCGAGTCCCTCCACGGGGCGAGGAACGGGTCTTGTGAAATCCTCAGCAAAAACAAAGGCAAACTATCTCCGAAAGGGACGTTTGGGTCACATTTCCTCTCTGGGGGCGGCCTCCAAAGTTCGCAAAATGAGAAGGCAGAAATGAAAACACTTCAACTTTTTTTTTCCTTTTTTTCCCGGCGGGTGTCTTGAACCCCTCCTCCCCGCCCCTCTGGCTCCGTTCTCCTCCCCTCCTCCACTCGTCTCCTGGACTCAGGGGTGGCGCCGGACACCCCGACACTCTCGGACACTGTTTGGGGACGGGGTGGGGGGCGGGCACCTCGGACTACATTTCCCATCATGCCCAGCACTGCGGTCCTCACCAAACAAAAAAGGAAGTCGATTCCTTCACCTGG
>NW_005370657.1:444353-444623 GCF_000412655.1 Myotis brandtii
GAAAGGCACTACCTTCACACACACACACACACACACACACACACACAAGCTGTTTCTCGGCACCCCACGGGAAGAGTCGGGAGCTTCCGGGTGGGGGGCGTGTGTCTCCCCACTCCCCATCTTTCCCGGCTGAAGGCAGCGCTGTTGGATGCTTGGTTTTGATTCAATCCACCAAGCCAGTTGCCAGAGCTCCCCCTAGTGCCGCTTCCCCGCCTTGCAGCAACCGAGGCAGGGAGTGGGCGAGGCCGAGCCGGGGGCGACGGCACTGCG
>NW_005370657.1:447339-450615 GCF_000412655.1 Myotis brandtii
GCCACCCTCAGGGGACTCAGGGCAGTGGGCAGCCGCAAGCAGGCCAATGTGGAGGAACTTGGCTGGAGCTCATCCTGGCCCTCCAGGCACTCCAGACATCCTGAAAAGGCTTTGAGGGAGGCAAGGGGTTGGCCTGCAGGGGGAGAGGCCCGCCTTTACACCCCCAGCCGGTGGGGCCTGGGACATCCGGGAAACAGGGAACGGTCTATTCCAATGTGCAGATATAAAAGGCTCAATAGAAGCTTGACATGTTGAAATGGCTGTGGGATCACAGGTAACCTTTGTTTTATCACTCATGCATTTCTATATTTTCCAAACTTTCTACAATGAGCATGTATCACTTTTCTATTTAGAAGAAAAATTAACACATATATTTTTCAAAGGAAAATTGTGACGTGACAGGTGCTGTAATCCATGTACAGCCCGCTCCAGAGTGTGCATGGGGGAGTGAGGGGGGAAGCAGCTACAGTCAACCTGTCTGGGGCAGGCTCAACCCCAGAGGGACAGATGCTCAACCGGAAAGCCTTGACTCACCAGAATGCATTCTCTTCGTTAAAAGAAGTGTAAGACAAGCTCGCCTCGGGAACATCGTGGAGTAGACATTCTGGAAGGAGCTGTTTCTCTCTCACCTCTAACCCCATCCCAGCTCCATCGGTCCTGCCCGTCGGTCATCACAGAATGATTCACTCTGTTCCTAAATCTCCTGGCCTGTAAGAGGCAAATGTGCTGGAGGAACTTTTTAGGCAACTTCGGCTGAAACTGATGAGAAGTGGCCGCACTCGGCCGAAGGAGCACTGGACCGGGAGTCTGGAGACCCAGGGACAGGTCCTGGCGCTGCCACAGGCTTACCTGGGGACCTGGGACCAGTCACTTTCCCAGCAGGCACACATTCCCTTCTCTGAGGAGGTAAGTGCAAGGAGAGAAGGAAGGTCCTAGACCCGTGTTGACACTCAGTAAGTCAAAGAGCAACCACTGTTCCCAGCCTGCTGTGAGTGGAGGCTTGTGTCCATCACAGCAAGGAAAATGCAGGTGGCAGTGTCCCACTCCACATCTGCCTATGAGCAGGGTCACCTACCTACTTCACCTACTTATTCAGTGACTATACATTCACACATCCTATATAATAAAAGGCTAATATGCAAATCGACCGAACGGCAGAACGACAGGTCTCTATGATGTGCACTGACCACCAGGGGGCAGACGCTCAATGCAAGAGCTGCCCCCTGGTGGTCAGTGAGCTCCCACAGGGGGAGTGCTGCTCAGCCAGAAGCCGGGCTCCTGGCTGGCGAGCGCAGTGGCGGTGGCGGGAGCCTCTCCTGCCTCCTCTGTGGCAGTGCTATGGATGTCCGACTGATGGCCATCAGTCAGACATCCCCCGAGGGCTC
The DNA here is from genome assembly GCF_000412655.1 of Myotis brandtii. Taxonomy (NCBI): domain Eukaryota; kingdom Metazoa; phylum Chordata; class Mammalia; order Chiroptera; family Vespertilionidae; genus Myotis; species Myotis brandtii. Next base: position 448,725 of record NW_005370657.1, read on the forward strand.
CTGGACTGCGAGAGGGCGCAGGCCAGGCTGAGGGACACCCCCCCTTCCCGGTGCACAAATTTCATGCACTGGGCCTCTAGTTCAAATATATATTGAGTGCCTACATATGCCAGGCCCTGTACTAGGTAAGCATCAAGGGTGCAGCCATGAACAAGACAGACAAGGGCCCTGCCCTCATGGAGCTGACATTCTGTGGGGGAGATAATAAGCAAATGAACCGATAGGTAATTAGATAAATCTTATGGGAAAATTAAAACAGGGCTAGAGAGAAGGTGATATATTTGAGCTGAGACCTGAATGGCTCAACTATGTTAGTCAGTATAGTATAGACTATGCTGCAATAACAAATTAATCCCAAATCTCAGAAATTTAACAACAACGATTGATTTTATGCAAAATCTGTCTACATCAGACAACTCTCCTAGCTGCTGTCTTCCACGTGGTGACTCAGCAATTCAGGAGCGAGGGAGTCCTGCAAGGGAGGTGAGTCCCCTCACACTCACTGCTCTTGGCCAAAGTAGCCCCATGACCCGCCTGACTGCAAGGGGCCTAGGAGGGCGATGCTCCTGGGGGCCCGGGAAGGAGAGGTGACACACAGACGGGTGAGCACTAGAAAGTTCTACCACACCAGCTGGACAAGCAATGGTGGAAGAGTGCTCCAGGCAGAAGGAACAGCAGATGCAAAGACTAACACGGGAACAAATCTGGTGTGTCCAACGCATTGGAAGAAGGGTGACATGGCTGCGGGCAAGGGGGAGAGTGGCAGGAGACAGGGCCAGACAGGAAGGCAGGGATGAGACGATCTGGTTACAAGACCCCTGAAGGAACTTCACACCGTGCCTGCTCAGTGGGGGGAGGGGGCCTGGGGGCTGAGGGAGGGGACAAACCAGTAGAACCACAGTCTGGGACAGCTGCCCCAACCAGTTCCCCCGGTCCTGCTGGGCAGGGCAGGCCGCGTCCCCAGGCCAATCCGGGCTCCGTCTCTCTGCCCAGTGGACTGATCATGGACACACCATCTAAGGGGCCCTCAGCCAGGAGGGAGGATGGGCGTCTGCTCTGGGGCCGCAGGCAGGCTCCGTGGGCGACATCCCTCCCTGGACGTTGTTAACATCAGATGAGTGAATGTGGAGCAGCAGGCACAAGGCCAAGCACCAGGGGGCTTCCTGGGGCCGGCCACCCCCGCCCAGGGCAGCCACCGCGGCCCAGGCTCCTGGTCCCGAGCTCGGCTCAGCCTCCAGAGCCACACAGACCCGAGGACACACAGGGCTCTACCGCTTTCTAGGGGACGATGGCTCTTCACGTGCCCTCGTGCAGTCCCGTCTCTTGTCTATAAATGAGGAGGCGTGTGAGTGCCCGCCGGGCACACAGGAGGTGCCCAATGAACAAGAGCGGCAATCTCGTCACCAGTCGGTTCTGCCCCGGGAACTTGTCCTCAGCAGCTGAACAAAACTGGTGACCTAAGCCCAGCACGTGGCTCAGTGGGTTGATGTTTCTCTCTCTCCCTCTCCTTCCTCTGAAATCAATAAAAATATATTTTTTAAGAAAATGTTGACCTAAGAAGTGAGAAGATGCACCTTTTTCCAGAGAGACCCAATCAAGGTCTCTGTACTCTGGAGGCACTTGTGTTTTTAAAAAAGGTTACTCTTCCAGAATGTGTCTGGGTAGGACATTGTCCCAGTCACCAAGGTTGCGGGTTCCATCCCCAGTCAGGGCACATACACAAATCAATCCATGAACGCGTAAGTGAAACAACAAATCATTGTTTCTCTCTCTCTCTCTCTGCCTTCCTGTCTCTCTAAAATCCATTTTTCTAAAATTTAAAGGAGAAGCAATTGGTGACTGTCTACCCTCCCTCAATCAGGCCCTTCCCCACCCCCCCCCCAGTCTGTCT